>NC_133936.1:10098261-10403816 GCF_031877795.1 Strix aluco | reverse complement strand
GAGCAGACATCAGATGATAACAAACTGTTTTCATCAACAACTGTCAACAGCCAAATGGCAATGCTGCAAGTGATCTAGTTCATGGTGCTCTGCTCAAATTAATATGTCTCACTTTCAGGGGGGCTAATTAGTGGGTCTAAGGGCTAACTCTACTATATTGCTTCTGCTTCCCAAACTTGATTATTGGAACAATCTCGGGCATCTGTGTGTCACATAGGCATACCCCCCCAAAAAACCCATGCCAGTGTTTAAGACTAGTTGATAATCTCTCTCCTTTTCTATAAAAACTTTTTTTTTTTTTCCCAAGCTGGGGGCTAGAGTCTGGAATTGCTTTAGATTTACACCAAGTGCAACTCTGAGGATAGGATCTAATGGTTAAATGTTATTGCAAGGATGCAAACTTATTTTGAGGTGTTTGTGAGGACACTGGAAGTTTTAGTGATGTAATTTTCACTGAGCACATCTGTGGGACAAATAGAATTGTCTTGGCACCTCTGAAGTCAGTAAGGGTTTTGCCATTAATTTCACTTTAGATTAATGTAACCCATAAGAAGTAACACATGTTCTTCTGGAGTTATTTCATTGTTTATCTGTGTTAGAAAGACAACACGGAGCGAAGTAAGGTAGAAAGAGGAGAAAGATGTGAGGGTAAATGAAAAAATGAGGGAAAATAAGTTATGTTTGTTTGCATGTCTATGGCAGCTGTGGAGATAGCACTGTGATTTAATAACCCTACAGTGTGCCATGTGTCGCTTCTCTATTGCACACTGATGTAATAATGCAACGGGAAGTTGAATTATTTGTAATGTCATATATTGTAAGAATGAGCTGCTCAGAAGTAAACAGCCGAAAAGTGTCTGGATAACAAATTGTGAGGCTAACAAAGAGGAAGGAAAAATAGTAAAAAGGAATTGCCACTGTCCTGTTGTCTCTGGTAAGCTGATATACGTTATTCTGAGCAAACCCACTGCAAAATGTGGTGTTTCCAGTAATGACAATGTACAGTACAATTGTGTCCTGTTATCTATAACAGTTTCCTATAAACCATAATGCTATCCTGCACTTCATGAAAATGAGCAATGGGGTAATGTTATGTTCTGAGATTGTTTTAAATAGGTTAGAAATTATTCTATTGAAGCTGCAAAGTGGCCCAAATTTGCATATGGATTTTACCTACTTTAAATGCAATTCAGGTTGCTAAAAATGCCCACAATCACCTTTATAATCTGTAATTCGTTTCCTACTGGGTTATCACTAAATCTAGCCTGATCATATCTATTTCACAGTGACATCTACAGCTGCACAGCCACCTGCCTCTCTGCATGTTTGGATTTATCCATTCAAGGTGATGGCTGCAAATAAAAGAAGTTCAAGCATACATATCTCATGTAGCCATTTATGAGGGAACTGCAGCTTTTTAGAATCAAAATTTTTCAAGTGGCAGTTCCAGTCCAATTCATTGGATGAGATCAAGTTAGCTTCTCATTTCTTTTTGTCTCTTGTGGATTGTATTGCCACATGGTTTATACAAAAAACCCCAAACCACCACCCTCAAAACCAAATGCACCAACTTGAATTTAGAGCAACATGGATTTACAATGCTGTAAATGAAAAGGAGGTGACAAATACTGTAATGGGTAACTTTGCAGGCAGGAATTCCTGAGTCCACTCAGGAGCTTGGATGCTTATTGCCTTTGAGATGCAAAGTGGTTTAGGATGAAAACCTATCTAGGAATTCCAAAGAGGGAAGGGGTTTGACTGCAGGATATTTTGCTTTATATAATATGCTAAGTCTGTGTGTGTGGCAGGGATTTTTGGTAGAGGGGGAGGGGACTACAGTGATGGGCCCTTGTGAGAAGCTGCTCGAAGCTCCCTTGGCTCCAAGTCGGACCCACCTCTGGCCAACACTGACCCAATTAACAATGGTGGCTGCACCTCCACAATAATGTATTTAAGAAGGGAAACCTGGGAGGAGGAGGGGGAGTTGTGAGGAGGAGTTGCAAGAAGGACATCTGTGAGAACACTGATGCCCGTGGAAGAAAGGAGGAGGAAGCAGTGGGAGGTGTGCTGGAGCAGAGACCCACACCCCCCTTCAGCCTGTGGTGAGAGGGCAGGGCTGCCCACCCTGCCACCCATGGAGGTCCACGGTGGAGCAGATGCCCACCTGCAGCTTGTGGAGGACCCTGTGATGGAGCAAGTGGCTGGGACTCTGTGGAAAGAAGCAGCCCCTGCTGTTGCAGTTTGGTGGAGGGAGGACTGCAGCACACGGGAGGGACTAATGCTGGAGCAGGTCAGGAAGAGCTGAGGCCTGTGGGAAGGACTCATGTTGGAGAAGGTTCATGGAGGACTGTCTCCCATGAGAGGGACCCTGAGCTGGAGCAGGGGAAGAATGCAAGGAGTCTGTTCCCTCTCCTGCCCAGCTCCAAGGAGGAAGGAGCAGCAGGACTCACTGCAACCCCCATGCCCGCCCCCTGCACTGCCAGGGAGAAGGAGGTAAAGATATCGGGAGCAGAGCTGAACCTGGGAAAGAAGGGAGGGGTGGGGGGAGGTGTTTTTAAGATGTGGTAATACTTCTCACTGTTGCACTCTGTCTGTTAAGTGTTACTGTTGTAATCTCTGAATTAAATTTATGTTCTTTTTCTTCCCCTAATGAGGCTGTCTTTTGCTAGTGACCATAATGGGTGAGACACCCCTCCCTATCCTTATCTAGATTCCAGAGCCTTTTAAATTTTTTTCTCCTTACCAGCACTGGGAGGAAAGGGGGGAGTGGGCAGCTGTGTGGTGCTCAAACCATGACATTTAAAAAAGCCCTGAGGATCTATGAAGTTTTTACTCTCGAGAGATGAAGTGGCTGCCCATTGATGCTTCAGTGAGCAGCAGCAATGTGCCTTCCAAGCAGCTTTGGTATGCATGTGAGCGTGTGCAGGACCTCATGCACACTATTACTAAAGGTCTCCAGGCTGGAAGCTGAGTGACATAACACCGTGCTTTATAATAGTTAACATTTAATAGTGGTAACGTACAGTAGGAATGGGAAGTTAAGTTGCTACCCTGCCCTGGGAGGTTCTGAATATTGGAAGAGTGCAGAAAACAGTGCCTGCAGGGTGCAGGTGTGTTATAGGAAGCAGTAATTATGCCCATGTGATGAAATCAGTTGTGCCTACTTCTGGGTTTACACTTTACAACTCCTGTAGTGATAGGTTCAAATAATGCTAATAACATGCCTGTCTAACTACTAATTTACACTGTTGCCTGTTTTTAGATACACAGTAGTTAATGTCTGCCTAAGATCATTTTACAGTGCATGATGTACTTAATATTCTCACAAATACCAACTCATCTTTTTGAAACTTCTTTGGGTCATTATTTTATCACAGACACAGTATACCAATGCCATATTTAAAAAAAAAAAAAAAAAAAAATTAGATTTATTCTTCTGTCTAGTCCTATTTGGCTAGTGAGAGGAAAAAAAGTGCATCCTGCCTATATATTTGTACCTGCTATTTGCCTGCTTGTTGTCTCATTTCTAGTATTTTTTCTTCCAGTGGCTCTTACTCTTTTGTTTTTACTTTTAACCTAGTGAAACTTCTCTGGTGCTCTGTTTCCAGAAATATGATAAACAAAATCAGACACTAGTTCAATGTCAGAGTGCACCTGAAATCTAAGTAAAAATTCTAAATTTTTAAGGCTGCTTTCATTCATTTTGATAGAACTTCTCATCTCTAGCTTTTTATCTATCACTGAACATCAAATAGATATTTTAATTGGGTTGTCTACAATGAGATATGAGCAGATTGCTTCTTTATTACACTTCTGTATGTTGAGAAGCCTTTGTCATTAGCATCATTTCAAGGAATACTTATTCAAGAAAGTACTTTCCTGGATCATGATTCTATTATGTATTTGAATTTGATGCAATCTATTTGATGTGCATCATAATATTTGTGAGACTTCACCAGTCTCCCCCCCCGGCTGTTGTTAGGAAAGGTTGCCATCTTACTGTACTCATATTCAGTTTTATAAAGTTGTATTTACTTGTTTTTCATTAAATATTCCTTTGCATTGCTTAATTCATGCCTTCAACTTTTAAACCAAGATCCTCTGTGGACTGAAAACCGGGCTGTAATTTGCGTTTCTTGTTTTCCTTTGAACCAATGTCTGATTCATTGACAGAATTATACCTTTTACCTTTTGGTATTAATTTTTATCTCATTTTCTTGGCTTCCTCTTCATGCAAGAGTCACTTGTTTTTCTATAATTTATTAAGACAAAATGCTTAATTATAAATGAAATGGTTCTTTCTGTAATCAACACCATAAACACACAGAGATGTTAATCACATAGATACTAGGGGTTTGTATTTCACAATAGAGTAGGATACAAATTAGGAATTCGCTAGGTAATACCACCTAGATTTGTACCCAGGCACCAGTGAAATGTGTTAAAAGTAACTGAGCAGAAGTGAGCCTATCCCCAGTA
Source organism: Strix aluco (assembly GCF_031877795.1). NCBI lineage: Eukaryota > Metazoa > Chordata > Aves > Strigiformes > Strigidae > Strix > Strix aluco. Next base: position 10,399,337 of record NC_133936.1, on the reverse strand, counting down.
TCCTGTCCTTGCAATCTATCTTGTAGAGGATAACAATTTCAAAGCATCTTACAGTTTTATGTTCCTTATTTCTTTTTGTAGCAGCTGAAGATCTTGCAAATAGAACGCCTTGATTATTGATGCATATGATATTTGAAGTTGAAGCAGAATGACTGAAAGAATACATTCTGAAACAACATGGGTTTTGCATGCCCTTGGTAGTCTGGTTTGTTATATGTTATATAGTTAAGCGGAGCCCTTGCCAGTATAATTTACATGACTGTATTTTCAGTGTAATGTATTTTCAGCTAAATCAAGATGTCTGTGTCTGCAGCTGATACCAGTTTTGTTCAGATACAAGATGTGGGATGAAGCATGTTATTAAAAAAAGACAAAAACAAAACCAACCCACAAAAACCATGGAAAGCGGTAGAGAAGTAGGGAGAAAACAGTACAGCAAAAAGAAAACCTCCAGAGTGAGTGAGGAGACACTGAACTGTGATTTGGTGAAAGACTTAATAAGAAACATTGACCCTAGATAACGAGATAGAGGAATGGTTTGGGCTCTTAAGGGACTAAATCTAGCTGGAAATCAGGTTTATTGTTTTTAATAGGATGATCAAGATGAGAATTGGCTAAAAGGTGGTCACAGAAGTGTTGATGAATGGTAGAGAACACAAGTTTTTCAAGAATTGGTACTGATAAATGAGGAAATTGAGCAGTCTAGATAGATCTGTAGAAAATTCTCTGACAGGATTGAGTTGTTTCACTACCCTTGTTTTCATGCCAGCACTTCACTACAGTCACTTAAAACTTTAGAGCTGAGATAAACCAAAAACTTTAAGAGACCAGCAGCACAGGGATCAGCTGTGCTTGGCATCTGGGACTTGGGCAAAACTCAGCAAGATGCAGCAAATACATAGTACCGGTGAAGAATGCTTTGATAATGCGCTATTGTTGCATTTTTTACAAAACTCTAACATCTTCACCTTGTGTTGCCTTTGTAAAGACAAAGAAACCCAGAATTGATGAACAAGTCTTCTTTCTCAAAGCATGCGAGATAAGGATGCATTAACTCTCTGATGCTGGTTGAAGCATGCTAAACCACTGAGAGCTTTGTGCAGCATTAGGAGCACTTGGTAGCACAGAGTGCTGTGACTAAGGTCCAGACCCTTGCCATTTCACTACCATTACTTGCCATTGATAGCATTCTTGGCAGTGACCAAGGAATGTGGTATGTAAACTCTGAAATTACATCTTTATGCATATATAGATACCTGGATACCCTTCTGCATGTATAGACTACAGTAGTTGCATAACTACAGGATATCGACATAACATCAAACGCTTCTCTGTAAAGCTGGGCCCTTTATGACTCGTGTTCTTCCTTACATGTGTATATGTATGACTACATATATGAAAGGCTTGATTTTTTTTTTTTGTTTTGAGTGCTTATTGATATGGTGGTGTCTTGCAGTGAGGCTATCTTTATGTAACCTGTCCTTGAAACTACAGCCTTCCTTTGACTTGTTTCAATTTTATTCATAGAATGGCTGTAATTGAAGTGTTCATAAGGCTTTAAAGAGGCAACACAAAACTTTAGATCTGCTTAGGGCTTAACAATAAATTACCTCTGTGTCTGCCTGGCCCAATTGCCAGTACAGCAATAGAGCCTAATCTTCATTCTTTAAGACCGCTTGAAAATGTCTCCTTTCTGTATGCGATGTGGAACTTGGTTTTCTGTTTTTTTTTTTTTTCTTTCTCCTTCCTTTTAAGCTGTCTAGTTCTTCAAGAGGAGTTTGAAATAAATGTCTATGCAATAACAGTTAATCGTGAGTTAGGTTGGAAATCCTGCTAACATTATTACTGGATGAAGCAAAAAGCCTGAGTTTTATAACAAAGAGACAAAAAGCAATAGGATATTAATAAAAATAGGGGGAAGATAATGTTCCTTAAAACCAAACCAAAACAAAGACCCACTTTCATGAAAAAGTGTTTAAAAGAGGTAGGTATGCATCTTCCTAACTTTTTCTAATTTCATTAATGAGGGAAGGTAATCTGCATACCTTTTCCTGTTGACGATCTTTGAGTAATAACTTGAAAGCTTTCAGAAAGTGGTGTTCATTCCTTTGTTAAAGAAATTTTTCATGTCCCTAAAAATACTTTCCCACCAGCAAGCAGGCAAAGTTGCAAGAAAAAAGCATTACAAGAGAAAAGACCATATGGAAAAAAGATGGAAGGGTGCCCTTGAGTATATTTTGAGTGTATTCCCTTTCCTCATTCAGAAACCATGAATAACAGAGATGTCGATAGAAGAATGAGGGTCTTTGTTATATGTTTGAACTGAGCATTATTCATATAAATCTAAAACCTTTAGAACTGTAGCTTTATTGTAAATGACTTTTCTGAAGATTTTTTTCATCCAACTAAGAGAAATAATGTTATGAGGATTTTAAGAAGCTTTTGTAATTAGGATAAATTGGGAGAAATGAATTAGGGGAGCAATCACATTTTTTTTTCTTTGTTAAAGGTAGTTTTCTTTACTTAAAATGACAGAAGATTATGGAAGGTAGAAAGCTAAAATAGCTGAGCTTAGTGATCTCACTTAGTAGCAGATATAACCAGAATATTGAGGTTATAGGAGAAAGGGACAAATTCAATAAAATAGCATATAAACTATTTTGGAAAATACCTGGAGCCCTGAGTTGATATGTACAAATATTGGTTTTAAATTTAATGATTTTTAGGGAAAAAATTATTAAATGTTGAAATTAAGGTGGGGGAAGTGTTTATGTTGTCAGTAAATAAAGAATAAATTTTAAAATTTAAGAATAAAGAATTGTTTAAAGTGGAAGACTGTAGACTTAAAGCAATATTTAGAAGGGAAGAAAAAAGCTTGTAAAATATTTTTAAAATTGCATTAACGTGTATCAGGGATAAATTGCACCGGTCATTCTTTGTCTCTCTCTTCTCTCAGTTGTACATTCATCCAACAGTGTCCTTCCCTCTGCCCCCGCAACGTCATGAGTCCTTACTTTACTGTGTTCCTTGTCTATATATATATATAGATTTGCTGCTTAAAGTGAGATATGACCCTTTCATATCAATAGATTGAATAATACGAGCACATATAAGAATTAATTGATGTCTGCCATAAATCAGTGGAACTTATGTGCATATAATTTACTTGTGAAAGGTTGGACTATATATGCCATAGAATAATAACTAAACTGATGATAAATAATGGAATGCACTGGGAAGTTGTACCATGGTTTAACTGTTACATCACTGATGCAAAACAACACTAAAAAAATATTAATTTTCAGGGATTCAAAGCTAAAGAGTTAAGTACATGTGTACTTTTTTGTTCAGCGATCCAAGTGTGATGTAACTTTGAAAATTATTATAAAAATAATTCTTTTATATCTGTTTTGACTAGTTTAGTATTGAATATGGTACTTTTGTGAAAAGGGGTAAGGAAGTTGGCATAGCTGGAAGTTGGGTAATGGGCTTGATGGACAAACAAACTCGTGTCCAGGTCATGAAGGCCATTCGAGTCTATTAAGGACCCAAATTTTTCTTTGTGAGTATTTCTTTCTACAGCACTCAGTGTTACACAATACCTGTGGTTTTTTTTGCTTATGAAGACCCGCATGTGTGTTTCTGGGAGTTTTGGTAGCTCTCGCTCTGAGCAGGAAGCCAGGAGCACTGAAGTGGTCTTGCACCATGCAGATTACATCCACACATGCAGTTCTGCATAGCCTTGTCTCTTCCAGACAAGCAATCATTTGCTGAAGGAAACCAAAGGCTTAATATGCTGCATTTTGGAGAGGAAGGGGACCCAGAAATGTACACACTTTCACAAATCAAGATTTGTCTAACCTGAACTCCTCCTACATCCTTGTGTTATAATTTCCTATGCATTTCTGAAGACCTAAAACTATTTGGGAGGAAGCCTTGTGTGTGAGGATTTTGTGGGAATGAAGGTGGGGTAGCTCAGGCTTGAGTGCCAAAAGGTTGTTAATGACAATGTAATATTCACTTTCAAATGTCACTTTGTGCAAGACTCCCCATCCTGTGAGGAGCTGCCTTGTGGTTCACCAGGGCCTATTCCAGACAGAGATCATGTGAGGAACAGAGCCCGAGGGGGAGAATTATATATCTTTATAATGAGCTCCTTGACTACCCTTCAGTTACAAACCACCTCTCTGATATGGTCCTCACAAAGAAGATTAAAACCCTTTCATTGCCTTTCTTAGTAGAGGACCAATTTCTATTGTCTCTGGAGCACATTCTAGTGTTATTGAACTTGGTTTTGTTACAGAGCTAAAAGCTGACTTGAAAGAATAGTCACCATGAGGAAAATGGAATAGCAATGCCAGATGTAATGTAGTATTGATAAAAAGCCTTGACTTGGCTCACAGCACACATTTTCCTAGGTTTGTTTCGGTGGCATTATTCTCACTCAGTGTAGGCTCCACAGCTCACTTTTTTCCTATTTATTTATTTATTTATTTTTTCCCTGGGTTCACCAGAGTTGGATTTATCAAGAGGCACTTTGGGTTATAGCATAAGATATCTTAATGTCCTCCTACCTTAAATGAGGTCTTTTACTCTCTCACTGCCGTTTGTTATTGAGATTGCTTTTTTCTTTTTACTTGAAACTTTTTTTGGAGAAGCTATTTAACTTTCACTCTCTAGTCCTTTCTATTTGGATCACTTTTCCTTCTCTGCTGAGCTTTCTCTTCACCTTGTATTATCATTAAGTATTCCATTCTCTGGTCACTTTTCTCATTTGTAGCCTACTGCTTCATTTTATTATTTTCTTTCAGCCTCCTGTTCATGTTGAGTAATGTGTTTTTTCTCTACCTCTTAACAAAACAGAGAAATATAAGAACAGGATGCATGAGACTTCCTTTTTCTTTTTACATGAAAATGAAATCCGCACTCAACTGGCTCCATCTATCTCTGATTTCTTCTTCATTATCAAAGTGCAGTGGCAAGTAATACTTCAAATATGATAGTTGGCCTCTGGAGACCAAGAGCATGGTGCAAGTCATGTTTCTTATATTAGCACCAGTCCCCTTAATCCCTTGCTTATATCAACCTTTTAAAGGAAATTAATTTCATATGATTATGCTAATATTTTCTTAATGAATTAGAAAAGAAACCTGTGCAGAACATTAATGAATCATTTTAACCATCCCTGCTGTGAGATTTCAAGATCATTCTTTCTGTAAAAGTATATGAATATTAATATGCACCCTGGTAATTGGTATAAAGTTAATTACTGTAATTCTACTATAGTAAAAAAAAATAAATCTATGTAATGGAGTAATAGCTAGTTATTAAGATGGAAGTAATTTAAGTTAAAATATTGACCTATACATATGAAGTGAGGTAAGAAACAATTTTGATGTAATGACCAGATATTTTAAAGACATATAATTTGGTTATTAATTTCATTCTGTTCATGTAAATAAATATTTTATATAATTTAGTTGTTGCTTTACTTCAGTGGGTTTTGCCTCAGATTTGAAATCAGCAGGAGTGGGATCTATCTCCTCTAATGTCTAGGGGAATAATATGTGTACACATGACAGAACCTGACTGTGGAAATTAGAACTAGCAAATTAATCAATACTATAAAATTTTAATACAAGTTTCTGTGTTATTATCTGGCACTTGATAGGATAACTTACCTAACTTTTTCTGAAACAATGAGTAGTCAAAGCATTCTAATGACACTGAAGTAGATGCTGTCTTAGCACTCACAGAAATCTTTGATAGTTGCTTTTTCTGTGCTACCTAGAACAATGATGACTTTTCCTCTCAGTGAAATAGCAGTGCCAAGCAGTCATTTCTGTCTGTCATACTTCAGAAATTCACTGTCCTTTCCCTGTATGGGAAGGGGAGGTACTATTAGCATGGCCAAACCCTGATGCCCAAATTCTGTCAGAAGCTCCAGGGCAGAGCTATGAAACCCCACTCACATGGCTGGGTACTGTACCTGCTTTTCATTCCCATGTGTTTCAGATGTGTCTTCGCTGCCCACATCCTTCAAGTTTTTTTATGCCATTTACCACATAAGAAAAATGGTATTTTAAAGGAATGTTTATATTAGAGATGGGAGGAAATGTCAAATGTTTCTGTAACTGGTGTTAGAACCCTTAACCGTTGTTCAAATGGTTGTGCTTAAGTGTATTATTACTTGACACAAACTTTGTGTATCTCACAAAAAACGTGATCCTTACAATGATATAACTCTACAGTCTTTTTGTCTTACTTAGAGCTAAAAGTTAGTAACATGCTTCTAGTGAAACAGGAGTAATATGCAGCCATACACACATACAGAAATTTTTATCTACAAAATTGTTATCCAGCCTTGTAAGATGCTTTTTTTTCCCTCTTCTCCCAGTGTTTATTGTGTTGCTGTCTAACCTAATATTGGTGCAGATCTTCAGTGGGAATTTCTGTCTTGAGAATGCATTAAGACGTGTAATTATTAACCAGTCCAAATCGATTAAGATGCTTCCTTTTCATCTAAAGGCTGTGTATTATCTACTCCCACTATTGCAACACTTAGCTTTCTTTTACTGCAGGCTTTTTAGTCATGCCAAGCCTACCATTTTCACATTACCATATAGACTATAATTGAAAAGGAATAATCCTTTATTAATTTTCTCTTAGAGAAAAATCAACACATAAGAAAATCAACACATAAGAATATGAATACCAATAGGGAAATAAAAGCTTTTTAAAAACTGTATTCAGCATACTGAGTACAAATTGGAATAATACTCCCTGAGCAATCTAATACTGAATTGCCAGGTAGTAATAAAATGGTAGCTTAAGTGATTTAAAAATGTCATTAAGACTTTTTTTTCCTATATAGTTAGCACAGAAATGAAGTAGATAAATGTTATTTTCCTTCATACAAAGGAAACAAATAACTAGCTGACTGCTGGAAATCTTAGTTCATGGAAATGGCTTTTTTTCCCTCTTGTGCTTGTATGCCGCCTTCTAATACTGCACTATTTGTAGTGTGTGTGTATGTTTTCTTTTTGATTATCTTGTGTAAGGGTTTTACATCCGATTAATATGAAAGCAGGAGAAAACATGATGTATTTAGGAGAGTTACCTTGGAAGTGATGGTCAAGTCAAAGGTGTGTCCTGGCTCATTAGGGTAATGTCAGGACCTCACCACTCTCAGAAGTCAGCGAAAAACAATGTGGTTATGGTTTTGATTTCCTGGCCTGAATGACCAGGTATTAATTCTGTGTGTGTCATCGTGAAAGGGCAGACATTGGTCCAAATCTGGGGGGGAAATTCAAATTCACACCTCTGTTTTCACAGAACCCTACTGTAGACAGAGTAAAACCATATGTTTGGGTTAATGCCTAAACTATAGTAACACTATTCAACTTAGAATTAGGTATACTGCATTTACATCTTCTGAGGAGGACCACTAATCATCAGCTCTATTGTGTAAGCCTGATGTTTTGTATAAACAATGCAGGCCTTGCTCACAGCTATGCCCTTGAAGAGGAGCTAAAAGACTGGTAGAGGGGGGAACATCCTGTCCCAGAAGGTGCCAGAGGCTGGATGATTGCCCAAGAAGCAAAAACTGGGGGAAAGGTAAAGGTGACAGGGGGAGGTCGTGACCGCTGACTCAATTCAAGACCAAAAAGACTTGTCCCCCAATGTCTGTAAGGAGCAAGTGTGTTAATTTACATAGCAAGCGAGTCTAATTTGAATGCAACTAACCAATAGCAGATAGAGTGGTAATTACAGACCAATGAGTGTGAATTTAGATAAGTTTTTACTAATCATGTAGCAAGATAAATAGCCTGTAGTTCCTTTGTGTGGTGTGCTAGCTTTGTGGAATTACCACAGAGCACCCATCTCTGTGCAGACATGAAATAAAAGAAATACCTTGACCCTGTGTGTATTGGCTTGCATACCAGGTGAAAAAACACTTCTTTTGGGATAACACTACTTTAATGTGCCCTAATAACTTTGCTTGGGAAGGAAGGAGCTGAGGGTCCTAGGCCCTCATTAGAAGTGAATTGCTGGCGTTTACCATGGCCCAAAGCAATTTTCTACATTCAGTCTTATTGTATTTCCACACAGTGCTTTGGGGAACACACAGCCCCCGTCTAATAACATGATTGGGTTACGGCTGCAGTGTGGGTGTCCCCTGCATTTTCCTCCTAGTAATCCTGGGCTCTGCAGGGAGATGGTTTCATTGATCTGGATTTCACAGCAGAAGGGTTGACACAGTCCTGTGAACTCACCCCTCTTGCTGATTTCAAGGAGAATGTAGTGTCTTCAGCATTTAATACTCACTTGAATTGACTTATTTTGGAAAAATGACACTTATAAAAAATGAATTTTCTCCCTTCCCAGCCTGTGTTTTGAATAACTTCAAGTATCAGAAAGGAAAGGTAAATATGTGGACCACAATCTCAAAATGAAAGGTAACAGAAATGAAATTTTTGGATGCTTTTTAGTCAAATACTTCTGGTTTCCATTTAAGGGGGAGAAAACCAAAAAAACCCCAAAAATCTTGGTTTAAAAAAAGACATTTTTTCAAAGTTTTAGTTGAAATTACTCTTCATCAAAGTTTTCGTTTGGCTTTCCTGATATGTATATGCAAAACCTTAAAAGCTTCAGAACATGATCTCCCTTTGTGTTGTGACCCTGCTCATATTGTTCAACAACTTCAGCTATTTTCCAGGCAAGCTGTGCAACCTTCTGCAGTTCTGTTAGGGCAACTACCAGTTAGAATAGAGCCTCTGATAAGTTCTGTTTTCCATGCCATGATCTTTGTTTTCCTTTGTACAGGATTTCTGGCTCTTCAAAACAGAATAAGCGCATCCCATGACAGATACTGCTCTTTTGTGGTAGAAGCAACAAAGTAAATGTTTTTCATGTGTGTCTGTATCAACAGATTTATAGATGAATAAATTTCACAGCCAGACTGTGATCATCCCAACTTCATGTAGCACGTAATGCCAAGCAATGACTGTTGTACCAGCTTGCACAGCCTCATTCCTGGATAAGAGGTTACCTCTATGAAAGTAATCCACTGATGAATTAAGTATTTCAGAAGGTGGAGAACCTACTATATCTCTTGGAAATATTTTTCTATAACTGCTCCAGTGGTTTAAAATCCATACTTTATTTTCAGTCTGGATTCCAACTTCTAATAATCTTTTCTTGTTATGCTCTCTCTGAAGATAAGAAATATGCTGGAAATTTTTATTGCTCTATCAGCTAATGGGGTCTAACTTGTTCATCCTTTACATGTCCTCTTTGGTAAACTCTTCTCGTGCTCCACTTTGAAGTGAAACACTAGATTTCTGTCTAGCCTAGCTTCCTATGGATGGGGCTTTGAGCAACCTGATCTAGTGGAAGCTGTCCCTGCTTATGGGAAGAGGATTGGAACTAGATGAATTTTTAAGGTCCCTTCCAACACAAACCCATTCTATGATCTATGGCACCAACACATATAAATTCATTCCTTGCCTATGTATTTGTCCATTTCCACATCGTGATGAGCTCCTGGTTACGAGGATGTTGAATAACTTCAACCACAATATAACTATTCTGATTTTGGCCAACTCAGTAGTTGGTGTGTTTTTTTTTTTTTTGGTCTTCGTGCTGTGAAATTGTTGTCATTTCCCCATGTTTCTGACATTTACACTGTCCAGCAATGCAGTTTGAAATTTGTGATGATAAGCTGTAAAATCTAGGCATTTTTTTAATGCTACTATCTATTCTTTTTTTTTCTTTTTTTCAATAGTTTCGGAAGACAACCAGGCTTATTTGATCACCAGCTCTGTCCTTCCTCCTGACTGTAACCATTGAACACTCATCCATTTCTGACACATTCTTAAAGACAGGTAAGTTCCCACAAGTCTTGGCAATTCAGTGCAGAGTTTGAAAGGACTGCTCCCCACAACAAGGCTGGGTTTGCGGTCTGGTTCTGCCTGTGCACAACGATGGCTCTCACACAGCCTGAGCCAGCTTTGCCCTTGCCCTGTTAGCAGATGGGGTCTGTTGGTGAAATCAGAGGATGCTGCGTGGGGAGAAAGTGTGTCAGGGGACATGTGGGCTGGGGAGGGGGAAATGGGGTACTGCTGTGGTGGTGGGAGAGCGTGGAGACTGGTGTTGTGGAGTTGTGTAGAAATGAGTGGGAAACTGGATTTAATTTATTCTGCTGGTATCAGATGTTATCAGTCGTAATGTAGAGGTATTGGTCTATGAAGGAGCCTCATTGTATTGATTATTAAATCTAATTCTCCATCTTCATTGTCCTTGTACAATTTGGAAAATTATTCAAGACTAGGTTCTATTTTTATGGGCTCCCCAGACTACATACAGTCATGCGCAAGAAATGCTTCCAGACATCAGTGGCTTTAAAAGTATTTAAATGGAAGGAAAAATTATCTTTCTTCTCTGTTATATCTCCTCTGAACTGCAAAAATTCAGTGGGACTAATTCTGAGTTAGCCTTACTTTTCTTTCCCTTGCATTCCTTCTCTAGCTCTTTCAGATAAATTAAAAAATAGTCTGGCATACGTCTGCCACCACAACTGAAATGTTGCAGGAGAAGGCTGTGTAGTTGTCTTCTGAGGATTCATCTTTTATTCCCAAAAAACATGGTCTGTTAATGATGTTTGAAATTCAGAGAAGCTATTGGAGGGATGTCCATAGTGGTATTTGTAATGCTGAGGTCTAGGCTGTTCCCATGGGACAGATGAAGAAGGTTTTTATGAAACAGATCGTGTGACTTCAATGGAGTTTAAAAATACTTAGGAAATGTATAAATGAATTATTTCAGGAACTGTTGGTCTAATTAAAATATCAAGATTTGAGTATAACTAGGCTGCTTCTGCCTGAGATACCCTGCATTTGCATGAAACTTAATGGTGGTGACTTCTTGGTGATTCTGTGGGTCTTTGAAGAAACCTAGATAAGATTAGATTGGAAGAACACAAAGGCAGCTTGAAGACACTGCAGCTTGTGCCTCTTTGTGAATGAGAAGTGGGTTTTTTTCTAAGGAAAAAGAACTTCAGCTTTTGTCACAGGATATAGCAGTTATATCTTATTTTCAGATATGTGATTTCTTCATTTTGGCAGGAAGAGCTGCTTGGATTCTTAATATTTTAGCTGTTACTTGAGTGTTATGAAGACATTTTACAAAAAGCTTAGCTTTTAAGAAGAGCAAATCACTGAAAACAACATGCTTTTTACAATTTAATTACAAAAATCACTGATTTTAAGGCATGTGACAGAAATAAAATTTCCTGATTTTAGCAAACAATAATATGTCAGCTGAGAAAAACCAAATTGACTTGGCTTTGGGAACTGGAAAGTGGATTAAAACCTTTCTGAAGATTTTTAAGGAAAAGAAATGAAGTATCTGTTTAACATATTCATTAATCATCCAGGAGGAAGAAAAGACATTTAATGACATGAATTACATATTAATCACATACTTGTTTAGGTGTTGAAAACAAAGGTGAGAGGTAGCACAGCATAGAAACAGCAAATATGCATTTGAACTTTAAATTGACTTTGCTTTGGCTGCAGTCCCATAATTCTGGGACCTGCTTTCTGTGATAGTATGGAAACGTTGCAATATGAAGATTAGCAGAAATACAGTATTAACCTTAAATACTGCAATATGCTCTGAAATGGAAAGAGAATTCCTGTTCTGAACTGTCGATTTTAATTTTGATGTTCAAGTACATAATTCAGAATTTATTTTCATGGCTAGATGCATAGTTTTCAAGTTAGATGATGTTGAGTCTACCATACATAAGAGACCCCATAAAAGAAGTGGTGTAATATAACTTTTAAAACTAATCAGCAGAGCAGAGAATGTACAACAACTTCAGTGAAATATTTGCAAGCAGCTTACAAATCCGATTAATTACTCTTATAAAAAATTGTCAATATCTTTGAATAATAAATCTGTTGGAGGCTTCTGCAATTTGTTCACAGGCAATTTGTGAACACAAAAAGAGCTGAAATCCCATTGGTGCAGTTTTGATTATAAATGGCTCATTCAATTCTGGTGTAGACAAATAAATAACAGGATACACAAAAATGTTTTAAAATACATGCAATAAATAATGCAAAGATTCAGTGAAGAGAAACTCATGCCAAGTTTTGGAACAAGGTGCACAGTAACTGAAATGAGGCCGCATGGAGCCCACAACAGCTGACATCAGTTTTCTCACCTGGGACAAGTCCTCACTGACATGACCAGGCAGAAAATGCTTGGGATGGTTTTTGAATTCAGAGTGTCATCTCCATCTCTTTTTGAAGAACAAGCCATGCACTAAATGAAACAAATGTTAGCAAAAACATCATCTCTGGATATAGAGCCTCCTCTTTGCAGGAAATAAAAAATATAGAGCACAAAACTATGTGAAAATTTATTTTACGTGTAAACTGTGATTTATCTTGAAATTGGACAGGTGAGTTTTGGTGGTTGTCAGAGTAATTCTCCTATTGGCCTTAAACTGTTTGTTGTATCTAACATATCAAAGCCACATCTTGTTAGGTCATCCACCTGTGATCCATATAGTTACCCTGAATTGTCACTTTGCCTGGTTTAGACATGTCTGCTCTCAAGCTGTGACAGACATTTTAAAAAAAACCCAAACAAACCCCCAAACAAAAAAACCCAAACCAAAACCTCAATGGTGAGTGTAAATCTTGAAGGGGAAAAAAAAATAAATCTCAGACTCTCAAAAGAAAGGGAGGCAGACAGAGCCAGGAAGAGTTGGTAATAGGAACCATGGTGAAGATAAGTAATCAACTGAGACAAATATTGTTGCAGTCTGTCATCTCATACAGTGATAGTTATGATTAGTATTTTGGATACTCCTGAGCACAGAGAATAAAATCAGACATAGGAATCTTTCCTGTCATGGACAGATGCTTTTCTTATGCTGAATTGACCCTTTGGTTACATAAGCACAAAATGTTCCCTATTTAATATCTTTCAGATGCACAGGACTCTCCGGAGTCCTGTTTTGGGTGGAACTAGATGTTTCTCAATAGAACTTACTCTTAAAGACAAATAATATCCTCAGCTTAGATAGAAATTCAGTGAAAAGGATAGTGAATGTTTTGTATGGCTTGTGAAGTCCTGTGGTTTTAAGCCTAATATCATTGTATATATCTCTTGGTAGCCAGGACAAAGAGCATCTCTAAGCAAAAAGACTTTCTAGGAGAGGAGAGGGCTTTCTACCAGATTCGCTTTAAAAAAGGAAAGAGAAAAAATATGTGGCTGAGACAAATGGGAAGGGACTTATATGTAGCTGGTTTGTGGTATTTCAAGTTTTAAAAAATCTAATCTATTTGAAAGACATGATCAAGCAAATGACATTATTTTGCCTACCATAGTGGGTCATCCCATCCACCAAGTCAGGCCAAGGTGATAGATCAAAGGACAAGAGGAAAAAAGGAAAGTGTGAAAGAGGCTCTTTAAAAGATTGAGGTCGATCTCTCCCAGAGACACCCATCTACTATGGTGGGAAGTCAGTGAATTAAAGCCTTCTCTAACTTACTAACCATTTGTATGGCCTTGAAAATCCTAATAAACATGGAGTGGTATATCCTGATTTTTACCAGCATTCTGTGATGAAGCTTTAGGATGCAGTAAACAATAAAGACGAAATTAGAAAATTAGGTATCGTGTAGCATAAAACTGTGAGTGAAGAAATCAGTGTAAATGTCTGGTTCTGTCCTGCTTGTGCAAATAACTTCTGTGATCTGTTGCTTAGTTTCTTTGTGCAATGGTGCTAATAGCACCTCTCTTCCTTACTGTGTTTTGACACTGGTGGATGAAAGGTACAGTATAAGTAGAGGTAGGAGCTCAGCAATATTAGTTTTCCTGATCATAGTCCACATTCACTTGGTTCATTTCCGTCTTGGGAAAAGGTTGAATTTCCTTTCAAAGGCTTTGTACTTTGCTTTTGGTGGGCCTTTAACTAATAATAGCAGGGAAAATGTCTCTATTCCATGTGATCTCTTAGTATCAAATTATTTATAATATTTGTATGAAGCTGAAAATAGCTTAAAAAATATAAAGGACCATAAAGGCATAGTTATTTTGTGGTATTCACCTGGAAATATAGTGTGAGCAAAATGATCATAGAAAACTAGATTAAAATATGCCTTACTTATGGTATCTGTCCAAAGCACAGAGTAACTATTAGTGTGTGTTATATATAATTCAGGAAATTATATATAATTCAGGAAACATTTTCTTTGATAGGCTGGCAACCAAAGAGACTTATTCTTCCAAAACCTATTCTCTGTTTTTGGATTATTTTAGAAGAGCTGCAATAGCAAATAAACAGAGTATGTTTGTATTTGTAATAAACATAATCTGAAAGATCTTGTCCTGCAGTAAGTATTTCCCAGAAGAAAAGAGAATAGAGCCCCAAAAGGGGGATGAGAAATACTAAATGAGGAAACAGATTTTCCTCTGCTAGGGGAATACTTTTCAGATATGTTCAGCATAAGGTCTTCGTACTAGAGGCCCTAGAAATTTTACTGTAAAATTCAGTAAAAGGAAGATGATATTGTAGATATGTGAAAATACCAGCAAATAGGCAGGGAGATATTTGAGTCATGCTGACTTAAATCTAAGCATATAAAATAATTTTAGTTGGTATTAAACATTTCTAGGATTTTTGCATTATTATTGTAAATTTTTCTGATAGTCTGGGCTGTATTTTTTACCTTTTCCCTCCCCCCCCCGGTCTGTCTTGTTATCAAAGTGTAACTAACAGTATTTGTCAACAGTTGAACAGGTCCATTTTGAATTTTTCTTGCTTCAGTTGTATGCCAAATTTTTTATGTTTTTCTTGTATGTGATGTAGTGACTAGTCCTAACAGGATGCCTTTTTTTTTTCTTTTTAAGAACTGACACTTCTTAATGGAGCATTTTAAGGGCCAGAAAAATCCTCAATTAGCAGAAAAAAATGCAGTTACTTTTAAAGCCAATGGAGTTCTGCCAGTTGACACCATCTGATGATCTTTGTTTCTTTTAACCTTTTTAATTTATTTTTTGTACTGTTTAAATAAATCTTTCCTCTTAGGCCAGCTCAGCATTTTTATTTTCCCCCAATAAGAAAACATCTAGCTCCTTTAAATAACTTTCACACTTTATGTTCTTCAAAGGCTGTAAAGTTTTGCTGTCATATGGTGTTAAGCCAGTAATAGTGGTGTCCAGGATGCCATGGATCTGACAGCTGTGCTACTTTTCCACTATTAAAAAACAGTAATGTCAACAAAAGTAGTTTTACTACCAGTTGTTACTATTTTCTCACAAGACCGTTTAAACCCTTTTTGATTAGTGTATAAGGCAATTGGTTGTTTGCTTCTAAATTAATTTGTGCTGAACTGCATTCTCCTTCTGTTGAACTATTTACAGAGATACTTACAATCTGTTTGGGTCTTAGTGTTTTGTCTGTAGCGTTCAGTAGTTCATGCAGATTTGGGATGAGCTCTCCAGCAGTGAGGTTTATGCTTTCTTACCTCTGTTGTGACAACTTTTATCTTTCCCTGTTATCTTCAGTTGAATTTATAGTTTAGATGTATATTAAAGAAGTCATGGAGGTCTTAGCTAACTACTGTGCCACAAACACAAACCCTTTTGATCCAGGTAGAGCCATAGTGCAGTATTCACACTGCTTAAATTCAAGCATTTCCTAAATATCCTAAATGAGATAATTCATCTCCCCAGGCTGCTTGCAGTCAAAAGACAGGCAAAGTCTTTTCGGAAAGCGCTTCGGAGTAAAAGCCTAAAAGGGCTCTAAGCCATCCCCTGTAGAAGTCTGTTTTTCTCCACTGGTCATATTAAGGGAATGGGGAGAGCAGCCTTCTTGCGTAGGTCGTGTGGGCCACTCTGACTCAGATAAAATGAGATTGGAAGGAAGATCTTTCCTGTAATTTATTTTTCCTCTTAAATCTTCAATGAAGAATCAGCCATTTTAAAAATGACTGAGTAACTTGTTCTTAAGTTTCCACTAATGATGAGACTGTATCTCAGACTATTGATTCTTGTGTCCCAAATACACTGTCCATTTTCTTGACGGCCAGCCTGAATATTTGCTTTCTGTGGCTCAAGTCTGGAGAATCCTCCTATGACTTTTTTTAATTATGGTATTAATGACTCATGCTCACTTGTCATGCATGATTAGTCCTTTTCTAAAATATTGTGGCCAAGCAGCTCTTCCCCATCAACTTCATACAGATGCATATTTCTCTGAAGTATTGTTTTTTACTTTTCTTTTGAGAATTGTGTACTTTATTTTTTGACCAGTTCCCTAGTATGTCAATTATTTGTCTTTGCTCATCTTCAGTCCTTCATGCTGCAGCCTTTATGAGTTTATGCCATCTGGAAATTTAATAACTGTGTTCTCTACTGTGCCATCAAGGTCATTAATGAAAGCAGTGGACAGGCCCCAGTCTCAGAGGACCCCACTTGATATATCTTTCCAGACTGATGATGAACCAGTGATAGCTACGCTTAAAGGATTTGTTAGTACTCCATTTGGGTATTTCTTTCAGATGACTGCACTGAGAGAGTGGTAACTGCCCCAAGATGTGCCCCATTACTCCTGCTCCTATGATTTGGGAGGGAGGTAGCTGGGGCAACCCATTCCTGTTTGCCACAGGATTGGCTACCAGCTTTGCTGCACTAGCTGTGAAGCCACACAACTTCTCTAGCTGTGTGGCTTTATACCCTATAATAGGGGAAAAAAGCCTCAAAACCTAAACAAACATTTCTTTGATGCTTTTCTCTTGACAAGCTGATGTGGCCTGTTATGTGTTGTTTTTTCTTGTTTCTAGATTTTTTTCAAGTGAATCCTGTACTTCTAATGTTTTCTGAAATGCTAACACGTGACTTCCTGCTCTTGAGCCATCGCCTGCTGAGCCAAATGTCCTAACTGACCTGGTGTTTCCCAATTTGCTAAGAAATCTTGAATGTGAAATCTCATCAAAGTACCCTTTGGAAATCTGAATATGCTTGTATTTCCACTTAATTTCCCTTATCTAAAATGGTAGTAGTATAAAAGTGATAGATTATCTCGTTAAGTATAACCTCCAGTGCTTTAAACCACTCTCAAACTCTGTATTTATCAAAAAGCTCCAACAGATGGAATATAGTTATAGCATCAGCTTAGGACCTGGGAAGTCTTAAATAACAGTTTTGTACTAAACCGCAGACTTTTCTTTCATGTTGAGATGATGCCTTGAACAGACTACATATAACTGTCTCCTCACTGCCTAAATTCCCTTTTTGTAATTTGGGAACACTTGCTCCTCTTTTATTTGCTCTCCTCTGTTCCAACTTCAAGTACAAGGACTTTTTCTAAAGCATTTTAAAATGTGGATAAAACAAATAGTCTGTCTTAAGTGTTTTTCTCATTTCAGATG
Source organism: Strix aluco (assembly GCF_031877795.1). Taxonomy (NCBI): domain Eukaryota; kingdom Metazoa; phylum Chordata; class Aves; order Strigiformes; family Strigidae; genus Strix; species Strix aluco. The sequence continues at coordinate 10,381,884 of NC_133936.1, read as the reverse complement.
TTTTCAGTTTATTGGGTTATATTTTTCCTGTCCACTTCCTTAAATCACACTTGTAAGAGATAGTTATAGACAGTGTGTTCAAGGCATCCTTCCTGCAATTGAAACTTTCTCCAGCAAAAGGTTATGGTCTTCCTAGGGCAGCTTTTCTGGCCAGCTCAGGTGTGGTATAGCTGTTCCACTGTTGCTACTTTACTAAATGTTTTGCCAGAATACTAGTGTGTTTATTGAATAATGAAAGGACCTCAGCGATGGGACCACATTCTTCATAAGAACAAGAAAATGCTGTTTATTTACAACTGGGTTACATACTGTGTTACAAGCCTATGCTCAGGCTTTAATTAATCTAAGGGGCTGATATTCTGCTTTGGATAGAAGTGGAAATAGCTGTTGTATTATTATGGAGAAGCCTAATAATGTGGATGCAGGTGGTAGTGGCAGGGGCTGTACAAACACAGAAGGGGACAGACAGTGCCCCTCAAGGTTCAGTCTCAGTGGTGGTTGGGCCACACAGTGACAGACGCTAAACCTAGCTCTGTGCTGCTGTGCTTCAGTGTGGTTCGATATTCTCAATTCAGCTCAGGCTAAACTACATGCTTGAGCATACATGAGTCTGAGATAAAAAGAGGGCAGCTGGACTAGATGACTGTTGTAGGACTCTGCCAACTGAACTACTCTCTTCTGTATCAACCCTGTAATTGTTTTGTGTTCTGCCTAGAAGGGTGAGTGGTCAGAGGGAAAGACTGTGCATGTCTTGTCAGTCAATATCCCACAGAAATACCTTATGGAATTCCTATTGTTATTACTGCAGGGGTAACAAACAGATGGACTGATAAAGGAGTGAAAAACCTAGAAGTTGATGCTTGTGAGCAACTTAAATTCTAATGAAATCTGGGTTTTTTTTGCCTTCAGAGTACCCAATCACGGTTGCTGACATTGAAATAGGGTGTTTTCAGCTGCTTTTAAATGAATTTCAAAATAACCTTGAAGATAAACTTTGTGGTATGTACTCAAGAATTGTGTGGGTTCTGCTGTAATATCTGCTTAGGAAAACCTGGTGTTTTCAAAGTAATGACCTTAATGTTGTGGTTTCCAGTTAAGAGTCATTCTGTAACTCAGTTCCTTCTATTGAACAGAAGAAATCAATAATAATAGGTTTTAGGACTGACGCAGTATAGGCACAAAATACATTTTCAGGCAATGCTATATTTGAGTTTTCACTGTGGGGATTATATTGGAAAACTAGACTGAAAAATGTATTTCTTTTAGCAAGTAGACTTCATAGAAGTTTGAACTGTAAAACTCAATGCATTTTTCTGGTGAAGCTAAGACTTCCAATGATGATGATTATCAAATCTGAAATACAAAGAGTAAGTGCTGTGTTGGGTGCTTATTCATAGTACATAGTGATCTCTACATGGTGAGTTCCCTCAGAATGTTTTACAATTCAGGACAATGTGTAAGAGCTTACAGTTTTACTCATGAGCTACACTTTCTGCTTATTCTATGTAGGCTATATAACCATAGTAGAATATCTTTATTAAAACAATTTACTAGATAAATAAGTTTTCCAGTTACAATCACAAATACATGTGTCATCACACTGGAAAGGCTGAACACATTGTGGCTGTCTGTCAATGCATTCTGTGTAATTTTGATTTACACTCACATCAGACGTTTTCTGGTGGTATGAACATATGAAACTAGACTATACATGGTAATAAATGGAGTATTTTTCTGAACTCTGCTCCCAGATCTGGATTCTGCCTTTAAAACCAGTCCCTGAGGTCCTCTCTGTTGGGCACAACTGGGTGATGTGAGTGACCGTGGTGAAAGTATGAGTCTAGGGAGACCATGCTTGCTTTCTGTAGGGACTACCTGGAAAGTATCGTGTCCTCATTACATTGATCCACTATATCCACTATGTGGGTCTTGGAGCTGATGACTGGTTTATACAACACTCTGAACTTTAGTATTTTCTGTAGATGTAAGCCAAGATCAGAAAGGAAGAACTGTGGTGTCATATGTTCCCTCTTGCTCCAAGTCCAATACTTCAGACACAGCATGCCTTCTAGGAGTCCACTAGTTTTCTGAAACGATTCCTATCTTGAGAGGATAATGTGGAGAAACAAACAACTCATGCCTTTCGTTTGGAACAAAACATTTGTGATTGATTGTCCCCAGATGAATTCAGAATTCAGTGCCATGATTAAACATCCTTCTTTATAACAGGAGGTGTCTGCATATAGAGTTAACTAATACTAGGTAACTAATACTAGATTGCTTCATTTTAATGTCAGTCCTCAAGCATAACTTTTAGTAACTTACGCAAATTTTAAACTACAAGACGTGTAATTTTTGCCAGGCAGCTCAAGCTGAAGCTTCCTATTAGATGCTTTCTTCTGCGTATTGTATGTAGATGCTGAAGGAGATGCTCGTCCTGTTCTCCAGACCCATTTACTACACCAGTGCCTCTTTCAGGAAGTTGCTGCTGCAAACATTGCTATGTATTCATTCCAGACACTACTCCACAGTAATCAATAACCGTAAAACAAGTAATGATGTCTTTAATATACACTTCCACCTCTATCACCCATTCTGCCCTTAAGCAGGTTATAAAACAGGATTTTTAACATTTTGGTGATTCTGTGAACCATCCCATCTGGCTTCACTAATGCTAATTATATGAAATTTCTTCCCACCAGTGACTTTCCAATTCCTCTTTCTTTGTTTTGCAGATTCCTGTCATTGATAGTGATAACTGAAGTGTTTCTTGTCTTTCCTTCCTACTTCAGCTGAACTCATTCATGAAATCTTAGACTTCTCTGTGCTTCATTTGTTTCCTTTATCAGCTTCACTTTATAATGTTAGTTTAAAAACTCCCTTGTTGCTCCAGTTAGTCCACAGCAGAGATTAACCCCTTTTCTGGTTGATAAAGGCCCCTCAGGCCTTTTTTTCATCTGAAAAATGGACTGATACTCCATAGCCAAAACTTCCAGCTTTTGGTCTCAGAAATTCCATGAAGTTTTGTATGAAGATAGCAGTTCATCCTCCTTTATTTGTTTTGCTCAGAAAAAATCTTTAGGAAAATAATTTCAAATTTATTGGACTGCTAATTCTTCTGCTAGCTGAAGACCCTTGAAGTCTTCTGTGACTTACCTGGGTGATATTCTGCTGGTGTTGCCCTGTGCACCACTGCTGGTGAAGTTTTGAAAAATGACTTCATATTCCCCCCACGCTACATCCACAGTTTGTACAGAGGAAACATATAGCCTTTTTTTGTCCTTTGCTGGACTGTATGTCCTGTTCTTACAGCTCTGCTAATGGCTCTTTTGTTATAGTGGTTGTAAGAGGTCTCTGGGTAGTTTTGTGTTCCTCTTTGAGTATGTTGTAGAGTTTTTCCCCAGAAGCTTTGTGCTCAGTTTCTCCAGCAAGAAGTGCTGCAGCACCTGGCTCCCAATTCAGTAATTCTGCTTTGAATGCAAGTCAGTTCCTTTTCCCTCTCAGTCTCAAATCATACATGATTTGCCTTTCTATTTCCAGTTCCTGCTCTCTCCAGGTCTGCTTTTGGTTTGGTGCATCTAGCAGCTGGCACTCCATGAACTCTTAAATCAGTTCTGCTCTTTGGCAGACAGAGAAAAAGGAAAATACTGTTTTTTCACAATGTCCGGTGTAGACCCAGTTGTACAACTTACACAGTATTACAGGTCTCTGGCAATGCTAACCCAGGTGTTTTATCTTAGAGGCTAATAGGAATGGCCTCTAAGTGCTGCTCAAGTTCATTTGGATACATATACAAGGCTGTGTGAAAAATGTTAACCTGCATTGTATATACACGTGATAATTTAAAACTAGTATTTATTTTCCCTATGAGTGCACTCTGTCACAGGTCAGCAAGTCTGATCTCTCTTTATAGTTGTAATTTTAGTTGCTAAATCTTTAATAAAAGATGAACAGAATTCTTGATAGCACAAGTTATTTTCATAAATAAGCAATAATGGAGAGGGCATCAGAAATACAAGATAAAGAACAGCACCTTTAAAGCAGTGTAAGTTATGAGCAACAGTAAATAAATAGCTTGACATTATAAATGTTGAATTTAGTTAGAATATAAATATCATACTCTCTGCAGACATAAGTGTTCAGATCCTACTGAATTTAGTTGGAGTGGTACAGGAATATTTCAGACCCAGGATTGGACCTTCTGGAAGGATTTTGGAAAAGCTGTGGTGAACAATTTATGGACTGTGGCCACATGTAGGTTTTGAGCAACTTGATTAAAGAGAAGATGTATATTCCGGTGCAAATTGAAAATGTACTTCATGAGCCATGTCCTCAGATTTTTTTTTTTTTAGAGGTTTGAGTCAGCTGTACTCATACAGAAGCAGTCTTGTTCAAATACCAGGGCAGACTTGACATGTCTTTGGCTGAACTTTGTGGCCACTGTTCACAGCCATCTCTCATGACTATGCCACATCTCTTTAATCATATGTTGAGAGGATAGAGAGGGGCTAAAATACCCAGCAGTGTCCTGATAAATCTTCACTTGCTCAAGGATGATGTCTAGTCACTTCTAATGCAACCTCAAGATTTATTCTGCCATATGCTGAGATTAGCAGCTGGATTTTTCATCATTGCTGGATGCTTGCTGTACTGAAGTAAAAGGCTAAAGGGGGGAAAGAGAGGGAAGAGTAGCTGTTGTGTTCCAGATCTTGGTTTTCTGCTGGATGTCAAGCTAACAGGGAAACTGGGACATGAGGTTGTCCTGAATAGTTGAAATACAAGGTTGCTGAGTTTGTGGAGACCATATGTCTAATAAAAGATGTTAAAAGACTGAAATTTTAACATTAAATCTTTTAGTTATGAGAAATTATACCGAAAGAGTAATACTTTATTTTTCTAATAATATTTATTTTATATTTCAGACTTCTGTTTTTTATTTTTTTCCAGAGCAATATTTGGTTTATTTTAGTTTATTATGAAATAAGATACTGTTTTAAAACACAAAACTAATCAAATATATTTTCTTTCTCTTGGAAAGTCTGTTTCAAACAGATCTGCTGTCTGTGCCAATCCCCACCCCCAATTTAAAACAGCTAACAGTGCAAAAAAAAATCCCAAAGGTTAAATACTGAGGAGAGAAATTTTCTAATATCTGTAAGAGGAATTTTGCTCACATGAACTGCCTCATTAAAGCTATTGAAGTGGAACTTCTCCTAAGAGGAAGGCTACTCAAGTGTGTAATTGTTTGCAGGGCAAACTCCTAGACTATAGCACACTGGATTTTGTTAGCATACTATAAAAATGCATAATGATATAAGCGTACAATAATTCTGTAATTAGAATTACATCAGGCATACTGTTTTTTCATTAGAAAGAACACTGGCTCGTTATAATAATGATTTCGAAGTGTGTGTTTCTGTGTTCTCTCAAGCTGGCTAATGAATGTCTTCAAGCCTCACATACAAAAGGAATCAAATCTTCAGTCCTATCCATGACTTAGAAAAGTGTCACATCAATTTGTTACGCTAATTAACATTTAATATCATTTTTACCCCTGATCAGCCTGCTTCTCATTTAAATCAAAACTTGTCTAATTCCCACTTATCAGCAAACAGATTAGCAGATGATTCAATTCACCTTAGAAATTTAAGCGTCTGATAAATATTGGCTGTGAATCAGACTAGTAAATGAACTTTGTCAATTTATAGCTGTGAGACTTATTAATTATCTAAAGAAAAAAATGTACACGCTTATAAGCAGTTGATAAAGTCATAAGAAAGATTTCTAATATGTCTTTTAAAATAAAGAACATTATATTATGTGCATCTACTTCTATACATATCTCCTGTATAGAATAGAGTACAGCTCTTGGGCATGAGCACTGCAGTTATGAGGCTGTGGCTCTTGATGCTGATGTTGGTCTGCCTCACCAGGAGATGGCCTATTCTGCATTAGATCTAATGTATGGCCATAAACTATTTGTTTAGTTCATTAATGCATCTTCCATTTTATTTCTAAGAGAATTTCAGAAATTCAAGTGAAAGTCTTTGGTGTAGACTTTCCTGTCTACAAACTCTAGGTTTGTAGTTTTCTGTTAACAGTGTATCTGTAAGGCTTCCAAAAAAGCATTGTAATTCTACCTGGGATTATTATTTTAGCTGGAATATGCTGAAAAGCACATATTTAAAAGTAGTTTCTGGCATAAACATGTCAAGAACACATATGATTGAAATGTTTCAAAAATGTCACTAAAGGATAGAGGAGCCAAAAAGCAGGAAGAATGAAGAAGCTGAGCAGGATATTAGCAAAACAGCAGAGAAGGGGAAATGGAGGCTCTCTCATTTCAATCATTAGTTCTAAATATAAAATTATACATTTTCCATGAGATATCAAACTTTTTAATTATCTTAGCAACACTAATGATTAATTACTGGTTGATAAATTACTGATTAATTATTGATTAATGATTAATTACAGGATGGTATGGATGTAAATGAATTTAAAAATCTATATATCTGTGTCTTAGTCCCAATTAGAAAATGGATTTCTGTGTTAGAAAACTACCTAATTTTCCCCCCAAACCAGGATAGCATGTAGAAGAACATGCTTTACTCACAACCCGATTTGTTATTTCAGTGGTTAGTGTTGCCCTCCACGTTTGTCTGTTTCAAATAAAGCACGCAGCTGTCTGGAGGCGAGACAGTGATTTATCTGTCCATGCAAACATGAACAGAACTATTGCTTTAGACTTGGGATCTGAAACTTTAGTAGTGAGATGGTTATAATAGGAGCAAGAACAAGTTGCTCACCTGACCATAGTAATCTGGCCTGTTATTGCCTACCTACTGAAACACTGCAGCACTGCATACCAATACCTACCGTTGTGCCTTGAATGCACGATGCCCCACTTTGCATTGTGTTCCAGGAATAAAGTAATAGTTCCTGCTTCAGTGAATTTGTGAAATGCATACTATTAACATAATATTAATTACAATAAATTGTGTTCTTCTGTGTCTCCTTTCCTCACCCTTCATTGAGTTGCTATGATGTTGTAATTGCTTGATGATGCCAGTAAAGATTGGGTGTCTCATGGGTAATGCCCGTGAAATCTTATTTTTTATTGTAGTCCATTAGGAAGATGCTAATATTAACCCGAGTCTGAGGTCAGTGTACAGTCCATGAATTTGTCCAAGCACACTTGTTTGTTATACTTATAAATCTTTGGTTATAAAAGGCTTGACTGTGTTTCCTCACAGTGATACAACTTTTCTAAATTTTGAGTGTAAGCATAGATTGTATAGGAAACACCTAATGTTATAATGTGTGCATGGCTTAAGCGTTTTGGAAAAAAGTTGTTACCCGTTTTATGATTCCTAAGGTAAGCTAGGAAGATGCAAAATGCAAATTCAGTTGAGAAATCAATAAAGCTCTTAATATGTTTAATTATTGACCCCAGTACAAAACGGTCAGCTTTCCACTGATCGTATTGAAAATATGAAAGAGGAAACAAATATTAGTTGGCTCCACTGCAGTTGTCTTTTGTGATAAAGTTTCTGCTATTCTTTTTTGTCATGAAATGGGAAACTAAGTAGTTCTGTCACTTCTGCTGGAAGCAGTACACGGCCACTGTACAAACCAAACTACATTCTGTTTCCCCATTCTCTCAGCTTCTTGAATAACAGCAAATAAAATTTCAAGATGTTGGTTGGATCCCGTGGTCTTTATTTCGGTGCTTTTTTTCGAATCACACCTGACAAACAGAATTGATTCACATACCTAAACATATTGGCCCAAATTCACTCTCAGTGCAAGCTCATTGATTGAAGAGTCCTAAAATAAAGGATGAGTTTGGTTCTCTTCTATTGACTGCAATGAATTTGCATGACTCAGAAGACACTGTTCAGATTTGTCCATGAGACTGCCTATTATATTTATATAAATATTTTGATCTATTTATACTCTGTCTAGAGAGATGGTAAATGGTGTGGAATCAATGTGAGCAATCATAAACAAGCACATCACAGCACTCTGGCTACTAGGTGGCATCACCTGTTTTACCAAGTCAATAACAGAAAGACTGAAAGAGGCTTTGAAAGCAGTTTCTGACAGATATTTGCTTCAGATGTTGTATTGCTGATTTACATATTGCTGAAATTGTAGTTCCTATTTTATTTTGCCAGTAATGCTGCTGTGACTGGATTCATGGGGGAATCACAACGTTGGATGTGCCTTTGTGGACAAATTCAGAATAAGTGTCTTACAGTGGTATTTTCTGCCTGCCTTTGTTCAGGTCACTTGACAGCACTTGATTTTATCAGTCAGTCTGACTCTTGAAAGTACTTTTGCGATTTAGTTGAGTGGATTTACTTAGATTTGCAAGATCTATCTCAGATGAAAAATTAGTAACGCTGTATTTCTTAAATGACAGTTTAATTAGAAGTTGTATAGCACCCTGTTGGAGCTGATTTTGCCCTTCTTTATGATATCCAAATACACTCACTGTAATGTACTTTGGCTGAGTTTTATATGTCATCTTTCATTTCTTTATGTTTGCTTTGTATTTTATTTTTTAAACACTGGATGCAAAAGATTTATTTTTTTAAAAAATACACATGCTGTTAGGAATGCTGTTTCTAAGTGCGTGGTATCCTTAAGTTAGGAATGAATGGGGTGACATATTTGGTCTATCTGGGCAGGGATATGTTCTAGGAATGACCTTGTGTCCCACTTGTCTGATTCAGAATCCCTCTTGATGCTTATGGTCACTTAGTTAAGAAATACCACATAATTAGTTTCAATCAAGCAAGTGTAAGTTTCATAGAGCTACTACTCAAAACAAATTATTTGTAGAGCAGAGGAAAAGCATGAACTGACTCATATATACAGATATGTATATACATATAAAAATTTTAGGCCAGTAGTTACCTATTGAGATAGGCAGCAGCAAAAGTGAGTACTCTGAATATACAGGAATGGTTGTGAGTTAATAAACAGGTTCCAAAACTGTAAGAACTAAAGAATAGCTTTCTCATCAACCCGTTTTGTAAGGACTTCAAGCAAGTGATTTCTTCCCCTTGTGTTTGAAGAGTGCCTCACCTATTAAAACCCTGGTAGGGGGCCTTATGTGCTACTGTAATAGGAATAATTGGATTTTGTTTGTTTTCATTCCAAGTGTTTAAAAATGAATAGCAATGAGCATGAATATTCCCTCATAAAAGTAGAATTGGGTCTTGTTCTACTGAAAGAGAGCATTTTGAACAGCATGGTGGTGGTGTGGGATGTAAGTGTAAGCTTTGCCTTATGCTGCCATTCATGTGCTTCTTGCTCACTTTACTGGCATTAGACTCATAGATACAGTTTGTTGGGTTTTTTTCTATGCATTTGTGACTGAAATTTTAGAAAAACTTTTCTTTTGACATCAGCCAGTTTACAGCAAAAAATTCCAAAGTTCTCCATTGGCTATTTAGAACAGTACTGCTTTAGCAGCTCCAGTGCCCCCATCTTAATTCGCGTGCCCTCAGAACTTGACTCCAGAATTTGTTCCCAAGGGTAGTTTTCATGTTTTTAGGAAATGGAATTAAAATTCTTACACCAATGTAACAGTAGTAATCTCAGGGAGCTGGAGGAGGATTAGTTGTGTGGCACTGTCAGGTTACTGCACACTATCTGCCCCTACCCCTCACTAGGTGACAGATCCACAAGAACTGAAAGTGGCAGATATATAGTTCACTTTTGGGGCATGGATTTGTAATTGGAAGAACACAAAATGAAATCTTTAAGTTACAGATGCAGAACCAACAACAGGAAGTTTTTTTTTTTTCTTAGAAAATTAATAATTAAATTGTTAAGCTTACTACCACAAGGTGTTCTGAAAGTCAAAATTACAGTTATGTTTAAGAAGATGTCTATAAATTCATGAGGCATAAGTCCATTAATGGTTATTTAAAATGATGAGTCTTATTTACATTTCTAATTCAGCAAATCTATTAACTGGCTTTTGGCAGAGGATGTGAGGGGGATGCTGACATTATCGGTGCTTTCTTGCTTATACTCTTTCCCTAAGTAGTTGCTGTTCATTACTTGCCAGAAATATGAGTCTGGATCGTGTTCATGTCAGTCTTAGCCAGGATGGCAGTTCTTAGTGTCCTACAGGGCAAGAGCACAGAGGCTCCATGGGTTTGCCCAGTCTAACTCACATTCAACCTTCAGCTGTCATGTAGTTTTTTTAAAAAACCTAATATAAGAGATTTCTTAGGGTTCAGCACCTGCAGAATGTGTGCCTGTGTGTTATTGTACATTGTGCTATTCCATGCAAAAGCAGTCTAGTCTTTTTTAGCTTGCAGTGTCTGATAACAGCTATCTGCAGCCACCTTCTCTATATGCCCCTACTCTTCCATGGCACTCCAACTTGTAGTCTCCCTCATCTTAGCATACCCTTCTGACCCAGTTCTCATCTTTGCACTTTATATAGTTGTGTTACATTCCTGTTTTTTTGTTGTCCTTGATGCATGAAGAATAAAGTCACTCAGCTTGATCTTGCAGATAAACAGCAGACTTGATCTATTGAGTCTTAAGAAGCGATTTTGCTGTGATAGAAGAAAAAACCCAACAACCTGGCTCATTCCAGTGCAATGTTGAAATATGCAAACTATTTGGCATGTTTAAAACCAAACAGTACTCCTTCTACTTTAATTTGTGTATGCAGTTGTCTAAAACTAATGATAACGTTTTGAAAGCAGGATTTATCTTGCATTTTAATCTGTATAATCAATCCATAACCATAAATAGTGATCCCGATTCCATATATTATTCTTTGTGTGAGAAAATAAGAGTAACATACACATGAAAATTATCACCTGTGAGAGGAGTGTGATAATGTCAGATTAATTACTGTTTTTTAAAATATAACTGCTCTAGCTTCTGTGGGACATGTCAGCCCGTCCTGGGAGGACCTGGTACCATAAACCAATAGAGAGGAGGAAGGGCAACCACAGATCATGTGAATGGTTTCTCAGGGGAAGCCAGCTGGCTTGGACTTCTTGGGAACTCATGGGAATATTCGGCTGCCAGGGAGCAGTTATCTGTTGTGTCCTGAGAGCTGGAGAGATTTCTAGGGGAGGATGGGTGGTGAGATAAACTGTCCCAATAGTTGGCAGAGTTGCCTGCTGGGGCAGCCCATGGTGACCTGCTGGGTTGCAGGAAGGCTATCGAATTGGTTGAAGGCTAGAAAAGGAAAAGCATCTGTGCGCTTCAAGAAGCTACAGCTAAAGGCAACTGAGAGGAAGAGAGAGTGAAAGAAGGGTGTTCGTTTTGGTGAACTCTCCAAGACAGATTGATGGCACAGGGTAAGACAGAGACATTGAAGCGTCCTCCTATCTATTAACTTTTTTAAGGTGGGAGCAGGGAGGGAAAGGGGGATTCTCTGCAGAAGGAGATGATGTTGAGGTTTCTCCTGGAGCTGTCACAAAAGTCATGAAGGAAGGCTTAGAGGGGAGTGAGAGCAGCAAAAGGCAGCAGACCTAGAAGTGCTTCCATTGAGAGTTTTGAGAATTATGTCCATGAAGGAACACTTTTATTGCTGGGCAGCTCTGCTAAGGAGTTTTGCAGAATGAGATGCTTTGATTCTTATTGCCACATATTAACTTTAGGGATGTTAGTGTTCTCATTGTGCAGGGTAGAAAAACAGGAAAATATATCAATAATGTCTGGGAATTTGTTTTTCAGTGAGTATTTTGCAGTAATATTTTTAAAAAGAAGAAATTGTAATTAAACCTTTATGTGTCTATATACATCTCTTAATGCATTAATTACTTGGAGTCCAGATTTACCTCTTAATGCAGTAATTGCAATTCCAAAATATCTGTTGAAACTCTACACTTCTAATGGTATGCTGCCTCAGACTGTGGAATAAAGAAATAAAATTACTCCACTTTAATTTCAGAAGGTAATGTATGTTTTTAATCCATCTTCACCCAACATTAAAAGCACTTTGTTTTTAATAAACCTGAGGGTGAATGAGAAATCATTTTGTTCCTGTGACTAAGACGGAAATGGGTTTCTGTTGTCTGAAATGTATAGTCTATGTACAAATGAAAATGAATTTTCAACTTAGAAACAGCTTTATTGATGCTTTAAAATGACATGAGAATGGCAAAGTTCCTTAAATTGAACCTGGAGAAAGAGATGCACTATTAGTTTTCTAAGTCATTTCATCGTCAGTAACCTAATAATTACTGTAAATTGTATATGTAACAATAATCCCTGAGTGTTACTCATTATAAGCAGTTAGTCAGTGATGTGATAAGCTAAAAGCGTAAGGTGATAAAGTAGGTGGTTAATTTCAGTAGTGACTGATTTCCCACAAAGTACAATATCGTAATTTATACACGCTGGAGCAGATAGAATGGCAACAATTTTGCAAATTCTGTTTGCATCCAGTGACTCTTTCACTAATGGAAAACTACCGATATGCACAAATCCAGAATGTTATTTTGGATTATTTGAAAAATATTGTATCTTTAAACCATCAATGTGTATTAATAAAAAAAATCCTTGATCAAGAATGCAGTGGAATGAAAGGGTGTAACAATAGACTTCATTAGACAATCAGAAAAAGCTTCTTGGTCTGTACAATGTGTTCTTAAGTTTCCCAGTATATCTAATATCTCATAGATGAGGCTTGAATATGCATAAATGCAAACTCAAAAATTGGTTGAATTTGCTTTTGTGTTTTTATGAGTACTAGATGTTCTTTCAAATATTTGCCCTTGACTTCCCTCAGTTATTTTGGATGTGAGTGCCACAGGTATTCATGTGTCTTGAACTTCAGAGCTCCCTGAGGTTGTGTATTAATTCCCATGTGCAATTTTCTTTCCTCATTAGCTTTGTTGCTCATGCTTTGTGATTGTGCTAAATCAGTCACCACTACTGGCTGGCAGGATTCATTTCACTTTGCCTCTACAGTACTCGGATTAGCAGAAAAAAGAGATCCTGCCTAGTTCTCCACTGTGGTGAGACAGGGCTATCACTGTCTATGCCAGATGATAGCAAATCAAGAGCAGGTCATCACTGAATCTGATTGCCACAAGGCCTTTTGAAATAAACCTGTAAACATCTGAGAGTATCAGCTTATTGCTTTAAGATGGATGCTACTGTAGGTAGCAGCATATGTGAGAAAACAGATCTGAGATGGTGACCGCTGTGCCAAGGTCTGTAGCCCAAGTCCTGGGGCTAGGCGATCACTTTGCATCTGCTTTGGCAGAGCAGACCTTTGAGCTGTGTCTTTCTGGCTTTGCACTACCAGAAATGCAACATGCTAGAAGAAAAGGCTGACAAGGATTACAACGGCACTGGTAACTGGTATACAGTATAGTGTTATAAGATACATGTTCATTTAGGTAGCAGTGTTGGGATTCTAACAGCAGAGGACTCTGTACAAACTGATTTTGGGTTATCTTTTGAGTCTGATTTGAGTCTCTGCTCAGTGTCCTGAGTGACATGTGCCACCGTGCAGACCTGTCTCAGGAGCAGCTTTAGGTATATGGGGTTGTGCCTGGGAGTGGACAAATATCTGTGTCTCAGTGACCCACAGCAGCCAGTTAACACCCTCCTAGGGAGGGGCTTTGGTCACACTAAATACATTAAATGATATACCCTGGGAGCTGTGATTACAGTGCAGGAACAGATCCCTTCCATCCTTCTGTCTCCTTCAAAACCCCTTCATCGTCATTTGCTCAACCTAAGCAGGAAGGATAGGATAGGATTAATATCTGTCTCTCTTTGGTCGTTCCTTAGATATCCACAGGCTCCCAGCCTAGCCCAGGCTTTCTCGTTTAATGGTCTAACTAGGTGTAATTAAATTTAATATCATATATAGAAGCTACTGGCTCCTGTCTAAACTTTGTCTAAAGATTTATCATCATAATAAGATTATATTAATAATTGTGTTGAGTTTGTCTTAGCTCAGAATGCTTTTGCTAATCAGACACTGTTTGCCAACTTGGTAAATTATCTTCTACTTGTATTAAATGGAAAAATTATGTAAATGGAAAGTACAGTGTAATAACTGTAAAGAACAATCCTTTCAATGGCTTCAACAGAGATGGCCAATTACTTAATAACCTCTTCATATAGAAAGGGACTCTTTTGCTAGGGATCTGTTCATACCCTCAGACTTAAACTGCCTAAATTCTCAGTCATCTTCAAATTAGACATAGAAAATGAATGAATTATTATGACTAAATGAGAGTAATAAGTATGGGAAAGACTGTATATAATAACCCTGTAAAATGGAAAACTTTGAGATGTTGTGCTTAACTAAAGCTCTCTTTGACTTGGCAGTAATCCATAATGTATGTTTAATCGAGCAAGTGAAAACTATAATTTGAAATATTTTTTCAGAGAAAAATAGCTTTTTTCATCAAAATGGGGAATATGTCAGAAGTTTGATTTCAACAGGGTTGTTTGATGAAGACACCAATCTTTTATCATCAAGAGTTAGATCAAGGGTAATATTTTCAAATGTGCCCAAGTGACATAAAAAAATGGAATTGAATTTTGTAAGCTAACATAGGTATTTTACATGTTTCTAAAGAAACAGGCTTCTAAAGCACCTGAATTTTTTGTTTCAAAAAACCACCTACACATTTCTTTTTATATTAAATAGAAAAATGTCAGGAAAAATTTCTTGTCAGATCAGGTATTTAACCTAATCTTGTATTCAATGTTAGTCACAAAATTTAGATTTTTAAAGAATAAGCATTAAGAAAAATAGCTTTCACTTTGTCTGAGGTCAGGTTGAAATGCTAATTGAGGATAATAAAGTGATGAATCTGACAAGGCCGGATACATGAATAAGATCCTTGTATCACAGACATTATCAACTCCTGCAGGCCCCTGGGAGATGAAATGTTGTCTTCTCCCTGGTCCAGAGGTTGTAGCGTGCAGGTAAGGATTATATCCTGACCTGATTTTTTTCTGGTTTGTCTCAGACTATCAGTGCTGCAGTGGACCCATGGTATTTTTAGCTGCTAACCAACAGTGTGATAAACCTGCTGTGTATGGTCCTGTAGACCGTCACCAGTGATGGTTTTCTCTTATTCCTGAACAATGTCTCTCTGAGCCACTCTGGACTATGGAATTCCATCCTCCCTATGACAGGGTGTGTGTGTTTCTGCAGTTCTCTGCAGCAATGAAAAAAAAAAAAAACCTCTCCATTAAACTCTGTGGGCTTGTTTCGAGAATTCCCTGAGATAACCTTATGCAAGAATTTCTCAAGGCAGTCAGGATTTATATAACCATGGAAAAAAATAAGAGTTACTTATTTTTTTCTCTCTGTTTAGGAGTGAAAACAGAAAGGAACAGTAACACACTATTATCATCATGGCTTTTTGGCATGTGACCTTTATGCAAAGAACAGTACTGACAGTGGAATAGATACCAAATGTGTGTGCATGCAGACTTAGCCACAAGCTCTTAACTATTCTAACAAAAAATGGATTAACACTAGTTTTAAGGACTTTCTTAGAAAACTGTTTTAGACACATTGGGTAACTTCAGCTGCTTCCCTCAGACTGAAATAATGCTTCCCTCATCACAAAAGTAATGAAATAGTTCATGTTTGAATTCTAATAGTGATCTGTGTGTGATAGAGCACATAAATTTTATGAGAAGCAGCAGGAAAAAAAGCAAAAAGGGACATGAAGCAGTGATAGGGCTGGACATGTTTTAGGTAAGGTGGAATCTCTAAAGGGCCTTAGAAAGGACAGCTAATTGTGTCCTTTCTCTCCACTGTACAATGTTTGAAGGATTTGGTTTCTGGCTTCACAGACATGAAATCCATCCCAACTTTGTGTTACACATGCAGGATGTTTCCCTATAGTTCTTCTTGGGGGCAGTTGTGTACCAGGATGGTGGAAGATGACACTGTTAGAAGATCTGTCTGTTACATGTAGGATAAATTTTAATGCAAATTTAGCTAGTTTATATTCATTGTAAAGAAAGAAGATTACTCCTGTAATTTTTAGTATCTTTTTATTAACTATAAAAAAGCATGTGCTGCATTTGGATATTGATGGCAGTACTTCACATTTCTGAGAACCAAACTCCAGTGTCCTTGTGCCTGCTGAGATACTGCCTGTGGTATTTTACATTCAGAGATGGAACAGTATGGATTAGGATTGGGTACAGAGTCAGTGAGTCTCTAAATAATAATGTATCAGAGGAAGATCTTGTGGGAAGAGGAGCAGAAGCAAAAAGTATTGATGTTAGGTCAGCCGAATATTTAAGCATGCTTTTAGTAAGATGTGGTAGTTTTGCAGCTAGACAAAGGAAGACTAGAGATTGCAACAATAAGCCAGAAACAAGATAAGATATCTAGACATCAGTAACATTTACTGCATGAAAGATCTGTCAAAGAACTACAGTAGACTAACAATAAAAGGCAAGGATGTTTTTAGGTTTCAGGTTTTTTTTTTTCCCCTTAGCTTGCACAGTTTGTACTCAGTGACCTCCTATCTCATCTCTGTGTGTGGTAGGAATCTCATCTGAAAAAGAAATTTAGTTTAAACTTGCAGCTTCCATTTGTGAATCAAAGACTTTCTGCAGAATATCTAGCAGTTGCCTTTAAAGAAAAGCACAAAAATTAGATCAATTATTGAAGAGGAGCTGCTAAAATTTAGATCGTAAGTTTTATGGCTGAAAAATGTGAATGTATTAAATTGTAGTGCCACTACATGCAATATCATCATGGTTATTGCAATTAAATATATTATTGTTAATGCATAATATAAATTGTTAGAATTATAATTAATATGCCCTTTAATATAACACATTACCTAGAAGTTAATCAGCTCTGCATGAGAGGGGTGAAGTAGTCATTGGTAGAGAACTTCTAATTAACACTATAATATTAGAAAATTAGCACTATAATATTAGACATTCCTAACAAGTAACAGCATCCCATAGGAAGCAGCTCGGGAACACAGAAAACACAACATAATGGACCATATCTTAAGTGAGAGGTCCTCTGTGGATGGTGAACCCCCTGCAAAGCCAGGCAATGTGTTCTTTTCCCTGTGCACAAGCACATGCAAAACATGATGAAATAAGCACAATTCAGGAGTCTCTTTTCCAGGAATCTTATTTTTGTGGGTTTTGGAAATGGTTCATTGCAATATCATTAATTTGAAATGATCTTGATTTATGGTGTTGGTATAGCAAATAATCATGTTTGGCTATACTCTTTCATCATGTGCTTGATTTTATTTATTAACTCAATTCCTAGAACTCTTAGCTGCTTGGGCTGGGGATGGGCAGTTGACATTCATATCTTCTCATACTGTTGGGGATGGAGATGGCCTCAGTCAAAATAACTGTTGTATCAGTCCAGATCTGTTTCCCACTGTGGATATAAAACAGGAGTCTGGAAGTCAATGGAGAGCCACTATGTGAAAGAATGATAAACTGTCTTCATAGCAGAAAACCTTCTGCAGAATTTTAACTCAGTAAGTTAAAAGCATAGTCCAGGTGTACAGCTAAATGTTCCTGCTGCTATGATGGTATCATGCAGTGAGTAGCTGAACCATAATTAAACTTATATTGCTAGAGCATCCCTAAAGAAAATAAGCAGCTACATGATGATTATGGTTTTCCTCCCCTTAGCCACGTTGTTATGCAGTCTTTCCCATTCATGTACAAGCTTCAAACCTTGAGCAGGTCTTGCACAGATCCCAGTGCTCAGATGAAGCGATGCAAGGCAAGTATTCTGTTGTGCAGACCTTTTTTACGGGATCACTGACGCAACTGCTGCCTTGTGCATTTGTGCATGGAATCTTTGCAAGATGACAGGTTTGGTAAAAACATGAGGGTGAGTAGTGTTAATTTCTTGTTGATACAGGATTTTATTATATAGACCAAAGGGCAATGGATTTTCAGACAACACTTGTGCATTTCAGACAGTTGTTAAGATAAATACTATATCAGAGGGCACTGATCATCTTTTAAGATTATTTCAGGTATGTGTTTGTGAAGCAATTAGGATAAAAGTACCACGCCTCTTACGCACAGTGCATATTGATTGTTAAAGCTATGTTTTATTAACTATTTATCTGTCTTGCTCCTACATGAAAGATTTGAGATCATTAGAAAAATGGGTCCAAGCATCCACCCTGAGGAGTCCAGAGCTGAAAATCATACTGCTGCTACCTGAGATGGCAGTGGTACGATGGTGCCTGAGCTCACAGCAGTATTTAACAGAACTTCATACTGTCAGTTCATCACCTTTACACAGAAACTTCAGATGCAATCTCAGATATAAACACAAATAAACCAATCTTTGCTCTGCTTTCTGCTCTTTATGGCAGATCTGTGCAGGCTTGCGCAGTTAATCTGGTTCTGCTAATGCAGCAGGAGCTGAAGATTTCTCCTGCCTAAACCAGTTCATATCCTGATCAAATGTATTACCTGATTAATTATTTCCGTTTCTGTGTTTATTTTCATGTATTGACGAGTTTGTTTTCAGCAGCTTCACTGCAAGAATTGAGCCTGAGATATATTTGTCATCAGTAACAGTAGTCAAAGTATTACTTTGAATGTTCCTTTTGGAGAAGTGGGAGAACTGAAGTTGCAGGAAGTGATTGTTCACTGGTATGCTCTCAGTTATTATCTCAACATTTACAGCAAATTATTCTTTAGCGGGAGGCTGAAACAGAAGGTTTGTGATCAGCCTCAGCTATTTCAGTTTCAGACTGAACAGATAAAAAATTCTGGGGCTGTTAAAATGCAAAAATCGAGGTTTTGTCAAATCAAAGACAGGTGAGCTGCAAAATATTCCACTAGCTACTAAGTGGATAGGGATACTCTACCCTCCCACCTTTTTATTTTTCTTTTATTTCCCTCCATTTATATTCTTACTTACTTTGGACTGTTCTTGATGAGAGTTGCCAGGTTTTGCTTTTTACTTTGAAGATGCTGTTGCTGTAGCAGTAAGCTCTGGGGAAGTGGTTCAGTTCAGTGGTTCCAGTAGACCAGGCTAATGTGTATGTGTCTGGTAATTGGTACAACATTGGTTTTAAAAATAAAAGACTGAAAGCTTGACAAAAACTGCCACTGACCTACAGTAAGTCAGTGAGAGCTTTTAGTGACCTGCTTCATTAAACGGATAGGCTGCTATGTTCTCTACTAATTATAGCTTAAGGTTAGTGGTTTCATATTTGTGTATGCAGTGTCCTACTCAAATGCACATTGCAATGTGCAAACTTGCTGTGTTGAAAGGTAGAAGAGGCGTGGTGTGTTGCCAGATTTAGTTGCAAATCCACTTTCTGTATACTGAGTGTACTGTGCTTATAGTTACGTGAGTAACAAGAGAGATGGTGAGTTCGTTTATCTGGCACTAAAAGGATTTGAAACAAACAATGTAGAAGTCATTAAAGAAGCAGAAAGTTGGGGGGTGAACATCAGTCGGAGCAGGCAGAAATTTGGGAGATGCAGGGAAAAAGATCTAGAAAATGGAAAGTGATGATAACTCACAGTGTCTATTCTGTGTACCTCAAAAAATAACTTCACACTTTGTTCCAGAAAATGATGGACTGTCTTTGGTGACAAGAAATGGAGCGGTTAGGCACAGTGGGACTGCAGATCCTGGCTTTAATTCCCTGTTTCAGTGCCTTTTATCACCTGACTAATTTCTTTCCAGATCCATAAAAATATTTAAGGATCCTCATTTCCATTAAAGCAGTTTTTGTTTAACTTGCTTAGATCTTAGAGATTAAATTTCTTTTATCTTTCCATCTGCAAAATATGAGTAATGGTAGTATATTGTCCTACTTGAGCTGCTGAGAAGTGAAAAGAACACAAAAATGAGAGATGCTTCAAATTATGTAAGTTCCAGAAACTGAAAGACAGATGTGAGAAAAGAATATAGCCTTGATATGAATCACTCCTTTGAAGATGTTTCTGCTTGTTGCTTTTGCATAGAAACATGCACTTTCGGATGCTTTCGATTATATATCTATTGAATAGTTAAATGGCTCTTATACTTTCATTGTAACACCAAAGCAAAAGTCACAGGAAAGCAATTTAGAGAAATTCATACTCATAAGACAAGCAAACCTTTCACCTTTCCTAATTGTAGCACTCTGACAATTCATTATAGTTCTAGATTCTTTGATTGCTGTTGCAAAAAGCTCTTCCATCCCTGTGTGTTTTCAAAGCATCTTTTGCTTGTGCCCTTTTGGCTTTAATTAGGTCTCACGGGAAGTAGTCACATACATTAAAAAAGGGATGAGAGGATTGTTAAATATTTGTGTTTTGGTCTTCTACACCAAAAGTGAGTGTGCCTTCAGGAGTAAATATATAAGGGATCTTATATGGCCTTTGCTGGCATGAATTGGCTTGTCTGGCCAGAGATAATTTGCTCGAGGGAGAGCATACACCCAGATTATTGGGGCACGACAGCAATTCAGGGAAATGCATGCGGACACCTGATGCGCTTTACCAGACTGAAGCTAGGATATCAGCTTGGCGTTTGTACATGTGGTGTAACTTCTCCTTGATGATGTGGGAGTGAACTGAATCCATATAGACTCTATGGTATAGATAGATCATATCTCCTTTATGATTTCTGGTGGAGAAAAAGAGAGCATCTAGGGCAGCGCAACTTGCAACTTCTTGCAGAAGTGAGGCACTATAACTTTTAAAGTGTACTGAAGGAGAATATGGACAAGAAAGAAGGAGTATGAGCCATAAGAGAAGGAAAAATAATGTCTTGAGAATTTAGTCAGGATGATGACTTTTGGTGTAATGACCATTTCTAGGACTTTGAAAGCAGTCACCAGACAAGGCCATTCTTTAGGAAGAATTGAAAGACATGAAATAAGAGAGATTTCTTACACAGGAGTACATTGACAGAAAGATACTGTCAATGAAAATGTTGTTTATTTGTTGTTGGTCACTCTTCCCAGAGAAAGGGATGGGTCCCTATCTTCCTGTAGTAGTAGAATTCAGTGGTTTGCATCCATCCCAGTTCTTTCCTGCATAGCAGTAAAATACTTCTATGCTGAGTATGGCTGATGGTCAATAATGACACCCTTTTCTGCAATAGTGAGTGGCAGATGTAAAGGATTTTTTTTTAATGGCATTTAGGATCTATGGAATTATCTGAAGGGAGGAATCAACTGCCTAGAAGTGACTATGAAAGTAGATAGCTTTCTGGTTTTCTTACATTCTTAATTACAGGGTTTTTTTGTAAATATGAGCAAACCATGCTCCTTGATCTAAGTACAAAAAAGGCTGTATAAAATCCAAATAGTGATAAAAGAAAAAGATATTTTCCAAATAATTCTACATTTGCAAACAGTCTGATACTTTGTCAATTAGGGTATCTCTGTAATAGTATTTTTGCTGGGATTGAGATTTTTTGATGCAAAATTTCCCGATCTTTTCAGACCTTTTCCAGATCTTCTTCCAAAATGAATTCTGCTGTGGATTCTTCCTGAAGTCAGAGATGTGTCCAAAGAGATCACTATATAAGGGAAATTGGAGGATAAAGCTGAGAGGAGCTCTTATTCTCTTGTATTATCACCTTATACTTCACTTCCAAATTATTACTATTTTTATAATAAAAGCCACAGTTCAGGGATTAATAAAATGAAGTTCAAATATTAAAAAAAAAATTCCTTAATTTCATATTTCTTCAGTTTAAAATCGTCCTTGGATTACAACTTGCATGTCACTTTTGTGTTAAGCAAACAAAATTCTTAATATAACAGGATTTTAAGAGCTTCGTAGATGTGTATGTTAAAAAAAAAGAAAGTACTCTATGTTGAAATATTTGCATCAAATACACTGTATCACATTCATATAATATCCACTCCAGTTCCAAGTAAAAATAGAATTAACTGTATGTATAATTTCTTTGAAGCACCTAACAGTGTCTGTTTAATGTAAAAAAAAAAAAAAAAATCTAGCAGAAATGGGAATGTAGGGAGTGTATGTCTGGCTGAAGATGAGAGACAGCATTATTTTTATGAATGAACAGGAGTCATAGTGGTTTAGTATGAACTAAAGATTTGGTCTACTTTTTAAACAGTGTGCTGTTGCATAATACTCAGATAATTTTCATTAAATTTATACTTCACCTGGAGTCTTAAGGAAACATGACATTCTTCTTGCATTTTGCAGGAGTTCTTAAGTTACATAAAATTAGCTAGTTTATTATGAAATCTTCTAATGTTTAAAATGCTAAACTTTCTCCCAGCCATTTAGAAGTATTTTGAATGCAATGTACAGAGCATCTTCTTTGCATCTGACTTTAGCTGACTAGCATTCATTGGAAAAAAAAAAACCAAACAACCAAAAGAAAACTTAAATCTGGCGTAATAATACTAAAATACTTTAAAGGCTATTATAAGAATGGATTCAACATTCTGTCCTTATAAATTGCTTTGGAAATTCAAACCAAATGCAAGGGTAGTAAAAGTAGTCCGAGGCACACAGCTGCAATAGGTAGGCATAGCGTGTGAGACAGGTTTGTCCTAGTAATGGGTCAGTCATGGACTGCCTGGGAGGCCTGGAAAAGTTTTCCCAGCTAGCTGTGTCTGCCCCTGCTCTCCCACCCTTGTTTTCACAGTACCTTGATGCAGAATCCTGACCTCAGTCTAAGGACAACAGAGATATAAAAACTATAATTCAGATGGGCATGGCACATGACTCATGCTCACCCTTCCCTTTTCTTGTAATATTAATCTTAGAGATGACTTTGAAACCACATCATTTTTTTCTTTCAGTTACTGTAATAAATTTAATGTTCACAGAAGATGCTAGGTTGACAGCCCCAGAGAATAAAATTATTCACGAGGCAGGTAGTTTAGGCAGGGATCAATCTGGTAATTACCATACTCTTGAATTTGGGGACTTCTGTTAGTGTGACTTCTGACTCTGAATGGCACAACTGGAAACCAATCTGATGCCTCATACTTGTCCATAAATTAAAAAAATCAGTAAGAGACTTGAAGATGCATCAAAGACAAAATACCAGTCCATCAGCTGCAAGCACAGCACATGGCAAAGCTGCAGCTGAAGTGTGAGGCCAGTAGCAGCTATGTGGAGCTAATGCCCTTGGCCTGAAAATGAGAAAATGAGCAGCCCAAGATCTGTTTTACCTCAAAATGGTCTAAAATGCCTACAGAGAGGTGAAATTGTGGCTTGAATACTGGAGACACCAGGGAATCCTGGATGTGCTAAAACCTTCCCATGGCTGCACTTATCTTTTTACTTCACTGACAGCAAGGTGGAGAAGTGCTCTGAGACCTCTCTCTTCACCTCTGCCCGGGCATTTTTAACACAATTATTCTTTTCCTGGCTGGTTAAGCTGGTTTAAGGAACAGAGTAAAACACAGTAGGCTCTCTCAGCGGCTGCACCTCACCAGAAAAAAAATGTCCCCAGGTGATCTATCCCTGTGTCAAAGCTAGCCACCTTGATGCTGAAGGAGACTGAGAGAGGAGCTCATATTTCTATTCTGCTTTTGTTGCCATTGTTTCCACTTGGGCTGCTAATAAGAATTTATGATGTTGTAAACTAAAATGATTTCTGGAAGTGCTGCTTCTCAGAGAGAGTTTCTGCTGTGTCTGTCTATTTTTTTTCATCTAAGCCATCGGGAATTTTCTGATTTCAGTTACGTAGACATAAGGTCAAACTAACTTCCCAGTAAATTAATGCATTGAATTCAAATGTGTCTTTACATAACATGATGCAGTGTAGCTCATGCCTTGGCTTTGTTTATGGAATAATCTGGAGAGTGTAGAATGAAAAATTAAATTAGAACCTGAGTCACAGTTTCCATCACACAGCCTGAGCTTGGCCTTCTTCAGCACATAATTTTGCAAAAATGTTTGTTCAGTGGTACATCAAGAGGCATATCTGTGCATTACCCACTTATGGTATGCAGCTTGCAATAGCCATCTTCTCAAATTGCCTTTCTTTTTCAGTGTAGCCAGTCTGAGTCTAAAATATTGATAAACAATCTCTGCTGCTAAATTAAGACTAAAAGAGTAATCAGAGGAATGAATGTAAGCAATAAATTTTCCAGACATTCGTGCTACGTGTGCTCCTGTTAATATCATGGTGATAAGGAACATTAAAAATCTGACACATGTAATCATTGTTTTCTAGTGATATGAAGGATAAAAATTTTAGGTAAGCTAGCATAGAGATGAGAAAAGATACTCCTGAACAACTCATCTATATCCACAGACAACTTAGTTGCTGTTGTGGTCACTTGTGTAGCTGTAAATAAAACATCCTGCACTGTGTTATTCACCTCTAAGTGTGTTGCTGAAGATAATATTTCCAAGGGTAAAGTGGAAATTGTTTTGCTGATTTCTGTAGTGAAAGAAGAACTACTTCTAAATAGCTCCCATCTGATGCATCCACAATCAGAAGCTACCTTCTTTGGCAAGAATGGAGAAGGGCTAAGGAAAAAAAAAAGTCTGTTTTCTGTCTGTTCATTAACATCTCTCTAGTCCATCTAACAAAAAGCTAGAGATTTGTGAACTGCAGTGGCTTACAGAAGGGATACTTTCCTGGCAACTGGTTTCTGAACTGATGTCAGGGCCAACTCAGTTGTGCATACAGAAACTGGAAGAACACATCCAGCCCTTCATTCTGTTCGAGGGCCAGTCTGCCAGGCATGGGGCACTGAGGTCCGTCTGTGATGCAGCAGAAGCACAACGCATCACAGCAGGGTATAAAGCAGATTGTTCAGGTAGAGCAAGAACTGAGCACAGCAGTGAGGAGCTGAGGAAAAGCTGGAGAAACTTGTGTAGGGTTTAAGGTAGGTTTACTCAAAGCAGCTAGCCAGAACAAGCTCGATGTCGCTGTGGATATGTTGCTATCAGTACCTAAATTGGATAGTTTAAAGCTACTTGGAGGAGTTGCAGTTGTATCCTTGGCTTCAGGGTAGACATATGCAGAGGCAACAGCTCCAACCTCGTATATCTCACTGTTTTAAAGTAAACATATGGTAGAAAGAGAAAAAGAAGCAGTTCTTAGAGCTGGAACAATTTATCCGGCTAGTTAAGAGCATTTGGATAAGTTTCACATGCAGTCCTCCTGGGTGCATGTATTAGGTTGGCTTTGCACATAAGCAGTTCAAATGACTGTTTGCTGCCATATGCTGGAGGTGGGAGGAGGACCCCAGTGTCAGCGAATTGCCTGAAGGGTGCTGTGTGCCTCATGAAATCCTTATGTCTGTTGATTCGTGTCAGGAAAAAGCTATCACCTTGTCTGCTGAACTCCACAATCTGCTGCTGTCTGTGAGCAGAGCTGGTGCATGCTCTCTTGAGAGCTCAACAGTGTCTGGGACACCACAAAGATCTTCTGAAGTTAAAATATACGACAGGGAAGTGAGATATGAGAAAAATAAGGCTTGGATAGGGCCAGAGCATTAATCTAAGTTTTTTTTTTTTTTTTTCTTGGGGGGTGAAGAATGCACTGGGCAGACACTATCTCCAAACCTTTTCTGAGAAACCTGTACTTACAATATAACAAACAACCCTTTCCATAACACTTCTCTGGCTCAACAGAATGATTTGGGAATTTTTGCTACCTTACCTCTTAAAAATCCAGAAGTTGGCAGGTTCTGCAGCCTCCAGAAACACCTTTTACGTGAATGAGATCTGTAATAAGGTATGTCAGAAACAGAGAAGACTTTTCTGCAGTTATTTTCTTGTGTGTAGACAGTGGCACTGAAGGAACGTAGATGTACTCAAAGTAAATGAAGAGATGGTGTGTCAGAGAGATGACTGCTGTGGAGAGCACCTGCCATCACAGCCACAGTAATAAAAAGATTTGTAAAGCCGTTTCACTCCCTGCTTCTAAAAATTTCATCTGTCTTGCCTTCTTGTGCTGTGGTTTCCAGGTTCTCAGATGTTGCTCCCCGACCTTTCTGCACCTGCCCAGACAGCCTGCTGTTTCTCCCCGGTAAAACAGGGATCAGCAGATCTCTTTTTCATCTGCTGTTTGCCATTAAATCAGCAGAAATCTTGCTTCCAGTGTCTGTCTGATAGTCAATTCCAGCTCCTTCCTGCTTTGAGGAAGCCCCTCTCCCAAGCCAGTGCCTATATGGTGCTGTGACCTTGACTTAGATATTTTTATGATCTCTCTTATCTCTGCCTTACTTTCTCCGCTCCTTGCATGTTCAGACACCAAGGATCTCCAATCTTTTGAGTATTCTGACTTTCAGGGAAGTTAATTAAACTCCCAGCCTTAATGCTACTTTAATATTTTCTGTTTAAATTTGATTTTTATGTATGTAGTTTTCTCCATCAATATGCCAACATTTGTTGTAATTTAAACACAGTAGCATCTGATGCTTGAATTACCACTAAATGACTGCAGCATCTTAGATACTACAATTTCATATAGTGACAAGAAATGCTTTGGTCTTTGACTCATGTAAACAGTATTTCATATAACTGTGAAGGCAGGGAATTACATATTTTTACCACAAATGAAGATACATAGCAAATCTAAGAACAAATAAAATATACTTTTTGTCCAGTTGTAAGTCGTACTTTTATTTGGAGATCTCAAAACACCTACTCCGAGACTGATGCTATACATATAACAAGCACTGATCTGAGAAACTTGTGCTTTGTATAATGTTATGGAGATAGAAATGTGTATTTTTGATATCTTATTTGCAGTGAAACACCTAATTGGAAACTGTAAAATGTGTCTGTAACGTTCTTGCTTACTGCCTGGCTGTGGGGTTTGTCTTTTTTTAAATGCTGTTTCAGCATATTCTTGGCTAATAAGGGTAGCTGTTTTACATCATTTTAGCAAAGTGGAACATTGAAATTATATGACTGAAAAAATCTATATTGTCATTTTTCATTTTCATTATTACTCTTTCATAATTAAGCAATAAATATAAGCTGTGCTGATCTGTACGTTATGGCAAGCTTTCTTGAATAGAGCAAAGAAGTAGAAAAAGATTCCAGCTACCCTTGGAAAAATATAAAATTAATCTTTCAGCCTGCTTATCTTGAACTTGTTCTGAGATTTTCCATGTACTTTAGTAGAACCAGTGTCACACTGCTGGGTGGTTTATTTAAGTGTTGATGTAGGATGTACATTTTTCCAGCCAGTGTAACATTGGCTTGAAGATGTTCCTGTGATGAACAATCACAAAGAGTTTAAATACTGCTTCTTGCAAGGATGAAAACGTCATCTATTTGCCAAACTTTTGTGAAAATATTAAATTCTTCCAAACCTTAAGCAAATTAATGGTTGCAGAGGTGACTGAGGCCAAATAAAGCCTTGAGAGCAAGCCAGGAAGGTACCAATTACTGATCATTTCAAAAGGAGTCTTGTGGGGTCAACAGCACACTTACACCAGGCATGCTGTGTACTTTCCTGTGCGTGACCCAGCAGATGTGAGAGGCATTGGAAAACAACAAGGCTGTGACCCCATTGGAGATGTGGAGGAGAGCTGAAAGCGCTATAGGTAGGAGCTAAGGTGGGGTGAGTGTGTGTCTTTGTGTGTGTATTGTGCAGATCCTGGGTGAATTGCGTAGGGAACAATGATGAAGGGGTGGAAGCAGGTGGAATTGGGAGAGGAGGACACGAGTAACACTGGGATTATGGAGGTGAGGCTCCGAGGGTGATGAAAAACAAGGTGTGAGAAGCACAAGAACCAGCGTTTGCCAGCCCATATCACATAGTGAGAGCTGTTTGGTCATCATCTTGGGATGGTTGCTCTGTCGTCGTTTTGGTAATTTAGCACATCTATCCGTGTGTTTGCTAAATGTGATCTTTGTTTTCAGTCCATGTTGCCATCTTTTGCCTCTCCTTTTCTTTTTTGGCTGCTGCCTGTATGTGTGTTGGGGTCCTGTCTGAAGTCAGGGTCTCATTTTGGTTTTTACTGTGACACAGTTTAGTTATATCAACACCTTTTTAATATTGCTGGCCTCGAGTGTTCAATTGGTCAAGAGCACGTTTGGGGCATGTGACAAAAAAAAAAAAGCTGGTTGCCCCCAAGACACATGTCTGTACATTTCTCTGGTAAATTAGAGATGAATGTAGTTCTTTGGTATTTTTTGATGCAAACTGCCTCTACTTACCTTTTCAGCATCACTGCAATGAAGAGAAGATGTGGTACTATTCAATTCTGTTGACTATGTAAATCTTGTGACCATTTAATGAACACATTTTCAAATATTTTTCTAAGGAACAGGGAAGAAAATACATGCTTTTCTTCTTGATATTTGATTTCTTGATATTTGGTTAAATAGGACAAAATCACGTGAGTAAGGCTATGTCAAATCCCTGCTGTTTTTTCTGTGGGAAGAGAGGAAGAAAAGGAAGTGACAAAAATAGTGATCTGAACCATGAAATATCTCAGTTATTTAAAAGAGGTTGTGTGAGTCATAGGGAGCCATAATTTTGTAAACAGGTGCAGTAATTTCTGTAATGCAGAGAACTAATGAGGAACGGTGAGTCTAGCTTGGTTAGAACAACACTGCATTGCAACATGCTGTGCTGAGTACTCTGAAGGTATAAAGCAATGGTCTGGAGCTTCAGGACATTTTAATCTCCTAGATGATCTTTGACAAATCATTTCACTTCGCACTGCTTCTGTTTCACCATCTGTAAGACAGGCAGGATAATAAAAAAAAAAAAAAGCGTGTTGAAAGCTACTGATGAAAGTTAGGTGGCAGCATTATTTATCACATTAAATGTACGTTCTGTGAAACGTTGTTCATGATTACGGATGTAAATTGTTGTCAAAGCTGCAGAAGGCCTTTGTTCCTTCTGCACAGATCCTGTGCCAACTTTCTACTCATCATCATTAGGACTGTGAGACAAATCTTCCCATCACTCTTTATATAAAAGGTCTGCTACAATGTTACAGCATTGCAATCAGACTTTTATGCTTATTTTTGTTTCATATATTTATGGGGTTTTTTGTTTTTAATTACTGTCATGATTTCTCCATTTTATAATAATTGTATCATCACAACTACGTAAATACACAGATAGCTGTCTTTAAGTGTCCTTAAGTTCGCTTTTATGAGTGCTCAGATGTAAGAATGTGGAAAAAAAACCCCACCCATATTGCACTGTGTGGGTAAAGCAGTCTCTTTTAAAAGCTTTATGCCTCTTCTATGCAAAGTTCTACTTACAAGTTTTCTGCTTACATTTTGATTAGTAGGATTTAGAGTTCTATTTGTAATTGAGAAAAAGCATTTCAAATTATAACTTTCTTCCTTCTGTCTATTTGCGAGGTCATAATTTTCTTTCCAAACTAACCTACATTTGGCTTTTAACTTAATTTCTTAAAATTTAAAGGTCTGTGATCTTTCAGACTATCAAACTATTTTATTGAAGTTTCCAAATTGGACCAGCTGCTCTCCTGATAATCATGACATTTCTAATAAGTCTGGCAGTAACTGAATTAATTCTGTGTCCTTGCCAGTAACAAAGATGGATTTAGAAGTGTTATTTTTGAAGACCTGTTATGGTACCTTTCCCACAGTTCTTTCCAGCTGAAAAGAATTCATAATAATGAAAATAATGTTCTTGGAGAACCAGGGCATACAATGACTGTACTAAATATGTGATGGAGTTTCTTATAGTGCATCATGGTGCACTCTGTTCAGAAGTAAAAAAAACACCAAAAAACCCAAAAAACCCCAACCAACCAAACCCAAACCTTTATTTCGGGGGGGGGGGGAACCCAAAACCTTTCCTTTTTTTCTGGAGTTGTGGAAGTGACTTAGCTTGTGCCCAGTGTTCCTGAAGGGTGTGTGTGTGTAATGGGTTGCAACTGTTAGATCTTATTTTTATTTTCTTGATATAAACGTAAATCCATTCTCTCTCACAGAACAAAGTATACTCCATTTAAATTTCTTCTGGTGTTGGCTAATTGGCATTCCCTGAGAGAGAAAAAAGGGATTTCAGGCCTGCATGGAACATTTTAAAGGGCTGGTTTCCCTAGAGACTCTGGTTACTATGAAATTGTAGCAGTGTGTTGTGCAGAATATGGTGTCTGCATCATAAATCCTCTGATTAATGCGATGTGAGGTCCTGGTTCTTAAAGTTATTGTTGTGTTGCTCCACTAAGCATTGCAACAAATAGAGAACTGGGACAGTAGCAGGGTAATTGTTTTTTTCAGGATGTTGTGACTTTCCCAGAAATTCCATCCTCATCCCAGTTCACTACCCAAAATATGGAACTCAGTATGATTCCATGAAATATTTAGGTATCAGCAAGTTCACCATCTTCTGATGAAAAGCTCTGTAAACTGAAACACTTGTGAAATACTCCAGATGTCATAACATTTTGTTACAGAGGCTCCCAAATGAGCAACCAACCACCAAAAATAAAAAATTAATTATTAACACAGTTAACTAGCTCTCTGTAAATTACAGGTTCGAATGTCTGTGAGAGGAGAACAGAACAACTTTCTAGGGTTTAACAGCAACCCAAAACACAGAACAAAGCCCCACTCCCTAGGGTTTAACAGCAACCCAAAACGCTCTATCACTCACCTAACAAGTGAGGGCTCTCAACCTCAAGGACCTGCTCAGGGCAGCGTCCCAACCCAAGTCACCTCGAGGAGTTTCCTTGGGCAGCATCCCGACCCAAGCGGAGAGTCCTCAACCACAGCGTGCAGCTCCAGGGGACAAGCTCAGAATGGCTCCCCCAGGGGACTCCATTTATACCCAGGCCCAATCTGACCTGTAGTCAATAGCGGCTCCCATTGGCCAAAGGCCCCAATTACCGCGAAGCCCTGAGAACAAAGGCAGTCAGGAGCTGCTGCATTCAGCAGCCAAGAAGCTCTGCTTTCATTGGGTGGATGCACCTGCCACACATTTCCTGAGACTATGCTATTACTACTGCTTTTCTCATGTTTGCCACTAGAGACAAAAACACTTGCAAAAATTCGTGATTTGTTTGTAGACAATTGCAGTTAAAGAAACTATTGATCCCTGTGGTAATTTGCCACTCTCTAAGATTTTTCCATCGCTCTTGAAAATCTTCTGGGAGATGTGAATCACTGTCTCTTCCTCTCTGGATGTGATAATTCCTAAATCCTTTTTCTGATCTGGGACTAAGTTACTGACAGCAAAGTTTTGTCTCTCAGCATTATATAGGTAATGAATTTAGTACATTATGTATGCATTGACTCAGATACTATATTTTCATATGTTTAGTCTGATATTTATGCTCATTGTTTTTTATTTATTGTTTTGTAACCTTCTTAAAAGTAACTGAAAAACATTCCTGATGCTTAATTTGCAAAATACAGAGGCCACTCCAGAGGAGCAGACCTTTAACTGCAATGCTGAAATGTCAGACAGCAGTTGGAGATCCTCAGTCCCAACCTTTCATTTAGCACGACTTTTCCTGGCTTGTTCAGATTGATGAGATAACAGCTTGAGTCGATGAGAGTTTTGTTGCAGTCCCGTTTTACTTTGTGTCTCCTGTTTACTTGAAGGGCAGATAAAACCTCACGCAGCATGTTGTATCATATGTGCAGAAATTAATTCTTTGGATTTGCATTTAAAGCATCCTGTCATTCCATTACATAGTTTTATTATTTTGCATACTGTGCTATAGATTTTGGGCTTGGGCTGTGCTAACCCAGCTGACTTCAAGCAGAAGGTATTGCTCAAGCTCATCCATACCTATTATGTGAACTGGAAACCTACAGGCTTCACCCCAGTGGCAGCTGTGGAAGCTCTGTTGAATTTGCAGTATGGTTATGACTCCACTGCCTTACTGGCTATAGCTTCCCAAATCAGCTGATCACAGCAATTCTGTGTCCCAGGTAGAATCTGTAGCTATGGCTGTTTGCATTCAAACGAATAAATTACAGATATGATCCAAAATCATTATGTACATGGGTAGTTAGGCACAAGTAAACTGCTGGAAAACACTAACTCCTATTCGGAGCCCAAGGGCTCTGAACCACAGATGAAGTTCAAAGATCTGGAGGAGGCAAAAGAGGGAAAGACCCTTAAATAAGCTGTTCATTATTACTGCCTTTGTAATATTGCTGCATGTTTTCAACCACCTGTAAAACACTCAAGCTACAAGTTTGCAGAAACTTTGAATAGAGTCTCTGCAAAGAGATTTTTGGTGCTTTGATAATTTATGAATGTCAGAAGAGCAGCGGTGAACCTGTGAATGAGACAGTGCCCCTAGATAAATGTGCATGGTGAGGAAGTTGAGTGAATTCATGTAAAAGCATCTTTGAGGACCCAAGAGGAAGCTAGGGGAATGGAACTGCCTTTAAGCTATTTCTGTGTATGTACAGAAAATTTCAAGCAGAAACTCTGCTCCATCTTTCTCCATCTGTCTGATACCACCGATCTGGAAGGTAAGAGTTTTGTTACCCAGGCCTGCAGAACAAATAACTTCAGCAGTTAAAACGTATGCCATGCTAGGACTGAACCTTAGGTCTGATGCGGACGCAGGATACTGTTTTACTTTAACCTCCGAAGTTGACCCCGTAACTGATCACCTCCAAGCTTTTCTGCTTCTGAGCCATTCCAGGAACTTAGACTTGCTCTGTTGGCTTTGAACTCAGGAATCCATGATCAGCTATCTCACTTTCTTCTTCCCGACTTCTGGCCCTTTTGCGCTCTACTCTGTTACTCTGAAGCCCTTAAGTAGGAAAAGGCAGTGGTCTACAAACTGATTTCTTCAAGGGTTTTATGTCACGAGTCACAAAGAAATGTGTGTCTTGTGACAGGAGCCATCTCCATGTCACACTGAGGAAGCGAGCACATGCAGATAGCTGAAGTGAGGCTCTATATTATATTATATCATAACATTATATTATTATTATTATGCTATAGAAAGGGAGGAGCAGCTTATGTGGTTTAAACTAATTTAAGCAACCTCGTGACCAGCTCTTACTATGGACAGACATAAATGTTTTAATGCAACCAAAAATTAGCTGTATATTTTTCCTTCTGTTTCCTAACTTTGCTCTTTAGCTCATTTATTCAGTATTCTACAATGCACTTTTTTTTTTTTTTTATAATTTAAACTTACGGCTTCATGTCTTAGGTCTGCAGTCTTAGCAAATACTGAATTATTATAATGATTCTGTTTATGCAGCTTCTACTTTGAAAACAAACCAAAGCAGTCCTTCTGTGTCTACTAAGCTCAGAAATGTACTCACAGTGTTGCTCTCATACTTTGAATATAGCAAGCATAAAATGCCTTCCTGTTTTCTCCCACTCCTGTGGCATGAAGTATTTGTGAAGTACCACTGTATATTTATTGTTTCTCCATCTAACTCAGTTTTGAATTCACCTGGTCACAGAAACTCTACAGCTCTTGGTGCTGTTTCAGCATGAAGTCGTGCTTATATAGAGAAAAATAAGGTCAGAATAATTTCAATGAAATGCTTCATTCCTGTGAGAATTTGTCTATTTGTCAACACACATACAGACCCGACTGATGCGGTGCCACTGCAATGTAGGTCCTGCCCTTAGGTAAACTCTTTTTGGAAACTTGATGAATTTCATCCTTTCCTCACACCTCATAAATATCCCTTTGGTGCACCTTCTCGAGGGTGCCAGTGCCTCATTTTGAGTTCTCAGTAGCATCCATATACCAGGGAGTAGGATTCAACCTACATGACTTTGGATATCGTCTGGACTATGGATAATGGGAAAATAAATAGGTAATGAGAAAAAAAAAGCACTTCTGATTTCTTCACAGGGAAAGATAAACCACAGCAAAGGAGAACCTATTTCTCTCTGGTATATGGAAGAGAAATATTTAAATGCACTGTTAATATCTAAATTAGGTGATTGCACCTCAGTCCTTCTGTCAGCTCTTATCCAACTTCATTAATAGCTCCCTGATTTGTACTTAGATAATACCAGGCTACGATTTTCAAGTTTCCCCAGTGTTATCTATCACCTTTTGTTTCTTTTTTTGAATTATCATGTTTTTCATTGGAAGGTCTACTGTTTTCATGCAGTAATTCCACACACACCATGGAAGGAAGTGCATAATATGCACTAGATATTCCATTATTCGGAAAGAACTGGTGTGTTTTAATTCTCTCCATCAGTAAATGGCCAGTTTTCATGAACTGTTATATTTCCTGAGTTTTCTATGTCTGAGATCTTAAACAGAACAAGGACAGGCAGCAAAACCAATCACTACAGAAATGAATATGGAGCTGCAATTACACTTCAGATTTCAGATTTTAATGTGAGTTCTCTATTTCAGGATAGTTTAATACAAAAAAGTTACTGGGAATTTTGAAAATGAATGGCCGAGGGCAACTCTCAGGAAACTCCAGCCCCGTCATAAGAGCTCCACATGCTCATAAGAGCTGTGCAGTTTTTCAGTAGCCCCTAAGAGTTTATTTTATGCCTAAGAACTTCAGGCCTGTGAAGGTTTATTTAGACCCTGGATCCAATTGCAGAGAAGGTTAGAAGGGCTTGGAGCTGTGAAATGAACAGGAGTGAAATCCTTTCTTTTCAATTTGTCATTTAACACTTAGAAACAGTATCTTTAGGGACTTCAGCCTTGTGCAGTGACGCACAGTCGCCACTGCAGCGACTTGAGTGCCATCTTGCACGTAGGGGATGATTCAGCTGGTAAAATTATGTTACTTTGAAATTAGTTTGGTACTTAGCATTTAATATTCTTCTCTTTTGCTCTGCAATTAGCTTTTACTAATGCAGTTTAATCTATTTGTAACATTTCTTGAAAAATCATA
Source organism: Strix aluco (assembly GCF_031877795.1). Classification (NCBI taxonomy): domain Eukaryota; kingdom Metazoa; phylum Chordata; class Aves; order Strigiformes; family Strigidae; genus Strix; species Strix aluco. The sequence goes on along the minus strand of NC_133936.1, from coordinate 10,347,126 downwards.
GTAGACATGATTTGAAATGAAGCTAAATCTCTTGAACTTTTCCTTATGTTAATTTGAAATGCCAACAGGGCACCAACTGCTGTGAAAATTAATGAATGAGGTACACCAGACTGTCTTTCATTTCATTTGAATGCCTTCACACTTAGAGAGCATATGTGACAAACAAACTATTCTCCAACACCACAGATGATGCTGGAGTGAGAATTTTGCTGCTTGTTGGGCTGCATTAACAGATTGTGGGTCCTGATTTCTTTGCAAGCACATTATGGAATACAGCTCACAGGAGAGGCAACTCTCCTCTGAAAATGTTTTTTCCTTTTAAAGAAACATTTTTTTAAAGTGTGTGAAATATTATTAAACTAAAAATATCTACCACTGCACTTGCATTTTTCTCTAACAGTGTTTTACTCCTCATTTAAAAAATCTCAAGCATGACGGTCAGCTTTCTTAAGGCTGAGGGTAATTTGTCCGTGTTACTTCTTAGACATTAAGCTGCAAAAACTGTATTATGCTACCATATCTCTGAGCTGAATTAATTTATACCATGCACAATAATTTTGTTCAAAACTGCAGATTGCACTTTTTCCTTGTCCTGAAGAGCTGGGGAAATGGTTGGCCTTCACAGTTAAAGCAGACGTCCTGTACAACAAAATGAATTTCAGGAGAGAATAAGATAAAACTTCTTGACTGCTTAGAAATGTTTATGAGCCAAAAGAGAATAAACACATGCAGTTAAACTGTTTTCTCAGGCAGTGTCAGTCACATAGTATCTATTAAAGCCCAACTGCAGAATCTGGACTATTTTTGCATGATGATCAGAAGTGCTGTGCTGAGTGATTGGACAACGACCGTGCTGTAATTCTCTGCTAAAATTCCCTTTGCAATTCTGGAATTTGGCTTATTTTTAAATTTTTTTTTCAGATACCACAGCGTTTGTGATTGTGTTCCTGGTGACAAAGTTTTAATATCTTTCTGTTTAAGCATGTTCTTGTATTCCACTATAGTCTTGACACCAACATACACACAAGTTCACTGCTTGGTGGGGGTGGTTTGTTGACTCAGGTGGGAAATTCAGTTCTTCAATTTTAACTGGAAGTAGTAAATACTTTTTTTTTTCTCCACCCTTTGGAGTCTCTAATATTAAATGAAAATAAAATTAAATTGTGTGATCAGTAAAACTGTGACACAACGTTTGTTCCTAGATAAATGATCAAATAAACAATTTTACTTACACCCAGATTAAATAACTGGCACTAAAACCAATAAATTATTTTTTTATACTCTGCATTGCAGTCATATAATGAAAAGACTAATTGGATTTGGACTTGGAAAAATGCCGCTGCTGTGCTCCAGAAATTGAAACATTGACTAAACTGTGAAATAAAATAATAGTATGGGGCAGATGTATTCTGGCTATTCTAATGAAAAGGATTCACAATTTCTTTTCTGACTCAGGCTTGAATGGGCATAATGACAATGTTGTGCGAATAGATACAAGCTGCGAACTCTAATGGAAACAAAATAATAGAAAGTTTAAGGCATCTTTTAGAAATGGGACATGAAGGGGCTTGTCAACAGTGAGCCCATGACAGAGTGAGAATTTGTGATGGACTCAGCTGGACATGGAGCTCTTCTGCCTTGGTCAAGCCAGGGTAAATATATTCACTTTGCGTCATGCAGGGCAGTCATCTCTTTGAGTGTGCCTGTGTTGCATTCAAGGACAGATAAGGTCATCTTTTGTGTCATTTTTCTTTGCTTTTATAGATAAGTGGCATCCTTACTTTCTGCTTGTGTCAGACACCGACGTGGTTGCAGACATAATTTATGGGTATGATTTATACATCAAAACACCTGCCAAACTGAATGCTTAAAAAGTAAATTTTACAAGTCTGGAAAGGGGCATACCACATTATGGTGTGATTTCAGGACTGTTTGTTCACAGAGCTTTTAAACTGGTGTCTGCCTTGCACCTCCTGGAAGCAACAACTGTGTTCATTATTGCATAGTACAACTTTGGTAGGCCAGAGTGCAGCTGTTAAGATTGCCCAGCTGTAGGGAAAGACGTGTATGGCTTTATGTATGAGAACTGCACTCAGAATTGCTTTGATTGCTTAAACCAGTTGCTCTGTAGGGTATGTAGATTATCAATTCCCATATCATGTATACTTAATATGACTGGATAGATTAATGGATAATTAAATATATTACAGAATTGTTGTGAATGAGATTTTATAAAATATTCATAATATCTTAGGTCAAAAGTGGGAAGGGATTTAAAAATGGGTTAGACAATTTCACAGTTTTGGGATTTCTACAAAACATCCTGGTCTATTTTTATATCATCTGGCTCAGGAAGGTCCTTGATCTCAGATCATCAGGCCCTACATGTGAATGCTATGGTCAGGTTCACTATGTTGATGTTCTGTCCTCTTATTATTGCTGTGGTTTTCCAAGTGGGTTGTTTTGGGATGATACAAATTTTTCTTCTTCGTATTTTTCCCCCCACCAACATGAAATAAATTTGGGGTTTTTTTATTGTTTGCATTTTTTTAAGATAAAAATTCAAATATTGTATCTGAAAATGTCACAATGAAATATGTCAACATTTCTCACCTTTTTTCTGAAGATCTTTTCAGCTGCATGCCTTAGACAGCTTCTCTATGAATTCCTCAATAGTATACTTGATCTAAAACTGAGTTTATAAGCAATAAATCAATATATATCTAACAAATATTTACTGTTCTATAGTGTTTAAGGAGAATATAAACTGATAAATATTCCTAGTACACAAACAGTCTTTCATTACAATCTGTATCAAAATCTGCTTTGCGGTACCCTGTATAAAAAAAACAGAAAAGCTACTAAAAAGGGCATTGGAATCCCTTCAGTTGGTCAAGAGGTGGGAGCTGTTGAGACAATGCTGGGCAAACATGACATTTCAATTGGTATCTTAGCATGTTGTAGGTAGGATTCTGTCAACACTTCCTTTATTAACCTCAGTGTTCAGGCAGACACAGCTACCAGGTTGAAATTTCATCCTCAACCAGTGTTGCTTGTTTAAATTCTCTCAGCTCACAAAAATAGTTTAAGCTAGTTTGTTTCCAAATTTCAAGCTGCAGAAGACAAAAGAACAATAGGAAATAGTAGGTTTCTGGCTCCTCCACAAGCTGCTTTGTGCTCCTACCCTGAACGTATCAACCTGCTAGTTTATATAATGTTATTTTCCATCTGTTATGTTTTACACATGATATTTTGCATGAGAAAAAGGGACCGCGGTGTTGCTTTTTATTCTGAGATTATCAGGGTACTCAAAAATGCTGTTAACTATTTTTCATATTGATTGATTTGTTAGGTCACATTCTCTGCTTCGTGTCTGTGCCAGGCTCATATGAACCTGAATAAGAGCAAAATAAACATCTCTGTTGTAAGAGAAAGACTGTCTCTTCATCTTAAATTATGAATCCATAAGACTGAAGGAAGGAATATATTTCAGTCTTGCGTAATATGAATAATGTATGTAGCACCGTTATACACATCCCGCACATTGTGGAACCAGAATGTGCTGTTAATAAACATTCATAATGCTCACCATAACCATTCTGAATGTTTTATTGCCAAAATAAGTTGTGATCCCAAGGACATTCAGAGATGTCGATCTTATTACTATATCCAATTATTAAAACTTAAACTTATAGCAGCATTATTCCCTCTCTCCGTTTGACATGGGAAATTAGTCAAAATCTCTGGGTCTTGTAGGTTGTATCAGTTACTTTCATAAGGGAGTTAGTTGTTATATGCAATCTTATTTAATTAACAAAAATGCAAAACCTGTTTTTCTGAGCACAAGGAGAATCAAACAACAGCAACACATGAATCTCTTGCAGTTCTCAGCTTCCTTCAAGCTGTGTTGAACCCAAAATCTTTCTCTGTCATGTTAGCAGTGTTTCTAAGGCTGTGGGAGCAGCTTCCAAGCTGATGTCTTCATTTCCTTTCTCTCCATTCCTTCAGTTCCCCTTGCTCCCACCCAAAAATTTCTGCTTTCAGCCTAGTTTTTTGCTATGTCAATATTCATGAAAAGGCAGTGAAGGGACATGGATGGATGTATATCCCAGTCTCACCTTCTCAGAACCACAGTTCTCAGTGGTGCTCCTCTGGTTTTTGCCTGAGAGTGCCTATGAAGACTGAAAAATGCTGTTGGAAACTGGTAGAGGAGCTCTGGCCCAAGATGGTACCACATGGTTAACTTTGAGAACTATATAGAGTTTAAGCTTGCTGATTTGCCTAATTAGGATCAAAGAACAGTTAATTTGTGGATTTAAATGGCTTGTAGGCTCTCTCACCCCTCACACATGGATAAATATGACAGTGAAGAAATTTCAGGTGAGTTTGAAATTAGAACTTAGTGAAGATGAGAGACAGAGGAGAACTTCACTGTCAACAATCCCTCTGATAATAACAGAATCCTGGGGAGGGGGGAATATCTGTCCCTTTACTTGCTTTGATAATCAGGAAAAATAGAATAATCTACTCTAGAAGAGGTTGCAGGCTTTCTCCATAAAGCAAGTTAAGTTTTATGATATTTTACTAAACTGGTCAAATGATCTGTAATGACTTATTCTAGAAGAGTCACCTCTTTTGGGGTTTGTTTTGTTTTGTTTCTATTTTAAAGCTGTATGCCAGTTAAATGAGATAATCAACAAAGTTTATAAATTAACCTGTTTGCTACATTCAAAGAGAGATGAAACAGTCTGTCAACAAAGTGGGTTTTTCAAAGTTGCAACAACTATTTTCCTTGGTGGGAAACATGAAAATAATTAACTATCCAGTTATTGTAACAACACAGTTAATAATTTTGTTTTTTTTAAACCATTAGTTCTGGGACGTTTATTCTTAACTGTCTAGTTGCAACTTTATCAGGAGAGGGGGTTGACATTAAAGGGGCCATTTTTGTTGATTCAGAGGTTAGTTTAGAAGATGTGATGTGATATGGGTATAAGGAGTGGAAAATGAGCCTTTTACCCTCATCAGTGTAGAAAATTTATGTATTTCTTTAGTTCCATTGCTTCAGAAATTATTGTTATTATGGAACCATAGCTTTTAAGGACAAACTGGGACATTGATCATTTACTTTGACCCTGTGTAATAGAGGCCATGGAATTTTATCTTACATTGAACCTGTTAACTTCAGCTCCATCATGGCATATATTCTGCAGAGGTCTTCATCCTTGATTTGAAGCCAGCAAGACATGATAAATTCTTTATGGTAGCATGTTCCAGAAATTAATCATCCATATAAATAGAAATGCGTGTCTTGTTTTTTAAACTTATTTATGCTAGTTCCCAGACAAGACAGTTCTTTTAATTCCTCTCCTTCTACCCATTTCCGATAGATCCATTTTTTACCAGACCTCTTTTGAGAGAGTGTTTGCATGGAGGACTGCTGAGGTTGCAGTATGTTCCTGTGACAGTGAGGTATAACTGAAGGTTCAGCATTAATTTGTTTTATGGTTACACGTAATTGTTTACCAAGCTGCTTGTCACCCTTGAAGGGCAATGTCATTAACTTCAGTGTAGATACAAATCCTGACCAAGTTTTAGCCAGAAAGCTCATCTTGACGTGACATTATAAACATACTCTTAGGTGAAATAGAAATAGCAAGGAAGTACTACGTGAAAAAATTAGCAAACAGATTTATTTTCCTTAATTTCTCTAAGCTTAGTCTCCTGTGTGAGATCCTAGAGCTTTGCCACAGCTGTCCAAGGTATAGGATAAGCATAGGAGGTGTAACACTGACTTTCTCTTTTATGTGCTGGTTTATTTAATTCTTTCTTTCACTCTTCTGCTCCCCTTTGGGATCCATGAACAGTTCTCAAAAATGTGTCCACTCTAGTTGGATTTGTCACCCATGATGGTCATGTCAAGGAAGGATGTTACTGATTTTGTCTTCTGTCAGCTATAGCAGCTTTTACTGTCTTCCTAAGAGCATGTTTTCCAAAAGAATAATACAGTTTTTTCCTATACTGAGTATCATCCTAAGTTCTCCTCTTGTTTTTGTTTTTGTTTTGTTTTTTTCCTTGAATGAGATTTTATTATATTTTGGGGTCTTGTCAGAACGCCATTCTTCAGAGAAAATAAGGGTCTTTAGTCTGTTGGTTTTGCTGTTTAGTTTTTTTTGGGGGGCAGGGGGATTTAAAAAAGGGAAGCCATACCAAAAGCCACTTATATTTGTACTCAGGTCAGTTACTGTTTGTTAAGTCCATAAGACCAAGTGTATTCCTGGTAAGGGACTTGTTAAAATTTTCACTCCCAGTGATGTTACTTTTTCTTTAATGCTTAAAGGTTTTCTACTTTCAGTCCTTAAAGGGAAGAAATAGAAACTTGTAAAATTGCACCTTTGGTTACAGCCTGTATATTGTGGTTGTTGCTGAGCATTAACATAGGCTTATATACCATTTCCCCTGTGATTTCCTTTCCATGCTGCTGCACAGAATTCAAAACTAACAAGGTTCTAATTAGAAAACTAAATCTAATCCTCTCTGTAAATTGAGTTTTTCTAGTCAGGAAATGCCTTGTCTCCTTCTCCCTTCAACAGTGTGGCTGCTTCTTTTATCTTCTTTATTTCTGCTACTTGTGAGGTTTTGTTAAATATTTGTGTTTCTATTTTGCTAGCAATTCGGAGCTGTTAATGATGGGCATGAAATAGTGTCTAGCCCCAAGTGCATCTGGTGGTGTCAAAAATCTTCAGTTGGTTCACATGCCTATTTCCAGTAACAGCCTATTTATTGCTGTCATTATTAGGAAACATGACATTTACAGACAAGTAAAAGAAAAGGAGACAAATGTGCATAATTTTCCTGTATCCTGACCTGTCTTTAGATCACTTTCTCCTGCACTGCATTCACTCTCTTATTTTCTTGCTCCAGGGAATGGCTGTTCAAAGATGATGCTGAGAGAAAGGATGGCCTAGTAGTTACTACTTCTAGTGCAGAGTCAGAGAGAGACCCCATGTCTTCTAATCTCTCCATTCTTTCCTGGTTTAGACATAAAAATATAAAACTTGCAACAAAAATCATGTGAGAGATCATTGGTTTGCATTTTATTTCGTGTCCACTATAGAATGGCTTTTCTTGAAAACCTCAAATATTTATATGTTCCTAGTTTATATACCTCTCAACAAGTTTCCTAATAGCATGCCAATCAAAGAAATAAAAGTAACAGGTGATGGTATGAGCAGAGTGTTTACATCTGCACTTGCTGCAGTTGGTTGCAGTATTAACTCATGATGAAACCTAAGGTTGGTATTTGTGTAAAGAGAACTAATTCAGTAAGTTGTGTTTGAAGATTTATGTTATTTTATGAAGATGCAGAAGTCTTTTGCCACATGTTCAAGGTTGCTGCGTACCTTTGAACAGAGACTGAAACAAACAAAATCCTGAAAAAGAGACAAAAAAAGCTCTCTTCAAAGAATTAAAGTAGAACTTAAGGACATGAGGGTTTTGGAATGATTGTCTTCATAGTGTTGCCATCCTTAGCACATAAGTGAGCTGAGCTTTCTTAGTAAGACAGTAGGGCAGCATCTTAAAGACAAAGAAAAAATGTTGGCTAATTGGAAAAACCTACTAGCAGACGACTTTATCAGTCACAATACTGTGTTCACTAATTGAAAAGGTCTCTGTTTATATGTGCTGGGCTTGGCCTTAGAGGTAGCAGAGTTTACAGTACAGCCAGTGATTTCCAAATTCTATCACCATTTACTCAAAAGCAGGAGACAGAAATTTTCTTGCTTATTCACGGAACTGAACGTCAACCTCAGGCCATTCTTCTTGTCCTCACTTTGAAAGAATGCTAATTACTTTCTAATTGCAGCAAGCTGGCATCAAATCAATCTCTACTCAGACAAAATTTCCATGCCTGTCAGACAATAAAAGACTTGTATGTTGATGAGCTCCTTTGATTCTGCTTAAAAATTACGCATTCAAATCTCCTTTAAAATATGGTTTGCATTTGAGGGGGGAAAAAAAAAAAGAAAATATTTTGTAAACCTATCTAATTATATTTGGATAGCAGTCGCTAAAAGAAGACTAATTCCTTTTCTCATCAAATGAATATCTCTGGAAAATGTCTTCTCTTTTAAGTTGATGTTTACTTGACAACCAAAACAAGGCTGAGAAGAAAAATATCAAATCCTAAAAAATTAATTCTTTTAGACTTTTCAATTTTTTAATTGAGACTTTTTAAAAATGTCAATAGAGGCTAGAAATTACAATGGTACCCACACTAAGGTGAGGGTCCTATTATGCATACTTTGTATAAACACAAAGTGAAAGATGTCTTCAAAAAAAAGTCCAAAGCATTGACAAATCAGGCAAGATGAACACCATACATAGAAGGGAAGAGAGAATGTAAATCAGACAGCTTTTATCTAAAGTTTCTAAGTCAAAAAATGTTGCAACACAAGTTGATTTCTAGTCAGAGAATACACATTTGGGCTTAAGATATCAATTTGGTACTCATTCAGACCTAAAGTGGAGAAATTTGGAAACCTGGATTTAGAATTCAAATACACAAACTGTAGTGTGTGTTTTTGGATTCATAGATTTCTATCCCCATGCAGCCAGAGGTCCATAGAGGGTCCCTGCCACAACAATGCTGCTGTGGAACATAAACCTCTCTGCTTTTTTGGTTTTCCTGGGTTTGTTCAGTTGTTGTGAGTCCTTATTTATCTTCCCTCCCAAAGCATCTTTACTTGCATTTTTCTGAATATTCCTGTCTTTTCTTTAGTGTAATATATGGAAAATTTGGGAGAACTCTTTGAAGGCATAACAGTTGTTCGTGTGCTTTACGTTAAGCTCTTAACTTTGTCTTTCCTTGCACATTTCCAGAAAGAATTTTTAAGGTGCAAAGGCTGTCTGGAGAGCCTGCCCTTGTATCTTTGAGTAATTGCAATATTTAAAATCGTGTACAATGTGGAGTCATGCGGTGTGGTCTAGTGCACAATTAACATCTGTTGGGTAGTTTGTTCCTCTGGAGTGTTTCCAACTCATGCTGAGAATGTGAGTACACAGTAAGTCAAACAATTTGTCCAAGTTCTTCAACCAGGTAATGGTGGCTTATGGAGCACTAGAGCAATTATATACATTTATGAAATGGGTGTTAACAAGTGACTAGTAAAATAAGCACTTTGTAACTACTGCAGAATATTTATGTAAATGCTTCCTAGTAGGTTTGTGTATTGAAATTACTGGACACTGGCATGTTTACATTTGTCAGAGTGCCTAGTTCATTAGCAGAAAAGAAAAATCAATACATTGAGAGGAAAGGAAGAAGGAGAACTGCATAATAATAACAACATAAATCCAACTGCTAATTTAAAAATGAGGGAGAATTTGCTGGGTTTAGTTTTCATTATGTTAATAAAAATGTATCTCATCCATTTTGATCATTTTGCACACATTCAACTTCACATAAGGCTGTTAGATGAATTTTTATGTTTCACCTATGCCTGAAAAAGATGCATGTTTTATTAGATAATATGTGTAACAACTATTAAGCATTCTGTAGAAAACTGGGAGTTGTCCCAGTCACTGCAGTAATCTTACTGTTAGCAGTAATGTTTTTGACAGTGGTCATGGAAGGAGTTCCCGTAGCAGTTTCTTTTTCTGCTTACTTCAAAGAGTTTGAAACTGAGTGTTTTCAAACAAGAGAGAGAAACAATTGTGCTGCTGAGCATCAATTCAGTTGCTAGAGTTGCTGCCTTACTTTAGTCCTTAAAAATATTTACTGCACTAGTCTCTAACATCACTAGGATTAGGTGGAGTGTTCTGGAGGGTTGCTGTAAAATATGGTCAGATGTCTTATGTTTTGGGTTGGGTTTTTTTTTTTTTTAAGAATAAAGAGACTTTTGTGACTGTGATAAGGTAAAGGAATATTAACACAGCTCTGCAGTGTCACAATATGGCAACAAAGATGTCTGTGTCATATAAAACGCTGTCCTAGTGGTTAAATGATCGGATTTTCAAAAACTTAACTAATTCTTAATTGCTTCCATTTCCATTCACTTTGGGTAGAACTCCAGTTTTTGAACACTCAGAAGTACCAAACAGCTGCTTTAGCTCTGTAAATCCATCACCAGCAATTCTGAAATGGCCACTTGACTTCTTCAACTACTAGAGGCATCTGACTCCACTGGGTACCTGGTTTTCCAGTGCCACAACAACTCAAAGACGCACAAAAACTCATGCTACTCCAGCAAAGTAGCTGTGCTTGACATGAAGTGAGGTCATCAGAAAAGTTGTTCTTTGAATTTCTCTATTTAATATGACCAGAAGCACCACTTCGGAGCTTTCCATCCCTGGGCAGGGGGACCAAGAGGGGCTCCATTTACTGCTGGCAGGTCCAGCAGTCAGGGAGTTCTTGGGACAAGGCATGGTCTGTCTCAAATGCCTAGTCTGGGCCCTGGGTGCATAGGGGAGCCAGAGACCACGTACTGCTTTTACCTGCCCTCTAAAAGGGCAACACAATGACAGTAATTACAAACTCCTCAGGATGATCGTAAAGGCCTTATCTGAAATTTATGGTTCTCAGTGACTTTGACTGGCTTTGAACTGGGCCCTTGGAGAGATACTTTACATTTGGGCAGAAATAGACACTTAGAGCTTCACACTGGTAGCTTTAAAGGATTTTAAATAGATAATTTTCCTGGCCTAATCCTTTGATCATCTCTCCCTCTTTGCAGATCTTCAATCACTTTTCATCAAATGGGTTACACGTCTTTTTCTTTGAGGCTTTCCTAGGCTACCTTCAGACTACCAATGATTTCTGACTTGGTATTGCTTTTTATCTTCAGGGAATTTACCAATAGTGTTGCCAGCTGTCATAGTTGTTTTAATCTGATGAATGCACTGGCTGTGTGGTTTTTTATTGTTGATACTGATATTTTATTTAAACTATAAATCCTACTCCAAATAATGTCAATTTTCTTCTTGCATGTTTGTGTGCAGTCTTGAGACTGCATCTTGAGATTGTAACTTCCAATTTCTCTTTGTAATCTCTAAACCAGTTTGAAATTAAAATATGTTAGTACATATGTGCCTCATTACAAAATGGACTTTCAGTATTTCATTAGCATCTGGTGTGTTGCTTAGTGTCTTCTTGTAAAGCTGATTAAGTGCTATGCTATTATGAATAATTGTATTTTATTTTTTAGCAATATAGTAGTCTGCTGCAGAATAGAAATAAGTGAATGATCAAGAGCATCATTGTGTGTTTTAGCTCTTCTGCACTCTCTTTTAATAATAATAGTAATAATCACCACAGTGACTGGATGTGTAAAAGTCTAATTTACAGATGCAGTGAGCTTATAATAACTCCAGCAGAATTCAGTTGTATCTGCAGATGTTCAGCATTTTGAGACTCAGACCTGTAATGACTACTGTTTCCTAATGTTAAAAGAAGCCAGTGCATCAGGTGTTGTTTTGAATATATGCTATATAACATAATTATATTGTCTATCTACATCACCTACGAGCAGCAGTGGCCTACATCTTTGAGCGTTGTTGAATTATAAAAAAACTGCATTGGATGAGCCTGGATTTACCTACTCTAGAGACTACTGTGGTAGGCTGTACTGAGTTTAAAAGGATGACTTTGGGATGTGTTGAGTTCCCACTAAGATCATCTTTAATGGGTTATGTCACCTAGATCTGGACTCAAATCACTCTGAAGGTGCAGAATGATTTTCAGCTTACATCAGTGAGCACCTCCTGAGGTCAGTAAGTCCATCCTTCCACAGAAGTAAAGACTTCATCTTTGACTTCATTGGCCTTCCTAGGCCAATGTCTCCTTAATCTCTCCTTAAAAACTTTTAGAATTCAGGCAGTCTCTTCCAGTATTTCATTCTTCTTAAAGTTTGAGCTCATTTATATAATCAATAGTCTCTTCCTAAACTTAAGCAAACTTAATTTTATTGACGTTTCCTCACAAAGTTCATGTTATCTGGACTTCTGATTTTTCTTGTTGATGTCTTGGGATAATCCCATGTGAAGCACCTGAATTCATCCACTTAGCCTCAACATTGATCTGCCTGTACCTCATTTCTACAAATTTTGAAATTGAGGTAATAACATTACCCTTACTGTCAAGGTCTTTTGAGGATACATTCATAAAAGATTATGAATCTTTCTAATAACAAGAGGCTTGTAAGCACCTAAAGCAGTCAGAAAGATGGGCATATAACCATCACACTAAATATCAGGTCTAATGTGCATTTTACCACTTATAAATGAAGTTATGTATCTAAAATTAAGATATTAGCTTATTTATGTCTTCGATATAAAACATTCCAGGTTTTTTTTTGGCCAGAGGTAAGAATGTAGATCCCACAAAGTTTGAGTAGTTCTTACCTAGGATTGCAGTGGTCAGCCAGGACTGGAAAGGAAACTTCAGGTTTTGCTCCTGGCATGCTGCTTAACCTCCTTCCTGCAACCAGGGACAGGGGCTGTTTTTCCATGTTTGCTCTTATCTCCCAAAATGAAAATAGGCATATTTAGTAGTGAATTCAAGATTCTTGAGTGAGAGGTACTGCTGAACTGCTTGGGCCTCAGGTTCCTCATTGTGTGGGTGCTCAGAGGAGTGAACACATGCGTGTAATAAAATGCAAATTCTACCTATGTCCCTTGATATTAGATGAAAAAATCTGCTCTGCAAAGATACAGATCTGGTTTTAAAATTGAGGATAAATGCAATGTTTATGAAAGGCAAGAAATGTGCATGATTTGAGCATAAGCCTTAGCCATGTTACATAAGGTTTCTCAAAGAGTTGCATCTTTGCCATTTTTCTGCTTTTACCAGCTGCTATGATGCAGTGAAATACCACATTTCCCTGTTTAACTGAGGAGAGTGGAGTAACTCTTTTAGCAAATATTGCCTTTCTGGTGTTCAACACTGGACCTTCCTTCTGAAATCTGTCAAAACCTACAGTTGCTCAAAGGAACCGTAGTGTGCTGAACCATGTAGTGCCCTAATTAAATGTCAGGCCCAGAATAGGATGAGACATCTAGTATCTTATTGAGTGATTGCTCTGAGCTAAGGATTTTATTCAAGGCCACTTGATGAAAAGCTTTTAGAGCAGCTTGCTGTGTTACGTAGATCCTATTCTGTGATTTCTAATCTGCACTTGTATTTTGCCATCCATGCTGCATTATCTGTCCATTCTTCGATGACACTGAAGAACCAAAGAAGCAACAGATGAAGTGGGACATAGAAGAATAATTTAAAAACTGCAGAAGTTGCTTGTTGATGGTTTTTATGTCCTTTATGAAATGTCATCCTTGCTGACATCTGAAGAACCAGCACCAAAGTCCAGTACCCTTTTGGCATGACAGTAGAAGAGTAAGAGGGAAACAAAAGGAAGAATAGCAGTGTGTACAATTCTCTTTGTTCCTTAGCAATACCACAAGGTTATTCCTTGCCTGAAAGACACAGAATTAGCAATTGCAACACAACAGTGGCTCTGGTTGAGAAGCCCTGTGTTCCTTGGACCTCAGAGAGCACATTAGAGCGCTCTGTAATACATCTCTTGGTAAACAGCACTGATAACACAAGATCCTTGCAGGCTTCCCGAGCTTTGATGCCACTCATAGCACTGAGAAATCGTGACAGGCACTTGCTGTGGTGTGAAAATGGACGCTCTTCTTCCACTCATCTGTTTTAGGAATCTCTTCTAAATGTTTGAAGAAATCTCAGGTAAACTGTTCATCAGTAGCTGGTGTTTAACACATACTGTTAACCAGCTGTGTTAAATGTGACTTAGCAGCTAATGCCTAGGTTCAGGAACGTAGATGTTTTCAGACTACTTGCTTAGGTGGAGGCAGAGGTATTGGGTGAGCTAAATATGGGGGTATGATATTCTTTTAAAATTATTTATTTTAAAAACTTTTAAGTTTGCCCCAAAATACCAAGAATAAAGGAAATTCATGACTGCAAGGCATATAGAACAGATGGAATTATATTTATTTGTTGTCAGCAAATGATACAAACCCAAATACATTACTGCAATGAAAGTGTTGGAAGAACACTGTTCCTAGGCTTTTAGACAAACTTGTCCTAGCAGCTGTTCAATGTCATCAGTTATCTTTCTAGTTAAGGGTGTATTCTGATTTGTCAGATATTGGATACTTTTCATGAATAATTCTGAAAATTCAGAAAAAAAGTGTTTGGGAATGGAGTTTTCCACTTTTTCAGTTGCAGTGGTTTACTGCAGTTCAAGATATACTTGGGATAATTAGTTCTTCCAAAAATGTCTTTGATGTATTTCCTCTCCTGTCAGTTTTCCTGCTTAGCCTTCCTGAAGACCCCTGTTGGTCAATGGTTTCTGACAAAGATGAGTTTTAAACCAAAGATTCTGAGTTGATGAAAGCTTTTGGAGTGCACTGGTGTCTGGAATTATTCCTCATTTACAGGAAATTAGTGTTCAACACACAGAGCAGCTTTTCTACCAGAATTTGCACTATTTCTGTGGTTCCCCAAGCTTGCACTTTGCCAGCCCTCTCGGGAAGTGAGGCGACCCCAGTGCTAGAACTAGCAGGCAGGTCCATCACTAATGGTTTTTCACAATTTTCACTCAAGGCAGCTTCTCTTCGTCTTCTGTAGTTGTAGAGGCTAATGTCTGATTTCAGCTTCAAGTACTGTAGGAATATGTAGTTTCCATATGCTTTCCATAATTCACATCCAGCTTTGAGGATCATATTTTCATACCTCTGCCCAGACAAGCTGCAATATTCTTATTGATTTCTGCATACAGAACTGAATTTAGACTTGACAGTCATCTGTTTTGTTTGCTTACTGGCATTTCCCATCAAGTACATCCCTAAAGGAACAACAGAGCATTTTCTGCGTGGGAGGCCAGACTGTCATTGCACTTGAGTGCAAAAGGCATCACAATGTAGAAGCAAGTCATCTCGGAGGTTTTAGGAACTTACTGCTTGTGCGTCTGTTCTGCAGACTGGCTCTAAGCTCTTCCCCTGGCACTGTGGAGGTATGGTGACAATGCAACAGATGGGAAAAGGAGCAGTACAGCAGATTTCTGTGGCACCTCAACAGCCCACTGCTTGCCCACAGTGTTAAGTGTCTTAAATTACTGTCATAATTTAAATGTGCCCAACAGGAACATTGTGTTATCTGGAGGTGCTGGAGCTTTCTGATGCCACAGGAATAAAGGAAAATCAAACTCTTAATGAGTCTCAACATATGTCTTAGTCCATTAGCCACTGTTGGGGGTAACTCTACCCTACTAAAACTAATGTTTTTAGACTCCTTCTCTAGTCAATAGGGAGAGATAAGTGATTCAAAGCAACTGTATTAGGCTCCTGATCTGAATTGTTCTCTGGAGGAACTCATTTTACCCCACTAAGAGAATAGGAAGCGTGACATGACTCACTAGGCTGAAGTTAGCTTTTCAGCCTGCTGTCGGTTTCCCTCCCCAGCTCCTTCCTGCCCCAGTTTGGTGCTTCCCTCATCAAGCAGCCAGAGTCATGCCCTGCTCTGTGAATGAAGCTATAGGAAAATGCTGTGTTTTGCTCTACAAAACTGACACAATTAATTTGTCTTAATTTTGTGAGGGTATGCTTATTTCACTGATAACAAATGGAAGCATTCTGGTACATGCCAAGCAGATATACATTTGCAAAACAAACTGACAGCCCAGAAATAAGCTTTTCAAGATATGTGGTGATGCATGTTTGAGACATTATGATTATAAATGAGCATCTGAAGTGAAAATTGGAAAGCTAGTCTAATTTATTAAACCTATATTTAGATTTAACACACACACACCTGCTGTTGGATCAATTACTGCTTAGCTATGTTCACTGTAGTATCATAAATTCAGTACACTGATTAATTCCAGTCTCCTTGTTTGATGTAATATGAAGGTTTATTGCAACATCCAGGACACAGCTAAACCAGTTGTGATTTCATGTTAGTTACCATATATCTAATACTACATTTTTGCATATAGTTTAAGAGCAAATTGCTGTTAGACAGGAAGGAACACTCATCTTTACTTCCAAATAATTCTGAAAATAACCAAGTTCAAAAAGTATTTAAATTACTTTGCACTGACTGCAGAAATTAGTAATTTCTGTTTTAGAGTGTTTGATTTGTAATTGATTTGTTTTGCATCTTTTTTTTTTTTACTCTCACATTTCCACTAGATTAGGTCAGACTTCTAAGAGAAGTTCATAATTACTTTTTGCATCATGATCCCAGATTAGTTTTTCAGACTGTATTTCTCTCAGAAAGAAAAAAAAAAAAACAACCAACCAGACACAGATTAGAATAATTCTTTGATTTCTTGAGTATATGTTTGAGAGTCTCATCTGTTATTTTATTAAATGATGACAACTTTGTTTTCTGTACATCTGCAGCAAATCAAACTCTTCTGAATATTTCCTACTGGGATACCATGGATTGCATATTTATCTTCAAACTGTTTACCTGTCCACTGTGCCATCATGTAAGAGTTTGCCTGAGATCACGCAGCGCAAGGAGCAGTCCTGCCTTCTTGTTGCTTTGCAAAATTGTACGTCTCTGTGCATACATGGCTCTGCAGTGCTGCGGGCCCTCTTGCATTGCCTGGCCTGACAGTTGGGATAGATCATCTCTACTGTTGCGGATTTTTGTCAGGGGATATACACTGTGACAGTGTGCACCCAATGTACGACATGTGGAAACAGTGAGTTAGGTAGTGGGCTGCAAAATGAATCTTAGACAGAAAGCTAAGATTTGGCTGGTTTGGGCCGCTTGCTTAAAGAACCCCAGAGAAACCCCCAAAAAACACCAGTGACAGGTCTTATTAAGGTAGATATGAAGTATTGTTTTATTGTTTTTCCCAAGGTATTTCAAGAAGATTCATTTCCAGAGAGCCGGGATATATCATGTCCACTACACAGATTTCATCTTAAAACTGAAAGTAGTCATTTGTATATTTTGAAAAATTTTACAGCGTTTTCTTGATGTATAATACTTCCCTAGGCTGTTGCAACTGACATATTTGATGGGTTGAACACTTGACTGTGGGGAGAGATGTTGTAAGCTTAGTTAATATACCTTTATGAGACTCTCTTAAATAGAAAATAACAATGTAGGAATTCACAGTGATATGGACTAACCTTCTTCTAAGGATTCATGTGGTGACCAGTCTACTTATCAGTTTTGGCAGATTTTAGAAAGATTGTTTTGTTACTAAACTGAAATTGAATTGTCTTTTCTTGCCAGATTGATTGAAGATTTCATGACTGCTGTTAGGGAAATCCCTGAGTTTTTCTGTATCACATTTAATGTCATTGTGCCTTGTTTAATTACACTGGAGATAATAAGGATAAAAATTAGGCATTGCAGAGGAATGTGTAAAGATAATGTCTTTTTGTAGCAACTGGTTTTGCTGTGCATATGTGCCTACCACAGTGACGCCCTTTTGACGAGGGCAGCTTGGGCATTAGTATCCCCAACATAAACAGTAATAGTACTGAGAAATACTTCAGTTTAATGTGAACTTAGTACTACTGTAATTTGAAGTTCTGTGAACAATAAATCAATACATAGGTGTGCCATAATACTCAGTGCTATTTCTGTAAAGGGATATCTGCAACACAACATCTGTGGGTGATAGTTTTCCAGGTGCTCTGAGGAAACATATATATTGGGTTCATGTGGCAAGGTTTTGGTAGTGAGGGGGCTGCAGGGGTGACTTCTGTGAGAAGCTGCTAGAAGCTTTCCCCATGTTTGATAGAGCCAATGCCAGCCAGCTCTAAGATGGACCCTCCACTGGCCAAGGCTGAGCCTATCAGTGACGGTGGTAGTGCCTCTGGGATAACATATTTAAGAAGGGGAAGAGTGTGATAAGTCCTCCCCCAAGGAGGAAGGAGTGGCAGAAACAATGTGTGATGAACTGATGGAAACCCCCATTCCCCATCCCCCTGGGCCGCTGTGGGAGAGGAAGTAGAGAAACTGGGAATAACGTCAAGCCTGGGAATAAGGAAAGAGTGGGGGGAAGGTGTTTTAAGATTTGTTTTATTTCTCGTTACCCTACTCTGATTTGAGTGGCAATACATTAAGTTACTTTTCCCAAATTGGGTCTGTTTTGCCCATGACGATAACTGCTGAGTGATCTCCCTGTCCTTATCTCAACCCATGAGCCTTTCATTATATTATCACTTCCCTGTCCAGCTGAGGAGAGGGAGTGATAGAGCAACTTTGGTGGGCACCACGCATCCAGCTAAGGTTAACCCACCAAAACCCATAATCTCAAAAGCAAAAAATATGAGATCTTTTACTGGAATTGAAAACTTTAGCAAGGAGTTAAAGTGATGCCAACTTCGAAAATCATAAGGTATCCATTAAGTTGGTCTTTACTGAGTTATAGTAAAAGAGAAGTAGAAGCTTCTCAGAACTATTTTCAATCACTCGATTCTGTAGGTATGTATTTTAGCATTTAACTTCTCCATTGTTTATGAGTGTATTTAAGCCATACACTGATATGAAAAAACAATGAGAGGACTCCTGTGATGTTCAACAGTCATGATGCCTTACAACCAAGTAATAAATACAGGATTTTTTTTCCTAGGATATTGGGAGACTTTCAATAGCACTGATAAGTCTGAAAATGGAAAGATTTTTCTGAAGTGAGTAAATGGTTTCAGAGTGAAATAACCATAATTGAAAATGTTCAGATTTCTAATTTTCCATATGTTTGGCTAGCTTATTGCTTTCACTGCAGTGATAATCGCAGTACCAGAAAGTTAGCAAAAATTTAAGAACTATGCATAGCTTAGAAAGATTCTGTTGTAACAAATGTACAGTTCTCCCACCGTCTGCTTTTTTGCCTCTACAATGGTGGATGAGAGCATCTGCTTGTTTCTCTGCAAATACATTTAATATATTGTCTGCATAAATGTGATGGGAACTTATGGCCCTTGGAATAAAAACCATGTATTTATTCTGTCCTTGAAACTATGGGATTTTATGTATATTTTTTCTTCTTGAGTTGTACTTGAAATATACCCTCTTCTTTTGGTAATTTTTAGTATTAATTTCTTCTCATTATTCTCATCCCTTCATAATTCTTCAGTGCTATTTATAGAAGTTGTGCCCACACACAAACAAGTAGTCAAGACTTCAGGGCTGGAGGAGTAGCATGTAAAAAGGATAAACCTAACTCAATGTATATAGCCTGCTAGTTTAAGGAGGAGATCAGGGTTTAAGGGCCTCAGGGTGGAAGAGAAAATTTAATCCTGGTCTCTTCTGCCTCTGGAGAGTATTCCAGCCATGAGACTACTGCATTTAAACAGTCTGCAGCACTTCTGCTTGTGGCTGCTGTCAGTTCAGTCACTGTATGGAGATGCCTTCTTCCCTGTGGGGTCCGCAGTGACTTGGCTTGAGTTCTAGATTGCATTTAACTTGTAAGTACCTAATTAGATCTGTCTGTAAATGAGAGGTATCTGAATCACCGGGAGTCTGTGAGAGAGACACAAACTTGAGTCCTGATATCTAAACACTCAAACCAGTGAGAGGTCATGGTCTTTGGTAAAGCTGGAAACACATATACTTACCAAGAAACTACTTTTATTCAAATGCATTTATCATTAAAAAAACCCAAACAACCTTGATTTAAATTTTTTCAGGTTTTGCTGAAAGCCTCTTAACTGAATAGCAATTTAACACTGGTGACCTCTGCAGAACTCTCTTAGTGTGGATAATCGTCCCATTCTTAGATACATGTTCATCACAGTGCCACATACTTTTCAATCCATCAATAACTTTACAGAAGCCTAAAAATTATTTTATTTTAAAACCCACTTTATTGATGGAAGATGGATAAGAATATTAGCCTGAGGCAGTGAAAAGAAGGTACACTTTGCATAAACTGTTATTCCTTAGCCAACTGAACATTAGCTTATAAACCAGTGTCAAATTCACATTGGTGATGGTAGAAATTGATGGTTCTGCAGGACTGGTGATAAGGTTCTATGCTTTTGCAGCAAAAGGATCTCAATTAATGCCTACTATTATTATTACATTTCTTGTGGTTTTAACAAGAAAGTTTGCTATAACAGAGCAGTGAGTTCAAACAGCTATTCTGGCATTGTCTTCCCTTTCTCTTATTGCTTCCTAGTTTCTTTTCTCTCTTAAATCTCCTCTATCATTACTCCTGTGTCCCACACATTGACATTAAATTGTCTTTTATGCTATGTCTACACAGGGCAATGTAGCACTGTATAAAGATTCTCAAGGTAGCTCTGAATGAGCTAGCTCAAATAATGGGACATAGCATTACATTTATTTGGCGTCATCTATTGTATTCTTCTTCTCATTAGGACTCTTGCAGAGCCAGCTCCAGTGTTTTTGATTGATGCAGTACTGAGACAAGTAGAAATCCTTTCAACAGTATTGTGCAAGTAAGATGCAGCTATATGGGGATGTACAAATGCATAGAAAGGCACACCCCTAAAAAAACCAAACCCAACCTTTTTTCTCATTTTAGAACAATGTTATTTAACAAGGAAATGTCAGAAGAAATGAAAAAAGATAAATAAAGGTAAAAGTAGTCTGATGGAATTTACAAAGTGGACAAAGATATATTTAAAATCATATTGAAATTCTGTCATGGACATAAAATATCCATATCAGATTGAAGATAGAAAAGATATTTGATGAGGAAGAGAGCATAGCTTAAAATAAATGTGAGGGGGTATGACGTAAATTGAAGCATATTGAACTGAGTAACAGAATGGAGCTGCTAACAGCAGAGAACCATGACTTGCTCTGCTAGCACATGTGGGGGTGTCATGATGAGGACAGGAACTGGAAGAGGAAAGGGTGAAGAGCTTCCATTAGTCCTTTTGAAAATGTGGATCAGCTACGAAGATTTAAACTGGGATAAATTTTGAAAGAACAAGAGATCTTCTAGATTTAAGATAGGTACAGCAGTATTGTGTCTTATTTAGCATGGTGTAGTCCATAACCTTCAGCTTTAGTTTATAGGTCTGTGTAACTAGCATGTGATTTTTCTCACTGAGTATGGAGTAGAGGAAGATGTTCCCTATTTGGCTGTACTATGTCAATATTAATCAACTTTTGCATGGTTCCGAGCTGTGGACAAGTTCAGTTATACAACACCTGAGGAGAAAGTGCCTGATTAACCCCAGATTTTTCCACTTGTGGTGCCCCCTGGTGCCACAATACCCCTCTCCTCAGGAGGTGGGTACCCAGCTGTGCTGCTGTGTGGTCCCCACTCTCCACCTGTGTAAGGGTCATAGCTAAGCAGCAGCCAGGTAAGATGTTCCCTGGTGGATCTACACCTGAGATTTGTCACTCCCAGTTGCTTCTGATCTGTGGAAAAATCTCAGTGTTCGTCGTGGTGCTACCACAGACACCATTTCCACTCTCAGCCCTCACCTGTCTTGGACATTGGTTACCGGCTGTGGCATACACAAACTTTTCCCTTTTACAGCAACATATTTTTAATGGCAAATGTTTGTGTACTCCCTCTCTTGCTACAAAGTTCATGTGCTTTTTTCCATCAGCTGCTAGGAGATGGATGGGATAAAGTAGGACAATTCATACCATCACCTGTTCTGTCAGTTGAAGTTTATCTCCCATGACATGTTGTGACTCCTCTCCATTCACCCTATCTGATTTATCTGATGAGATTCTTGTAAGGCTGGTGTGGCTATGCAGCAACACAGCAAAGCATTTCTCCTATGAGCAGTGAAGGATCCTGATTTCCACTCAGATGCTCCTAGTAGGTTTAATCCAAGTGAACCAGGCCTGCATGTGGCCACCCACATTTGCCAACTGATGCAGGAAAGCACTCTGCTTGTGGTGGGATTGCTGTGTTGCTTGTCCTCCTTATTTTTGTTTGAGTGTCAAGGCACAAAGTTATTACCATCATTTAAATTGGATTACTACAGTCAGTGCCTTTTATCATATAACTTCTAAGGCGCAGCGATGTGGAACACATTAATTGGCACTTGTTGGGTTGTACAGGGCTTCTCAAGTGTATGAAGGCTTTAAGCATCATTCAAAAAGTAATGCCATGACCTAAAACCTCTTCCAAACCATCAACGAGCTTTAAAAGAGGCCATTCTATGTATAAGTAATATTGGGAGAGGAGGAAAGAAAGACGTTAAAAAAAAGAAAAGTGAAAATTGTTCTTCACTTCTGTTCATTGCACAGTTACCAAAATCAATGTGTCTGAAATGTAACTTGTCTCATAAATCATTAGGTCACAAACCTGCACAATGTCAATGTATTGTCACTATCCTATTAAATTAAATTACTAACCAAGGTAATACTTAACAGCACATTTCACAGGGAACGATGTTTTAATGTATTGAAGACGCCTAATAAATACAGCACTCAGCTAATATGATTTGAAGGCTTTAGGCAGAAGAAATACTAGAGAGAGATAAAGATAAAAGAGGGTGAAAAAAAGACATCTAGTCACTAGGGATATAATGTACTGAAGTACTGAATTGGCATAATGAGAAATGTCCTACTAAATCCCTGCCCAGTAATTATCAAAGATGGTTTGAATTGGTTATATCTGGATTTGGCACCTACAAACACAAAGCGGGTAGGTAGACTTTACAGACAACTGACACTCTCAGTTGACCTATGGGAAAAACTAGATGGTGAACTCTGAACCTTATTTTTACTGAATGTTCCCTGCAACTGTATTTATAAAAGGCAGGAACAGACTGTCAGGTCCCAAAGAAAACAGTAAAATATGCTAATTTACACGTATTCCAACCCCCAGTTATTTTAAGATGAAATCATATTTCAATTCTAAAGCCTTATGGAGTACTCCACCTTGAATGGCAATACCCTCCCTGCTCTTCTGTTTGTCCAATATGGGAGTAGCTTACATGTTTCTTTGTTTTTAAACACATTTCTCACAATCCCAATCCTCCTGCCCAGTGCTTTAGAAAAAGGATGAGAGCTTGAAGAACTACTATTATGAAAGTAGGTGGAGAGAGTAAATAATTAACAAGGTCGGGCTCTGCATGAACAGGTTGGTGGGTGCATAGTCCAAGTTGCAGTCCAGACCAGAGTAATGGTGTATAATACTGAATATTTTACTGATTAAAGTCTTGGACCTTAGAGCACTTGGGTATTAGTCCAGTATGTTAAAGTGCCTAAAGATGGCACTTGCAGTCCAACATTATATTTGGCATAACGAAATGAAAGCTCAGCACTACTGGCCAAAATTCAGCCAAATAATGATGTTGTAAAAAGAGTTGTGCTAGGTACATCAGACATGATCATTGTCACATTTTTTGCAAGTCAGTGCAGAGGAACTTCTGCAGCTGTGTCTAATATTAACGATGCTACATTCAGTTCTTGGCTTCTGTGCTCTCCCCCAAGGAGAACATGCAAGTCAAATGTCAAAATTTGATCCCTCTCAAATTGTAAGGAAAAGAGGAAGGCAAGAGACAAAGGCGATGAAGGAAAAGGTTATTTTTAAGTAACGCAAGCTCATGTGCTACTGCTTTCTGGTTTTTGGTGAGAGGAAAGGCACCGTGAGAAGCAGGAGTTTGTGTGGGCCATGGTCTGAGATCCCATGGAGATTTAGCTGAAACAGATATGCAATTTGATATAATTTGTACATATGAAATTTATCTTTTTATTTATTGGTGTAATGCATAATGCAAAATGTTGTCTAGCAATAGAACTCCCAGTGTAAGCTCTATTTTATTTTTGTGCTTTGAAAATAATATAGTGTATAGAAATTTTTGAAACATGGATATCTTCTGTTTTTATAGGAAACTATAATCTTATTCTGTAACAGCTACACTTTTATATAATGCTAATGACTGTGATTAGGCTCTGAATCTTGTGGCTTGAGATCATCTTTATTTTTATGAGATATTTTATGGTAATTTTAAATTATGGCATAAAACATTCATTGTTTTGTAAAGAAAAGGAAGTGTCCATCTGAAAGATATGACATATTTAAATTCAAACGACTTCTTGTTAGGACATATTTTACAATTTGCTTTGCTAGGTGTGATGGTGATGGAGCATTTCCTTCCAGCACCATCACCAGGCAAAGCTGCGCTCATGGACTACTTGTTCTTTAGGTAGGAATGGGACAAGAGTCCTCTATAAAACAGCAAGCACAGTGGGGTTTTGTTGAGTGTGTTTGAGTCTGCATAGTCTGGTAAAAATCTGGCCCTAGTGAGGTGTACAGAAATTTTGCAGTTAACTTAAAAAAGCTGGATAACTGTTCCTTATTATAAAATTTTCTCCACTAATATTCATGTGTTGAGAAATCCCAGACTTCTTTCAGATACAAGGTCCATCTCTGTGTCCCCATACACAATGCAGTAATCCTAACCCGTGATTTCAAATGAAACAATCTGCAGAGGTATGGTGGCGATGGACTTGGCAGGCAGCACAGCTTTTGACTCAATGTCCTCTGCTGTCATGACAGTGACAATCGAAGAGGTAAATGTACCATGTCTGTATTCACTTCTAAAAATGTCTACATTTGTCTTTTAACACTGACAAGATGGAGTAGTTACTTAGCTGACAGCAAATGGTTTAACCTAGCTATCAGACAAATCTTATGATAAGCTAATTTTATTTATTGTGCTGGTCCCTATAGAAATTAATTAATGTCTACTTGCTGCTTCATTTTTGCAGTGAAGATGCCTTGTTCAGCCAATCTATTTGGGAGCTTTATTTCACATTTCCCTTCACTGCCACTTTAAAGGTGATTGCATTTTTTCACATTTTCTGTCCCTCTGTGTGCCAGATGCATTGATTTTCATAGTCATGCCGTATTTCCTGCTTTCTAATATATTCCTGTCCACTGCTCCCACCTCTAAGTCAACATTTTTAATGCTTCAGGAACTTATCAGTAAGAGTGGCTGTAAAATTTAGTCACTTCATGGACAGTTGTCTCTTGGTTGATGCTGAAAACTATTTGCACTTACAGTTTCCTTCAGATATTGTAGAATATTTTTAGGACTGAAATTCACTGAGGTCAGTCTAAGGCAAACAATTTTTTCATTTCTATAATTTCATTGGAAATAAGACTTGTAAAACTGCTAACTAACTTTAAGGGCAGTCAAAGACTGATTTGAAAGATCATGTACTTCTAGTTCATTGTTGCAAAACGCATTCACAGTTTCATTGATCATAATGCAAGACCAGTGTGATCAGAGAGTGTGCAGTGGTCCTGTATGTTACAGATCTCTGTCAGCCACTGACACTGTATGTCTAGCATAGGCTGTTACGATTTCTAAAATTCAGCAATGTGAATAAGCAGGAAAAAATTTTTATTTTTTTTTTTTTTCACTAGAGCTCAAGGAATTAGACACATGGTTGTCCTTAAGAAGTCTCAAGCACAGCCTTTCTATCTAGAAAAGATGGGGCCAAAAGCAGTTGTAACAGGGATGAGATCTGGTCTATTGGCTACCAAGTAGGTAACACTGGATTACAAGCAAAAATCCTGTGTACCTACTGTATTCCTCAAATAGTGGGCTCAGATCCTTCATTAAGTGTCGTCTTTAGCTGATATATTGCCTTAACACTCTGGGTAGAACCATGGCTATGCTGAGGTCAATAGAAAAGCTGAATTGAATGTTTTATTGCAAATCTTTCCAAGTAGCACTTGCGTTATTTATAGGTGTATATCAACTCTGTCTGGGTGGTTTAAAATTTTTTATTGGAGGGGAACAGGAAGAATTTCAGCATCGATCAAACAGCTAATATATCACAGTTTTCATCCACATGCAGAGTAAACATTTATTACCGTGTCTGGCATGTATAGCTTATGGTAATCATAATAAGAACAGCATGCAACATTTTAATATGCTTACAGTATAATTTAATAGACTTCCATTATGATATGATGTAATTGCATATTCCTATATGTAATTTATTTATTCTTGTTAAAATGATATTATAATTATTTGTCTTAATCTATACACATTGGGGAAGCACTGAGGGAGTTGAAATGAGGCTGGAAAACTGTTGGCCTGATCAGCAGTAGGAAAGTAACCCTGAATTCATGCTTCTGGCCAGGGGAACAGCCAAATGGATTGTAGTCTGTTGGCCCTTGCAGTTGATATATGAGATGTCAGGAAAACCTCCTTCTCTCTTCACTGGAGACAAACTTGGGTAGCTATATGCCTAATTTTGACATGCAACATGTGGATAATCTCAATTTTTGACTGGTGGTTATTTCCAGAAGAGAGCCTCAGGATATAGGGAGAGCTGTGCTGATTTGCATGGACAAGTTGTGACTGTTAATGGAGTTATTTGTGGTTGACCACTGCCTGGAAGTTATTGCCCCTTCGACTGGGTCTTTGGAACTGACCTTGGGAGCACTTCTTCTGTAAAGTAAAATACATCAGTTTTAATCAGAAACTAAAAGGCCACCCTTGGTGACCTTGAGATCTTTTTCTTGATGAGGGTGACTGTCATAGCTTATATTGAGAGACCATTATTAACAGAGGTGTTTGGAGTGATTTCTAGCATATTGTCCCACGCTAAACTAGGGCATACATGGCAAGTCCATAGGAGGAAGCAGCTTCTGCCTTACTGGTGCAAATGGACTGGATGAGGCATTAACAGAAATCTAATTTTCACAAACTGAGATAACTGAGGCAGCAAATCTCACCATCTAGCCATACAGGAAATCTGTGTCAGAGACTTGAAATGAAACATTACCACTTCCCTCATAATGTCTTACTGCAGAGCCATCCTTCCTTTTTAAAAAAGGTTTTAAAAAATAGCATAATATTTTATGGTAAGATCATTTCAAGGACTGTTTATTTGCCTAAACAAAAGCAGATTGCTGGTATAGTACAACAGAATGGTGGTCCTTTTGTTCAGCACTGAATGAAGCTTTCTTTCAACATGAAGTATAGTCTTTTCCAGGAACTATTCTATCTCATTGACACATTCCACTTATAGATAGCATTAGACTGGGTATATGAACCAATCTTTGTTCTAGACTTCGTTTGCAGGCCATGGCTTCTATTATATTTAAGTACTTCTCCTTGAAGCTGTAAATCAAGGGCAGCTTCAAAAGTGGGCAGCTTCTATTAAATATAATTACTTTAATCTGAAGTTTATGCTGAAGGTGAGGCTGCTAAACATGGGTAGCCACTAAATTAGAGTAGCTGCACTTAAGAGCACGAATAGTAAAAGTACCTTTATTAAATAAAGGATAGTAACTAATCAAGGAGAGATTATAAATGAAGCTATGCGGGATTTGTTTCAGATTGTGTATTATGCCATTCCCAAACCCAGAAACCATCTGTCCATATTTCGTCTCTTGTAAATGACCAATAAGATACATAGTGTCTATATCTTTGTGCACCTACAGGTTCATAGTCTAATGAAGTTTAAGGCAATACTGTTACTTGTTTATATGCTCTTGTTTTTCATTCAGCACAAAATGCTTTTAAAAGAGAATGCTTAGGTTTTTCAATGGCAACTGTTGGACTCAGGAACACAAAGCCAAGAATTACTTTTGTGCTATAGAACCATTTATTTCTCATTCTAATCATATTATTTTACTCTTTCCATTTGTGGTCAGTCAAATTAGCATGTCTTCATGGTGCAGCTTATCATTCAGATCTTCCAAGTGACCTTTTCTTCTTGGATCTTTATCGTGTCAGATTTCCTAACTTGGTCTATGCTGTCATGCTTTACCAGAACTCTGATGATTCACTGGCTTTCAGTCCCTCCAAATGGTTCTTGGATGTATATTTTACCTATTAAATCCTAAACTTTCTATTCCTGATTTGGAAGAGGAATGGATGCAGTACTTCTTGACTCCCTTCTATTGGATGACAACAATTTCCACCCAGTACTACAGTCATTATTCAGGCAGCACTCCTCCCAGTTTCCAGAGATGAACTGCCCTTGCAGGAACTGGAGGTTTTGATGTCTAGTGCATCATTGGAGGAATATTTATCAGAACGACTTGATAACTAATCTGTCTGTTTTAACAGAATACTCACATTTTCATTAGTAAATATAATGCGTTCTTACTGGGATAAAATGCTACCTGAATAAAGAGAATCCAACTCTGTTTTCAATGTTGACAGTTAAAACTAACATCAAGTAAAAAAAAGATAGCTGAAATAGGTTGAGTTTTCTTTGTGTGGTTAAAGGAAGCAGATAAAAGCAGTTTCATGTAGGGAACAGATCAGGTAAATAACATCTTTACAGCATTTATGCTTTTTGAGTAACTGGAGCAATTTTCCTTTCAGTTTTTAAGGAATCATTCTCAGATCTAATACTGCCTGAGTCACCTCTGTGAAATATTTTTCAGCATTCAGAAGTCATCTCAAGTGCCTTATTTTCTTCACTGTTTTCCTCATCTCACACATCAGTTTCTCTCTGTCACAGCTTTTCAAAGACAGTCTGTCGACATGCAGACTTCTATATCAGAGGCTTGATTTCTGTGTGGGAGAGACTGAGCAAAAGGAAGAGAGCTCTTTGGACTCATTCTTAATATTAGAATTCATCTTAGAAATTTTGCTTCAAAGCCTAGCATGCAACAGATGATTTCTGAGAAATTCCTTACTCTCTCATTTTCTTTATATGTAAAATATCCTGTGTAAGTGCCATAAAAGAAAACAAAACCACTCTTAATAGTAATTTTAAAATTAATCTTAAAATACAATGACATAGCCCATAGTGATGCTCATCTGCATTATTAGCTTCTAATGCCTTGGAAGAGGTAAGGACCATAATCTTTGTGTGTCAACTCTAACTACACTGTCAAGACCAATGACAAGCATTAAAAACAGAATTAACAATATTAACTTTACTATAAAATTACCACTTTAAATTTCCCTGGTAGCGGGGACCCAACCCTTCAATATAAAAGATTTTTGTCTTTTTTCTGGTGCCTTGTTTTTTTATGGAAGGAGTAAAACCAATCAGCTAACCAATCAACTAGTCTCCTCTTTTATTCAGTAACTGCCTGGTTTATCGATCCATTGTTTGAGTTTGTAGATAGAGCTAAACAGTGTGTCATACATGATGTCATACTTTCTGTACAATACTTTCGCAATGACTATTCAGAGGATGTTGTAAAGGCTAAATCCAGGAATTTATTCTTGAGTTGTTAGTTCAGGGAAGCAAAATTTGCATAGTATGCTAAAGTACATTTATTTGTTGATTGGTGGTTCTTCTTTGGCAGGAAACTAATATGTCATATTCCAGCAGCCCTCCTTTCCAAGATTTATGAATCTTCCCTGGTTTTCAAATTGTTTTGATTTGCATTAAGTAACAAAGTAACCACTAAGCTAGAAAAACAGTGACACAGAAATAACAATGAGAATATGAACAGCACTTACAAAAGGTAGAAAAGGAAGAGTTAAAGTTGAACTTGACTTAGCAAATTTGGAGGCAAGGGAAATATCCAGAAAGGCATCATTTAGATGGAATTATGAATCCTAGTCTGAGAAGGTGCTCCAGAAAGTCTTTGTACCAGCAGCTGTAAAAACCTATTAGGAACTTACATATTGGGCAGTAGTGTATCTTAAATGTTTCATCTTGCTGTGCATGCTCACAAGCACTCCGACTTAAGCTTCTAGGAAGTTCTCTGCCATCTGAGATCCATTTCAGTTGGAGCAGAGCCTAATTTTAGCCTCTCACTGAATGGACAGTTGGTTTGAATTGTGAATGAAAATGGATTCATTTTAGATATCAGTTTTAATCAATTTAGTTTTAATGCTTTCCTTCAGATATAGTGAAAACTTCCAAAACAACTTATTATATGATGTTGACAATAGATAGTATCTCTTTGAAACACTGATCACAAAAATTAGTACTGTCATTGCATTAACATTTTTCCTATCACTTTGACAACTATTACAGAGCCTATCGGATCATATATGCACAGATATATGCAGTATGTGCACAGGTTTGCACAGTCATTGCACTCATCCACAGTGAAGATCTGGAGCCTATGTTGCACACCTGTGGATATATCACACTGACATGTTGGGGGTCTTGGTCCAAAACAGAAGCATTTGGCAGGAAAATCGTTAACCTCATCTACCTGAACTTAACTTATGGTCTGCTTGAACTGGCCTAAGAACTTGAATAACTGTCTTATAAGTTCCAAAGTACTGTTTTAGGTTGTCTTGAGACTATGTTGTTGAGCCTCTGTTGTTACATTTGTAGTGCAGAAGAGAAGCAGGTAGCAAGAAAACTCTCTGTAATCTAGTATTTTACCAGACCATCAACTGAAACATCACATCTTCAGTGAGGAAAAATAGGTTAATAAGCAGTGAGCAAGGTAAGGTTAAGAATACTATGCAATGACAAGCTCTTTAATGGGGATGTTGTTTCACCACAAGATGAGCTGGAGCTCTTGCAGCAGTCCCTGGAGCCTTGTCACAATCACTGATGACTCTCTGCAGGATGTATCCACACCTGTGTTTGCACTCTCATTTAAAACTTAATTTTGTCACGAAACAAGATCCACTAAAATGGATGAGAGGGAAGGGATTTATCCCTTCTTTGTCTTTTGGCAGCTTTTCTAGCTCATAGCAGTAAAGGAGGTCCTTCAAATTGCACCTTCTTGAGCCTCTCCAAACACAACTGGCATCTCTTTGATTCCAGTGTTGCTGGCAGTTACATGACCCACATTATAGGTGAACCATGAAATGTTCTCAAGGCATGTCTCAGGGTAAAGATTGAGTCCAAGGAAACAATCCTGGAGCTGCATGTGAGCTTGCCTTCCTAGCTGTTCTGCTATTTTAACTCTGATCAGAACAATTCTGGCCTTAGGACTATTTAGGAATATAGTTTATTGGAAGCAATTTTTAAATTTGAAACTACATCAAAGGGTCTTGATCCTTCAGGTTAGTACTCTCCTGGCTTCTCTTTGCCTTAGGTACAGGGCTCCTTCTGAGCTCAGCAACAGTACTGGGACAGCCTATGCAAGTGACTATGTCACTTGAAATCCTGGAGTGGGGTCTGTTCAGTTTTCTGCAACTCTGTGTAATGCTAGATGATAATCTCAGCACTGGAATGGAATGGAAAAGCTAGTCTCAAAACAGTACCTACTGCAGTTCATTTTGTTGAGGAAAATAAAATCTTTCTTGAAATGAGTAACAGGTTTTGCCTATTTACTCTTGTACTTCCTTACCCAACAAATTAAATTTGTTTGGCTTTTCTGAATTTTTACTTATTAAAAGATAAAAAGACACTCTGCACATTTTCCTGTGCTCTGTTTCATGTTTGCTAATGACAAATATAATTAGTATTATAAAAAAGAAAAAGAATTCCTCAAGCTGCCATTGCCCAAAGTAATTTCATTCAAGTTCACTAGCTAGGCATCATCTTAAAAAATACTTTGTGGGAATTTTTGCTTCTGTTTAGTAAGATAAGAAAAATGGCAATAAAACAACTAGTGCTAAAAAGAGGTGAGGAGGAGGATCCAGCTGATAACTGTCTGAATTAATTGAAATATTCCTCTGAGAACTGTTTGAATGTAGGTCATTACAAGGGAGTGAGACTGAGGTTTCCCTCTAAAGCCCTGACGCAAGGCCAGTTGACATGTGTGATTAAATTCCCGTTTATTTTAAATAGGAGTTAACTCATACCTGAGCTTCAGCTTCAGGATGCAAAGGCTGACATCCACAAAGGCACTTTGACTCCATAACACAGCATTACAACACTCCAGCATTTGCAGATGGCCAAGCAGAGTTGGATCCACAAAGCTGGAGGCAACCATTTTATGCATCTCTAACAAAGTCAGTTTGGGTCTATTGGGCACAAAGCAGGACATCTAAAAACATTAAGATGCTCCACGGATTGTCTGGGTCCTTTGTGGTCTCCTGTTAATTCTTAGGTAATTGAAAATATGCAGGTACCTTTGTAGAGCTTGAGTCTCCAGCCTTAACCTGCCAACATTAATATAACTAATATTTTACCAGCCACTGAAACAAGACAGAGACTTACCTTATGGTGATGTGGGTTATATTCTCCTGCTTGATCACTAGGATGACACAACCACCACCAACTCCAGCCATATTAACTGCCATTGGAGCCTGCAATTATAAAGCAATATATAGTGGGAGATTTCCATGGATATTACTGTAAAGGGTATGACCTGCTAATTATCAGTGAACTTGAATAGCCATTTATTTCAAGTCATGCTATTGCATCTTCACCTCCCAATCTGGAAATGTGTAACAGTAGAACTCCCCTAACCAAATTTTTCAGAAGTGTTTATGTTTGAGAAGCTGAGGATGCTTGTGATCCCTGAAATGGTTCACAGATCAGTATTTTGGATTGATAATGTTTTAATGTTTGCATTCAGTGTATTCTTATTTTGCATGGGTTTGGGGCACTGACTTTCCAAGTAAAAGTTGGGGTCTGATTGTTGAGTAGTGTGTGAAAGAAACCCCTTGTGCTGAGTTCCAGAATTATCATGCCTTGATTAAAAAAACCCCCACAACTATATTTCAAGGTAATTCTCACTGTAAGAAAGATGTTTCTTACAAAGAAACTAGATCAAAATATTTGTTGGAAAATGGATTCTGCTTCCTGTCGTGGAGTCTCACTGAATTGCTTCCAGGATCTGTGCTTGCCCTAGCGTATGTTGCCTCATATGGTATCACTGCCATCTATTTGGAGTTCTTGCTTCATTGCAAATCTAGTATAATCACCAAAACCTGCAAAAGCATTTTGGATGAAAGTTTCAGGATTAATCACTCACTGTAAAGCAATGTCATAATGTTTCTAAAGGATGCATCATGTCTTGAGAAGAGAAGGCTTGTCACAGATGGAGTGACACACTTCACTTGTAAGAGGGATGTAGCAATATGTTTATTGATATGAAACAGTGACTTAACAAAGTTTGATAGTAACTGTGACAGTGGTTTAACAAGATTTGATGGCAAGGTTCACTTGATATTTACTGCAGAGAGGACAGGGTCAGACAAAACAGTTAGGAAGACCCTCTCATTGAGTCATGAGGTACAGAATGGGCCCCCTTTCTTTTTAAACTCCTCAGAGCAGAGGCTAGGTGCAGCTGGATCCACCTCTAGTCCCAGACTTGGTCAATGGTTTATGTCTAAAGGATTATATGTGTGCACTCAATCCTTTATATCACTTAGCTAAGATTTCAAATTTTAGCATGCTATTAATCACTTACTGAGAATCCATTGTGGCAAGGACTCTCTCAACCTTAAAGAGTAACCTTAAGAGGTGTCCCCACACAAAGGGAGATCCTGGCATGCAGCCTGCTGCCGTACAGGAGAGCTCAAGGGGCCTTGAGCTGTCCGCTATTTATGGAGTAAGACCACTGACTTATAGTTGCGTTTGCATACTGACTACAGAAGTTTCTTCCAAATTTGGCTTGAGTCAGACATTGATCAGCACTATGGTTAGGTGGGTGCATTGTTCAAATTAGCCCTTGGCTGTTGTGTTGTTATCTGTCTCCCCCGAACCCACTTTGAGCTGGATGCAGCCATCACGACCAGACATATCCATGACAGCTGCCAGTGCTGGTTATCACTGGATCAGGGTTATGGGAAATACAGGTCAGGTTTCAGGGGGATGGGGTGGGGAGTGCACTGCCACAAGGCTCTGGGGAGACTTTACTGCAACATTTCAGTATATATAGAGGGCTTATAAGAAGGATTGAAAAAGACTTTACCAGTAGTGATAGGACAAGGGGCAATGGTTTTAAACTCCAAAGATGGTAGATTTATGTTAGATATAGATTTTTACTATGGAGGTGGTGAGACACTGGAACAGGTTGCCCGGAGAAGCTGTGGATACTCCATCATTGGAAGTCTTCAGTGAGGTTGGACAGGGCTTTGAGCAACTTAGTCTAGTGAAAAGTGTCCCTGTCCATGGCAGAGGGGTTGGGCTAGCAGATCTTTGAAAGTCACTTACAACCCAAACTGTTCTGTGATTCTATGATATGTGTTCATATCCCAATAAAAATCCCCAGCTGAGGAGTACACAGGTTTAGGTTGTGGCTGGTGTCCTGGTTTCTCCGGGAAGAGCCGTAGTGTGTCAGACTTGGACCTGCCTTAGTGTACTATCAGCAGTGGTTCTCAGATTGAGTGTACCAAAAGCTGGAGCCAGAGAACGTTTTCTCTTGTACTCTATCTGTGAAGCAGGTTACTGGTGAAAGAGAAAAATGAGCTGCTCTCTATAGCTATACTCTTTATACTTCTCAACAAAACAGCCTTTGAGGGTGAACATTAAGAAAAGGTAAACAGACATCTTTTTCTTTTAAATCTTTTTTTTTTTTTTAAGACCTTTGGCTTCAAAAGCAACTACTCAGTTGCAGAATGTATGATTGTTTTAAGTATTTTAGCTGAGAATTTACTTGCTTTAGGATTTAATGAGATTTTTCCTGAAGTAAATGACTGTTCGGTATGAGAAAAAGCAATGGAATCTGGATCCCAGTCAAAACCTCCCAACTGGGGAAAGAGTCATTTCAGCATAGTAGGGTTTATATTATGGTTCTCAAAAATGCTGAGGTTATTTAGAACTGTTCTGCTTCACTATGAAGAGCATTCCTAATTCAGCAGCTGCTTCTAAAAAAAACAGTGACACCTTTAATTTTTCAAACTGCTTATTGCTGAAAGAAAAATTTTTTTGCTTATAAACATCAACAGTATGACGTTGCTTTAAGTAAGTAAAGAACTTCACTATGTTTACTGTTTGTTATGGATTTGTTGTTTGTATCTTCTTAATATGTCTTTGTCTTTTATTACCAAGTATCTACTGTTTTCATGTCAAAATTACAGAGATTACATTTCTGTTCCAGTAATGATCAGTTCAAGTAATTCAACATACCCAAGGTAAAGCTATGTGGGAAAGGTGGTATTTTTCTTTACTTTTTTTTTTTTCCTGTTAGAAGTTACAGTTTATTAATCAGTTCAGTATATAAGTAGAAGTGATGTGAATAACTAGGAACTTTGTTGCCTATTTTTAATATATATTATTAAATTTTATTGTTATTATTTATTTAAAATCACAGTTTATGATGCGAGAGAGGATCTGCAGCATAACTAATTTTCCACAGGATGTTTAAGTGGTCAAAATACCCCCTAAGTTTATTTTATAATAAGAAAAATAATAAGGCTAACTAGACAGTTCTGCCCTTCCACCCTTCTTTTCCCTTTTTGCAGCACCTCTTTAGTTTTGGCATCTCTCACTTGTTCTGGGACCTGTGTACTGCTGACACAAATCAAACTTGAACTTTGTATGACATGTATCAACAAGGTTTCCATATTTTGCCAGTCAAATTGAAATTGCTGTGTGAGACTTCAGGTAGTTGGCTTCTTATTTATTTTTTGAACATATTTATCTATTCTTGTGGTGGGTTGACTCTGGCTGGATACAAAAAAAAAAAAAAAAAGCTGCTCTATCACTTCCCCTCCTCACCTGGACTAGGGAGAGAAAATATAACAAAAGGCTCATGGGTTGAGACAAGGACAGGGAGATCACTCACCCATTACCATCATGGGAAAAACAGACTCAACTCAGGAAAAATTAATTCAATTATTTACCAATCAAATCAGAGTAGGATAATTAGAAAATAAAACATAAATCTTAAAACACCTTCCCCTCACTCCACCCTTCTTTCTGGGCTCAACTTCAGTCCTGATTTCTCTACCTCCTCACCACCAGCAGTGCAGAGGGCAGGGGATAGGGGTTGTGGTCAGTTCATCACCTGTTGTCTCTGTGGCTCCTTCTTCCTTGGGGGAGGACTCCTCACACTCTTCCCCTGCTCCAGCGTGGGCTTCTCTCTCCATGGGGCCACAGCTCCTGCAGGAGCCTGCTCCAGCGTGGGCTTCCCACAGGGTCACAGACTCCTTCGGGCACATCCCCCTGCTCCAGTGTGGGGTCCTCCCCGGGCTGCAGGTGGGTCTCTGCTCCCCCGTGGGCCTCCCTGGGTGTGGGGCACAGCTGCAGGGGAATCTCTGCTCCGGGCATGGAGCACCTCCTGCCCCTCCTGCTTCACTGCCCCTGGGCTCTGCACAGTTGTTGCTCTCACAGATTCTCACTCCTCTCTCCAGCTGCAGTTGCTGTTGTGCAGCAGCTTTTCCCCTTCTTAAACCCGTTATCCCAGAGGCGCTACCACCGTCGCTGATGGGCTCGGCCTTGGCCAGCGGCGGGTCCCTCTTGGAGCCGGCTGGCCTTGGCTCCACCGCACATAGGGAAGCTTTCTCTTGGGATGTGGACTGCCTGCTATGGATATTGATGGACATGGTGGTTGAGGAGTCACTAACTCCTGTTAGTGACCCATAGACCCATTCTCTTCATTTTGTTTTTTAAATTTTAAATTCACTATTTTGAAAAATTAGACTTTACCATGTAGTTGCATGAAATGAAAGGATGAAATCAGCCCTAAAAGTTCTGCTTAACTCCTGCCTTTCTGAAATCTGCTCTGTCTTTATAAGAAGGATGTATCGAAGAATGAGAAGGAAGGTTGAGATTTGATCTTTTTGCTGGGTGCACTGCTTTTTCCTGTGAAAATTACTCCTTCCACCTAACTCCACCCAGGAAAAAAAAATAAATTCCTTCTCAATCTACAGTACTGCGTTTAAAACAACTACTTTTCCAAATGACCTAAAAATCATTTGAATGCTGTATGAAGTCATAAGGCTAATGTATCCATTTTGCTATGTTAGCTGAATTTTGCAACTTAGACGCTAAAGGTGGACTTGCTTTGATTTTATGCTCTCCCTTGGTGTCTGCTTATGATGCCTGCAGTCTTGTACCAGCTTTGCATAACACCAGAGGAACAAGCTATTTCAGGAAAATATCACACTCTCTTGCCCAAATTCTATTTGTTTTCCCCATGTGCCTAGAGGCCAAAAGGCAAAGTGGCTGGTATTCTGGTGTGCAAGGGGAAAAGGTCTGGCTATGAAACCTGTCTCCCTTATGCAGCATGATGAAATGGAGTCCTCAACATATGGAATTAGGAAAAGAATAGTTTCTAAAAATAAACCTACCCCTTTATGTTTTAAGATTGTTTGCATGCCTTCAGGTTTTTTCCCTGAATACAGCAAGCAAATCTCTTGCTGATTAAGAGCTGGGCCATGCTAGCAGTTATTTTGATCCTACCAGCTTCCTAGCTTCAGGGTTTTGTAGGTATTAATGTGGCTACATTTCAGCCTGTGATAACTAGTTGGTTAGCAAATGTGTAAGTTGTGACCCTGCTCCACAGATGAGGCATGTCTGAGCTCTTGCGTGCTGGTCCTGGACTCTGCAGTGCTGTGGTACGTGTAATGCTGAGGGAAGAGATGCTTTTGGTAGGAGATTACCTATTTTAAGCAATATATTATCCATCCTATAAACATGTTTAATCCCAAATTATATTCATCTAGGGTGTAAAGAAGGCCTGCGGGATAACAAAGGCAGAGAAGCTGATGAAATAAAAGAGAACAGAACAAAAAACCAAAAAGCTGATAATCAGCAGAACTGTGGTGCTCATTTGGATGAGGCAGATGAGTAGCCTTTACCAGAGATTTTGCCCTGAAATTCATTATTAGCCTAGTGCAACTGACCCAACTGAGAGTACTCAGTTACATGAGGATTGCATGTATCCATATGTGATGCAAGGAAAGAAAGTTTTACTTTTGCTGAGGGCAACAGTCTTTCAGCAGGATCATGATTTTGCCCTAGTTTACTCAAATCACCTGTATCGCCATCAGAAGCTGTATGCAATATGCCCTGTTTAATGTTTTCTCTCTTTTGAACTCTTTTTCCCCTTTGCATAGTCAAAAAAAAAGCTGGCTGCATTTTGAATCCATCTCTTCTTTTTGGACAGTCCTATCTTCATCAATACATCATCAAGGGCTCTCATTTGGAAGATGCATTGTGC
The DNA here is from genome assembly GCF_031877795.1 of Strix aluco. Lineage (NCBI taxonomy): Eukaryota > Metazoa > Chordata > Aves > Strigiformes > Strigidae > Strix > Strix aluco. The sequence goes on along the minus strand of NC_133936.1, from coordinate 10,309,225 downwards.
TAATCTGTACCGAGGTACAATTACTTCAGTGACATATTGCTAAGGAAGCACTGTCAACTGGCAGGGATGGCTTTTGTAATTCTCACTAACTGTTACACCATTATTTAAGGGCAATGGATTATTTTTTGAAAGCCTGAGTACTGGTTTTAGAAAGGGAAAAAGCGCATGGCCACATGCACAGCCAAGCTGCTGAAAGCTAACCCAGCCTGTTATGTTTATAGTTTTAAATGACTGATGGAAACTTTCTGTCCTTATCTTTGCAAGCGAACAAGCATCTGCTGTTGCAACTGCTGGTTAACAGGCTCTTTTCTCTATATGAAGTGGATCCAATTATATGCTCTAGGCCATCCCAAGAGAAACATAGAAGTGCGTAGCTCAAAGCAGGACTGTTTAATAAAGGAGAAACATAGGACTGTTGAGAAAGTGTAATCTTTGCTGTACTTAAATAGGCTGTACTGAAAGGGACTATGCCTTTTTCTGTTCTGAAAATAGCAGTTGTAATGGTAGGGAGTAAGTACACAGACACTTTAATTTTAGGGCTAATCATTCCTTATTTTCCCATGTCTTTTCTCTTATAATTCTCTGTTGAATTTTATTTATTCTAAACTAAAATATGTATAGGGCATATTTTTGTTTCATCCAAAGCCCCATGAAAAAAGTGGTGCTTTTCCTGCTGACTTTAGTGACCTTTGGATCAAACTGTTAGTGCTGTTTCTATGACAGTTTTGGCAATAAATTCAAAGATCTTGCAGAGAAAACTAAGTTTTCTTAACATTTATAAAAGTGACAAATTACCTTTAAAAATTTCTGGAGGAAAAGCATTTCTCAGTGTTCCATTTTTTTTTATTACATATTGGTGTTGTACTTCTGTCATTCTGGAGATTTCTGTTCACAGAATCACAGAATCATCTAAGTTGGAAAGGACCTTGAAGATCATCCAGTCCAAACATTACCCTCACACTGACAGTTTCCAACTCCACCATATCCCTCAGTGCTATGTCAACCCAACTCTTAAACACCTCCAGGGATGGGGACTCAACCACCTCCCTGGGCAGCCCATTCCAACGCCTAACAACCCGTTCTGTAAAGAAATACTTCCTAATATCTAGTCTAAACCTTCCCTGATGCAACTTGAGGCCATTACCTCTTGTCTTATCGCTCATTACTTGGTTAAAGAGGCTTATCCCCAGCTCTCTGCACCCTCCTTTCAGGGAGTTGTAGAGGGCGATGAGGTCTCCCCTCAGCCTCCTCTTCTCCAGACTAAACACCCCCAGTTCCCTCAGCCGCTCCTCGTACGACATGTGCTCCAGACCCTTCACCAGCTTCGTTGCCCTTCTCTGGACACGCTCGAGTCATTCAATGTCCTTTTTGTAGTGAGGGGCCCAAAACTGAACAGACGAATCGAGATGTGGCCTCACCAGGGCTGAGTACAGGGGCAAGATCACTTCCCTGTCCCAAACTTAAATTCAGTTTGCAGTATTAAATAAAACTGTATTCTTCAATAATTATTTCTCCCATGATTCTTCTGTCCTCTGTCATTGTCAGCTACTCCACTTTCTTCTACTCAATGCACTTTTTGCAGCTTGAGGACAGAATGTCTGCCAATGGCAACTGGGAAAATGCAATAAAACAATTTACAACAGATTATAGTTTGGTCCCCTGTAATTTTCTAACTCTTTCTCCATTAATGGCCAACTGAATTTTTCTTCCCTGTCTTCCACACCACCTGTGAAATTTGCCCTTTCATTGTCAGCCTTATAACGAACGCCTCTTAAATCAGAGAGCTTTTGATCATATTCTTGTTGTTCCTTCTATCTTCCATAGTTGCATCCTGTCTGACTTAAAACTTACGAAGAATATATTTTCCTATTGTCTACTACATCATCCACAGCATCTCTTAATTGGCCTCATCCTTTTGATCTTGTTTCTTCCTCTTCAGTGATCCACATGAAATCTGCCCAGCGCAGGGCAATGAGCATTTCAGCAGGATAAACAGCTTAAGCGACTTCTGTGGGTCAAGGATTCAACATTAAGCTCTTTTGCAGTCAGAGATCATACATGGCTGCCTACTAATTGGAAGAAAGAGAAAGTGCTGGGAATACTTATGTTGATAAACACTTGCACAAGTATTCCAGCTGGAAGTGTCAAAAACTTTCTCTGTAATATAGCTAGTGGTGGGTACCCACGTTTTTGTCAAAACTTGATATGTTTTACTCCTGTTTCTGACTTTGGCATGTCAGTTTGCTTTTTAATGGGTTCTTCTGAACCTCGTCTGTTTGTAAACTCTTGGTCACTCTCCAGGACAGATTGCATTAGTCCTGTGGGATCATTTCTGGTCCCCGATTAAGGAGCTGTAACTTCGCCTGGACAGGAGCATAGTTGTACAATTTTTTTTCTAGCATGGAGATTCTGAACAAGCATATTCGTGTGAGTACTTGTGGATGTTTACAGCTTGAATATTTATGTAAATACATTTGCATGCAGAACTCAAGCTTTTCTTGAAAATCTGAAATGTATGTTTGGGCTTATTTTTCTTCAACATGTTTCCTTTTCTGTCCCAAATCTTACAGATAAGGGAGTTATCTGATGATTCTCTTCAGTTCTTCCTCAATTTTTCTTTTCTTTCCTCTTCACTGAGGGGGCTTTTTACTTTTCATTCATGAAAATGAATCACTGTTCATTTATTCCAGTATGCTCTTGCTGAGACTCTGCAGGTCACTTTATAGCCTACTGTGCCAGCAGTTAACTGAGATTCTTTGGTCTCTTTTTCTAAAACAACTGTTTCCTCTAAATTGATAGTGTAATCCAGTGTAGATTAAAACCAAGTTATTTCTGTTAGTAACACTTCATAGTTTACTGGTTTAGCTTCATGTGCTCAATAGCATTGTAGTGTGCTTCATGTTAATGACTCAACTTTTGGCTTTCCACTCCTATGCTCTCTCTTCCTGTATGGGGTGGGGTGGCTCAGATTTTGTTAAACAAGCAAACCTTAATGTACCTCTTAGTCTTCTGTGTGAAAGTAATGGAAACTGTGGGTCCTAGTTCTTCACAGCACGCTTCACCGGGGTTATATTTAGAACTTCCTTCCAGTCCCATTAGGAAGTGATTAAATATCAATGTGGAAACAGGGTCCATTGATCAAGAGGTGAAGAAGCCCCAGGTTTCCTTTCTGGCAGATTACCAAAAGGACTTTCTAGGAGTTAAAGTCTATTGTCTCAGTGTGGCTTTTTTTTTATCCTACAGTCTTGTATGCAACCACTTCACCTCCTCCCTTCTTCGCTGTAGGTAACAAATGAAAAATTTTAAAGGCTGCTGAATACTGTGCATTTTCACAGTAGGCCAGGTGTTTAGCACGGGTGTTTCTGAAATAGCATCATGTTGGTAAAGGGCACTGTGTTTGATGGCTTTACAATTTCCACTTCTATCTGTGTGAAGCAGGAACCTTCCATATGTAACACAGGCTGCAATTTAAGTTTATAAAAATGACGGTTAGCTCAGGAGTAGAAAGGATGGATTTGGATCTTTTTCACAAAGCAGAGGTTCAGCTGGTGAAGCTGACAGAGATCTGGCCAGCCCAATAAAACTGTGGGTCTAAAAATATACCCTGGTGAGTTTAGCCCTTCTAGGCTCTGGAAATCAGTCACCTGAATTGTTGATTTCTCTTAATTGTTGTTCCTAAACGTTTGTCAAATTATCTCAGTCAAGGATGGATTGACAAACTATTCTTTTCTTCTATTCGCTGTTTACTAAATGTGTTGTAACTATATTACATTTTCTTCTATTTTTATTCACATTATCAAAATTTTTAAAAGAAGAAAAAAAATCTATGTTTTATAACAAATACAGCAGTTGTGATACAAATGATTGTTTGTGCTAAAACTCATGAAACTTGCAAGTTAATGAACATTTTTACATAGCTGTCAGGGAATTCACACAAGACTGTAATATAATTCAGTACAACACAGCAAACAATGAATAATACAGGTCCAGAAATAACAGCAATCAGAACTCAATGCTTTAATTTATGAATGTATTCGCACGTTAATTTTGTAATTGTGTAGTCAAGGATGGATGCTTTGTTTTTCTTCCATGTCTTCTTTTCTATTGTCAATATTCTATTGTTATTTTCATTACTCATATTATTAGTTTTTGTTATTTTTAAATTTTGTATTACCCTAGAACTGCAGAGTCAAATAATAAACAAGGCTTTCTTGTGCAAACTGCTTTTCTAACATATAAAAAAGCGATAGTAGCTATCATAAATATGTTATAGGATGCAAAGAAAGGAGCATGGAGAAAGGCTGGGAAAATAGGACTAAAATGAATAAATTTTGCATAATGGTTAGTGTGTCAGATAATATAGTGCCATACTGTACATTTGTGCTTAACGTGTAAAAGAAAATAGTCATAAATACAACCTCATTTTTGCTTTGCCAGTGATGTGATAGGGCAGGATTTCTGGCATTTCACCATAGCTCTAGCTCCAATGGAATTCAGATACAGTGGGCTGGTCCCACATACGTCCCTGAATGCATAGGAAAATGTAAGCCTATTACTCTTTCTTTCAGAAGGGAAGGATCTAAGAAGATCTCATGACTCTAGGGTGTACCCAGGGTGCCCAGTGATTCCTTGGTCAAGAGGTTCAAAGGTAACTAAGGGCAGAGCAAAAGAGAAACATGCATACAGGGCTCTTACCTAGCAGGTAGTTAACAGTCTCTCAGATAAACCTTAGATGTTTTTTTCTCCCAGATTATTGTCCTCTTGGCTGAGTGTTGGACCTAATACATCAGTAGTGTGATTTGCCTGTCCCTGTAGCAATCTGTTCAAGCAGGTGATGTTACACTTTGGAATGCAGATCCTGCACATATTTATGCTATAGTAAAGAATTTCAAGTCTGCTTTCTTGCTTTTGACAGAGAATCTAGTGCAAAAGCTGCTGCTTTGGGGCTTTTATTTTTTCACTGTTCATGCACAAGACTGAATTTAAAAATGGTCCTTCTGCTTTCAGATTCCATAGTCCCTGCCACCACCTGTAGCCCTCTTTGGATAATTTTAGATTTTCCTTTGCTTTTAGCATCCAGTCCAGCATTTGAGCCAGGACCTACTTTCTCTTTGTGTCACTGTCACACCACTGACCTTGTGCCCATTTCTTTTATGAAAAGCAAGCAATAATGAAAGTCACATTCAGAATGAGATCCTGATGTAGGGATCCTCTGTTGAATGTTATCTCATATTTCAGCAGCTTTGCTGGCCCCAGCACTTGGAAACATTTACATTCCCCACTGGCTGAGATGCATGCTTTTTTTAAGTATTCTTCTAAGCTTGTCCTTCAATATGTGCTTAACCAGTTCATTCAGACTCACTTTCTCAGAATGAGCTTGGCAGACAAGGTACAGGGAGCAGAGCGGTGCTCTTATGAGTGCTGTTCAGTTCCATTTTGAGGAGGTATCTTTACTTTCTCAAACACAGTAAAGATACCAAGCATGTGGAACATTTTGAGGAATGCTGTGCGACTTTCAGCATCTTTTCATAAAACTTAAAAAGAAAAGATAATTTTCATGTTTCAATGTTAATTCAAAATCCATTTCTTTTCCTTCTACCTACTTGATGAAACATCTCCCTTTTACCTGACAGTACTCTGGACAGAGAAGGTGAAAGAATGCATTGTGGAAAGGAATACCTTATAGAATAAATGAAAGCAAGAAATAATAAATTCAGGTAATCATGCAGCTTCAGAGAAAAACAGGACAACTGCTGTAGGTACTGACATTATTAAGGTCACTTGCTATGCACGGCAAGAGGATATGTCTGATTCTCACACTGAGGTTATTAAGAGATAATGTCTATACTGATATTTTGAAGTTTATGTTGATATTTTACAGATGCATATCTGTGGAGAAGTTGAAGACACTATGTAATGTACTTATAGCTAATCTCGATATGTCACAGTCCCTGCTCTGACCATGGAATTATTGTGTTCAGATGGGAATATCAAGTCTTACAGCAAGGCACCCTGAGTGCTGACACAGCTTTATTGACAATGCAGGGCTTTCTTAGCAATTACAAAACTAGAGCCCAGGAGAGATACCAGCCGCAGTGGCAAGAGCATGTTTTTGCCAGTGTCGCTGGGTGCCCACACAAGGGGAGCATGTTTAGGTGGCACCATTGCAGTGGAGAGATAGGGGTCATGACTATTTTTGCAGGCAGCAGTTTGTAGGTTACAAATAGTCTGAAGAGTCTTAAAGTGAATGCAGGTATAGTTTAGGTATGTTTTAAGTCCTGTGTGTTGGTGGTGCGATGTAGGAAGCTTCAAGGGGAATAAGAATCAAATCTAATATGGAAGTTCACCTCTCTTATTTGGACAAAATGTTTCCTATCATCTTTTCTTTAGAAACATGAAAGGGGTGTATATAATCTGTCTCACTAAGATGTGTTTACCTTATTCTTGACTCCATAGGTATTATCTTCTTTGTCACAGTATTGAGGCTGTAAAGTTGCGGGGAGCACTCCCTGTGCGAACCACCTCTGAGTAGGTGGAGGTCACTAGTGTCCCTGGGAGGGGTTCCAACAATGGAATATGTCCAAGGAAGATCAGAGAACTGGCTTCAGTGAACTGTGAATACAAATAGTCTCTGAAGTAATTTTTAATTATAAAAGTAATGACAAAATATTTTGCTCCTCGTCTTCTCCTCAGCTGTCTTCCTGGAGGAAATCAAAACCATCCATGGAAATGAGTAGTAGGCTGGACAACAGATGCACAGTGTTACAAAAATGGTCAGAACCTGATGAAGAGAGAGGTGACTAGAATATGAATGCCAGGGCACCGACAGTTGCTGCAAGGTCATTGAAGAAGACCATAAGCCTCTTGGTGCAGCTCTGAAAATTTGTAACCTCATTTAACTGAGATCTTCTTTTTAACTCTTTGTAGAAGAAATTTTACTCATCATGAAACTGTGATAAAGGATAGTGAAAGGATACAAAGTGCTTATTAACACATAATATTACTGTTCGCCTTCCAACTTCCTAACCAGCTCAATCTTTCCTCCCATTTTTATATCAGTCCAAGAAGCAGTGTACTTGCAAATATGCCTATTTTATAACGTAAATTCCCATCTTCTGGGAGTTCAGCCCAGTCCAGTCACGCGACTGGGAACATCCCCAAAGTTTTTCTGCTGGCAGAGCTCCAGGCAGGTCTGTGTCACACAGCAGAGGTGCCCAGCTACCTGTTTGTTTTGCTGTCAGTGCGAGGGTCCTCGAGTTGAAACATGGATGAGCTCTTTTCAGGGAACACGCATTTACCTTTGTAAATGCAATGTGTCTTATCCGTGTCTCCAGTACCTATATTTATTTAGTGTTAATAAGCTGAGTATAGGGAGTAGGAAGTCCTGATTCCCCTGAGAAATTAATACTTTCTGTGAAAGTAAGGTTTTCAAAAACATTGCCTTCATGTGCATGAACTGACTCAGGTTTTCCATTCCTGCAGAAACTTTCCATGCAATTTTGTAAAATATTTTCTCATTAAGTCACTTTAAATAAAACAAAATCAAGTGCAATGAGGAAATCACAGTAATACACAATAGTTCAATATTGATCTGTTTAAATGATTATGCTCAGTCCTACTTGGAAAGGGGAATTTGGGCTGACAGATATATTGCCTCTGGCTGACTTGGATATGTACCTTCCCTAGTGGGTTGTTCCAGACCAAGGACTTGGCTAGAAGATACAGATCTGTGGGCTGGCTTATTTTTTCAGTGGAAATCAGAGCACGATGGTGTGTTGCATGCCAAAATATCTCTCTGTAATGGAGTAAGGATGTTCAAGGGCACAGACCTGTATTTAATATCTTAGAAGTGTTTCTAGGTCCATTGATTTAAACATAGTCACGATCCCCTTTCAGCTTCAACCGAAATTTGTGAAAATGTTACTGCTAGTGACTCACTAGGACTACAATGAATCTTGTGGTTTTTAACTGTGTCTCATGACGTCCTTGATAAAGTTTGATTGCTCGCTAGTTTTGCCTGGACCCCATCCAAAAGTCCACCAAAACCAGTGAGCTTTATAATCATACCCCAAAGCGCCAGAGTTATCCTCTATTTCCATTGCTTCCTAGCAAAATTAAAATGAGGGATATCATAGTTCTGGTCATAGCTTTGCTTATAATTCTTTCTCAGAGTACTCTGGGTGAAGTCCTTTAAGTATAAAATACCATGTGCTTAAAACTCTTACAGCTCTTTTCTTAATCTTAGACAAAGTTAACATTCCCGTGTCTCACTTGTATTTCATCATGTCTTCCTGGATTTCTCGTGGGAGTTTATGACTACATGCGAATATCATGACCCAAGGCAACCTTTAAAACAAGAGCATGATATAACTTGATAGTAGGAACATTACAAAGTTAAAAAGCCATAGCTTCATCTCTGTCTCCCAAGCTCCTCTTTCATTTGGTCACATGCAAACATGGTATAACCAATATCCATAAGTTACTGTGACCAGAATCTCTGTCTTGATCAAGATACCAGCAGGGACTGAGACACAGGGATGCAAACAGGCTATGAGAAAATCCTCAGATTCTGTGGAAGTGTAAATACTCCACAAAATTCTGATGCAGCAGTGGTGGGATGGAGTCAAAAGCGACTACGTTGTCCAAAGTGAAACTTTTATAGCTCCTCATAGATGGTCTATTGCAGGGGTTCTCAACCTTTCCTTCACCATGGACCCCCTTTAAATACCTTTTGTGGCTGTGGACCACCAAGACTTAATTCAAGATTTAAAGCACTAGACTGCATCAAATATTTATTTCAATTTTCTCATGAAGGGTCTTCAAATTTGGAGAGAAGGGGAAATAAATTAATATGTTAATGCACACACTCCTATTATAATATTTTATTGCAATGATTCCATATGAATTTAAAATAATAGCATCAATACTCTTCATGCTCAAATGGCCCATTTTATGGTATTTTAACGTGCTAACTCCGAATTTGATGTCAATTTTTACATTAAAATTTGATGAAAAGTTTTTACAATTCTTTTCACCTTCCTCCTTGTTTGTCTGTGTTCAGTCGCCATATATTTTTGTTTGTGGGCCCGGGGCCACCACTTGGAGGAACAGACTTCAGCCCCGTTGTGAATATACTAGTGTGTCAGGGCAGGCGTTGGAGGTGGGGTGGCTTGAGTATAAGAGGAGCATTGAATGGAGGGGGCTGTGGGAAAAGGAGGTGCAGTGTTTGCCACAGGCCAGACCAAATGTTTCCAGGCTGGACGTTCCCCACCCCTGCTTTAAGCCTTCCCAGACCCGCTGTGACGACATCATGTCACCCCAGGGGTCTGCAGACCACAGGTTGAGAACCACTGGTCTATTAGATTGTGGTAAGAGTTGGAGATTCTTTGGGTTTACCTTTGGACAGTATAACCTAAAAACTAACTTGGGAAAAGTTTATTTGCAAGTTAGAGGCAAAGCCAATATCAAAATACTATAGGACGCTTTTCCTCAACCAGACCCTGAACTCTGCCAACAACCCTAATATCTTCAATAATTCTAATATTAGTACATAATGTAACTCTAATAACATTTTTTTTATCAGAGAGTTTGCTATCTGTGATGTGATAGCTAAGATCACTCAACCTTTTTAGGAACAAGCATCTGAAGAGAGAAACAAATGCCTACATGGACTCTTGCCAAGTAACATAATAAGGGTGGTACTATTTTGGTTTCATTTTCTTTTCCTGGTGATGCTCTGTAACAGTATAACATGCTCAGGAACCAAAGTCCACTGTCATTTACATTGGAGTTGAATCCTGCACTGCATCACTGAAGTCTGGGAAACAATTTTGGAGGAGCGCTCACAGCATTCTCAACGAAAGGTATTGTAGTGGGTTCCATTTGGGACCTAAGAAACCCTAAAAAATCCTTGTTTATTCTTTTGATGAGAATTAGAGCAAATAGATTTAACTTTTTACAGCCTAACAATGAAAATTAGTGTAGCAACTAGCTGTCACTTAACATTTTCAGTTGGCTGAGAGCTCTGTTTGCAGCTGCTAAGCGCTCATACCTCACTTCAGGCACCTGTTGCTCAGCAACTCAGGCATCAGACAGCAATATCTGGTCTCAGTTATCTGAATTATGATAGCTTAGACTGGTGCCAATCTGGACCTCTGTTTACATGTTTAGATTGGTATTTAAATGCCTACAATTAAATACCCAGGTTCGATCATTCAGCCTTTGGACTACAAATGTGACAGATATCAGTGAATTTACTGTATGATTTTACCAGGAGAGGTATTGCCTTTCTGTCCTATGTATTGCTGTCCTTTAAAAAGCAGTGATACAGAACCCAAAGGCAACATTGGTAAGCCTGTTCAGAAATGGAGGGTTTAGAAATAAAATCATGACTTCACCAGGCATTTGATCAGCCTCTGAGTTTAGCTTCTGAAGTCAGTGGAATATTTCTTTGACTTTGGTGGGCTTTGGATCAAGCCCTGTAAGACACCATGCAAAAAAGGAGTGAGGTGATCTATTATTTTCTAACAGTGCTTCTGATTTTTTTTCTCTCTTCTGGATCCTCTTTTAAGGCTTCACTTGTTCTGACTAAACCAGTTGGCACCTGACATTTGGATAATGGCTCAGGTGAAGCACACACATGCAGCAGGCTGAGTTTACCCTTTGACTTCCATCTTCCCTTTCTTATATGGTGCATGATATTTGGGTTGCCTTACAGTGCAGCTTCTGAAGCCAAAAGCTTCACTTATGTGTGCCACGGAGAGATGCAGAGGTGATCACAGATCAGGTGCACCATTTCCTGCCGAACACTTGGCACTCTCATTAATGACGGAGATGGAAAAGCACTTTAAAGACTTGCTTTGATTCTATCTCTCATCTTTATCTTGCCTTGTGTATTTTATCAGGTACCTATGTGTGGGAACATTGTGTGGGAACATCTTTTAGCTTTCATCTACCCAGGACTGTCTTTAAAAGGCACAAAGTATTTTGACACACAATGACCATTTTTGCTCTCTGTTCTCTAAAAAGGCAGTCAGCTCACATGCTTTGTTTACTCTTTTGACATGTCTCCAATTCAGTTATTATCACCTACCATGGTAATGCCCTGATTACCTTGACAAGACATCATTATATTACAGTAACTGTCCTGGCTGCTTTGCAGAGCAAAGATAGCAATAGCAGGGCAGAGACTGTATAGAGAGGTTGTTCACAAGTTAAGTGGTTTAAGCTGAGAAAGTCTTTAATAAAAGAATCTGAAGTGTTCCATAATGTAATGATTAAAAAGCAAGTTGGATCAGTGTTCAAACTTCTCTGTTAGGGCTTGTTCGTGGTGCTCTAAATGGAAAGCGTCCCTTGTTTCATGTCTGACCAGTTCTTGATTACCTCTAATGCCTCACCATAATAAATGTAGTGGTAATTTGCTGAGAGGTTTCAAGTATTAATTCCTCCCTATAGTTGCTTAGACATGAAATGCTCTCCTTTAGTGTAAAAGCTTGCCAAATTCTACCCACAAATAATTTTTCAAAAGTAATTAAAGCAAAAAAGCTCAACCATTTTTTGCTGAAAAAGTCATCAAATGATAATCCTATCTATAATTTATTCTGATGTTTCAAAATTACATGGATATCAGGTTTTTTCCCTAGTGTTTTTGTATTCTGTTTTACCTAAAGGATTGTGTAGGGGGCTTTATTGACTATATTTGAATCTGACCCACTCAATTACTTTATTGTTTACAGGGACAATCCACTGAAACTTTAGACATATTTTTAAATTATGATGTTGCTAATTCAGTTAGATTTTCTTGATAACCTACCCACAGAAACATTAAATATTAAAAGGAATGTAGGAGCTGTCAAATATAGTCTCACTGTTTTACATATTTATTTTGCCTGATTTTAAAATAAATTATTTATTTAGTGATAAGTTTGCAAACTAAATAATCTCTGATGTTTTGATCAGTGACCCTGCTGACCTCTCTAAATAATTACCTTTAAATGGAAATAATCAAGGCTTTTTTGCTTCTCTACAGTGTGACAAACCATTGATAAAGCATCCTTCCCTCTGTGTATTACATGCAGATAAGGTAGTATTGTATTTTCTTTGATCTTCTGCAGTAACATAAACGTAAGAAGATATTATTAAATAGCCAAATCATGTTGCATCTTTACATAATTGAGTGAAGTCTTGTCATTAGGAAAAATGGGTTGAGATTACAAAACAATCTTAGGATTTAGATGCATGATTTAGATACATATTTTGTATTAAAATTAACGAGAATGCCAATGAGTTCTCTACATCATTTTGAGTATCTCAGCAAAAAGCTGCATCTTGAGGCTTTTTAGATGTAAATGATTATTGATGTACATTATCCTTCATACTGAAATTAATTTAATAGCCAGATAAATATGGTAACCAAATATATTTCATATGAAGTATCATTTTTGCTTTACACTACACAAGCAGACAATACCAATACAGTGAGAGAAATAGGCTAAAAATAACTCACAAACCATGGGACCATTAATCTTGTTTCCCCTGTCTTTAATAAAAAAACCTGATCTTATTTTGACAAGAGGAAATGTAGACTCTTGTGATTAAATTTTCAATAACATGTAGTCTTGGAGATGTTATTCATAGACTATTAAACATATATATGCATTATATTTAAAGACACAAGTTTGTTAATTTTTAATGACTTCCTTGTAATTTATTCATACAATTAAGCTTTCTTCAAGGGAAGAAACAGATTCCAAAGTTAATGTGTGTTTTAGCAAGAGTTGCATCTGTAAATTTCAGATTAAAGATACATTTTATCTGTTGCTACTACCAATTGTTTTTTGACTACTCTAAAGATTTGGAAGATCAGATGATAATCTGGGTGTCCTAGTCTATATTATGGCTACATGTGTTGTTGATTTTAGGCATAAAAATACTACTGCTTTCTGCCTGTGGTCTGACCAAGTTCCCTTTGAAGCCAATGCATGTATTTGTGCTGTAAATTCTTGTTCCTGATGGAGAAAGGCATCATTCCAGCCCAGACTGCCATATCTTGCTTTCAAAAAACAGAGACTAGTAGGCATTAAAAGGTTACAGAGCCATGATATCCTACCATTATTTGAGGTCAAACTGGGGACAGTGGTCCCCATCTATTTTGTGTAGTCATGTAGTAAGACCTGAGCTCTTTTAACCTTAAGCAAAACTCATATTGCGGATTTTTTTAGACTAAATGTATTATTGGATTGAAAATCCATTCTAAGGCTGAAGTGACCCACCCAGGTATGATGGTCTAGATGCATCAGACTCTTCAGAATGCGCCGTGCAAGGAAGCGGTTAGTCAAGTATTGCAGGCTTCAGGCTGAGTAACTAGATACAGCTTACCCCTCAGATCACTTGGAGTGGTTTGTGGCAGGAATTTAGGTGTTTGCTTTTAGCCTGTTAAAAAAAAAACAACCTAGCATGTGCATTAGGTTGCTTCACCTCTTTCTAGTTAGGGAGGAAAAGCTTGATTCCTATGCTGGTGTGATGTCAGTAGAAGACTATTGATTTCAGTCTAGTTATACCAGAGACACTCAGACATAAAGCAGAAGTGAACTAAGCCTTATTTTTTGATAGGTGGGTTTCCTGTTCACATCAGTGGCAGCTGAATGAAAATTAAAATAGTATTCTTTAAATGTCTTGTTATTAACTACACACAAAGCAATGAGGTAACATCTAGGGTGCAAGAAGCACAGTAGAGCTGACTTAACTTTTCATATACCATATTATGTTGGACTATTTTTATTTTCCGCATAGGCTGTGAACAATTAAAAAAGCAGCTAACGAAGACATAAAAGTATCAGAGATCTAAGTGAAAGACCATGAAGAATATATACATTCCATTTGTTAAAATAAAACCATTCTAATATCTATCTGTGAACTTCCTTGTGATACACTGTGCAATTTAGTTTAGGCATTTTAGAAGTTATAAAAAACATTTCTACGTAAAACATCTACAGAAACATGCTTCTTCAGAAGTATAGGCTTCTCTGTGGGTCCTATGTGGAGAAGTTAAGAATCGTATGCTGGGCTACCCACTGGAGTATACAAAAACTGATTTGTAGTAACTATCAAAATGTTATGATTATTTTGTGCATCTGGATGGATAAAATATTGAATATGTCATCTCAAAAGATTAGTACAATACTGTCACAGATTACTTTTTCTCTCAAAGGTGACACAAAGGAGCTAGGCAGCGCATGTTCCCCTTCTTTCAGAGGATCAGATTTGTGACTTTATAGGGGTGCAATGCAAACCACGGATTGTTGAAAAGGGCAGAAAAGGCCATTTGGAGTTTCTATTTGAAATAACTAGTTTTTCAGATGGAAAAGTCATAATTGCAAGAAGACATTCAAATTCACTCAAAAAGCATTTTTTTATTTCCTGTTGTTCACTTTTCAATTTCTTTGAAACGGTTCCTTCTTTTAGTACGAAAAGGAGCACATGGTCCTCTAGATGGTTTTGTCCTGATGAATATTGATTCTGGTTCAAATCCTATAAATAATTATTTACCCATTCAGTATTAAGCACAGGAGAAAACACTTGGCTAAAGAAAAAAAATAGTGTGTAAAGTGTTCCATGGTAGTGTGATTTAAATGAGGAAAGAGACACATCATTCTGAAAAATGAGATTGCTATTATTGGCAATTGATATCATATTCTTAAGTATTATTATTTTTGCTATACCTCCATTACAACAGTTTCAAAATACTTGTGCAGCTTATAACAATTCAAATACGCAAGTGTCTTAAGTTATTTGTAAATCATTCTACTTTGCAATAGCTACAGTAAGTGACAAAAAAGAATATTTTAAATGAATATATTATTTGGAAGATGAAGCACTTTGGGAAAAGCATAAAAATGAATTTCTAAACAGTTCAAGCTACTCCACATGATATAATTTCTTATGGTTGTCATTTCTGCTTTTATTTCTCAGTGAATGGTGAGACATTGTAAGACTAGACAATTTTATCTTACTGGAGGATTTCTTAAGAAGAATGTTTTGCATGGTTTTATGAAATGTCAGTTATTTTCCAGTTAAATAAAGTTTCCAATAAGCTTTCTAAGGAAGCCTCCACCAGTCCCTTTCCTTCACTCAAAACTTCAAAGATAGGTTCAAATCTTACTGTGAATACTCACTCAGTTCTTTACTTTTTCTTTGCTCTGTGGTGTTTCTGGAAACACGAAGTTGGAAACACAAAACCTATAGTTAGAAGGGCATGAGGTCTGAGGTACAAAGCAATATCACAGAAGGTACGTAGTGGGACAGAACCCTGCCATATGCCCCCGATTCTCTAGCAGGGCACGTTAAGAAATAATATAAATAGGTATCCTGTTGTGCCTAAACCCTAGAAAAAGATATCTTACAATATGTGCTTTTATGCATTCTTTTCACCACCTTTCTTAGTTTGTGTCACGATGTTAATGCTTTCTTAATGCTGTTTTTGAGCATGAGTTAGAGGTTTTTGTTTTTCTTTCTGACAGTTAATATCTTGACAGAAATCTTTAAATTGTGGTTAGAGCTTGCCTCCTGAGTAAAACTGTATTTGCAGTGTCTGGTTAATTTTGAACTGTTAGGAAAAATTAGTCTGTTTTTGTTAAGAGTTACATTGTAGTTCTGTGCTTTGACTGCTAAATCCAAATGTGATACAGTACAATAGAAGACATAAACAGTATTTTATGAGAAAAAATTAATGGAGCTGATGGTTGTTTTTCTCTTTAGCATTGTTTGTTTTGGGGGTGAACAACCTCTTAGTTTAGAGACTGTCATTCACACAGAGTAACATCTGCTTCCCCACCATCTCACCTGTTCTTATTCTGTCCAAGTCACTAAGGAGTCCATGAGACTTTCTGCACATCAGCTTTTTAACTTTTTCCTTTGTTCCAGCATTCTCTTAATTTAGAAATTGACTGAGGAGTGATATGGTTAAATCAAGTCATTTGAAAGAACATACGATAAAATGTCCATGTAAAAAAAAAATAAGATTCACAAATAATTATTTAATTTTTAGTTCTATTTTTGTCTCAGCTATTAACAGAATTTTTGCAGAATTTTGGGGTGTTTTCAGTGATGGAAAATCCTGTTATTTTCCAATGTATTTACTTCCACATCTATAGGAGGGTCTGGATGAAGTAAAGGCTTGTTAAGGTGCTTTATTGCACAAAGGAGATGGGGATGAAGGGTCACATTTCATTTGACCATGTCCCACATGATACTTTGGGAGCATCTCTCTGGGACTTCAGGAACTTGAAAGAGGAATCAAGATGTAAGCGGATAGTACTCAGCAAGAATTTAACTGGCTTTTGCATCCAGTCTGCTTTGTAAAGGGTTGTGGAATCCATCAGGCTGGAATTCATTATAAATGTGCCTGTTTTCTGCTCTCATAAATTGTGTTACCCCATAGCTTACTGAAATATGCAGATGCCACTGAGAATAATCAAGCATAGCATCTTCTCATATTTTAATATGAACTAGTTTATCAGCTGATAAGAAAAAAGATGCATGCCATGTAATCAAGGAAAATGAGATAAATATTAGCATATTAAATCACCTCTACCCATAAACATTATTCTGAGCTTTCAGCATTTCAAGGTGAGAAAGTCCTTTGTGAAGAGAAACAAACTTCTATGTATATAAAAGAAAATTAACAAGTAATTTTCTATATTCCCCTTGCAATTATCTTTGATATTTGTCTTTGAGTAAGAATTCTCTCTTTCAGAATCTAACCTTTTTCTACCACTCTGTCCTTGGATTAAAACACTCTTTATGGCATCCCATTTGTTGCCATGGAAATGGATGTAATGACAGATTCAACATTGTGGATTCTTTGGAAGTAACAGTACCTGGGAAAGAGTTGGGGAGAAAGAGGCAAATATTGAATTTGCATAGGTTTCTTCTGGAATTAGTGATTGTGAGAAAAATTATTATTGACTGAAAGAAGAATGACTTAAAATCTAATGTGGACACAAGTGTTTGAATCTGCAAAAAAAAAAAAAGAATTTTTTTTCCATAAGCTCCATTTTGCAGCTTTCACCTCCTAGGACAGTGGTGTAGCTTGGAAGGAGACCTCTGGTAATTTTTGAAGAGTTGTGTCCTTGAGGAGAGCTGTGTCATTTCTGTGCTTATTTGTGAGGAGAGGGACTTTGTCAGCCAGCTGTTTTCCTGCCCAGCTGCTCTGCAGAGATTCAGAGCGATGATGGACTTGCCTTTTGTTATATTTTGGGCATTTAGCTAAAGGCACACGTGTCGCTACAGAATCATGCCAGTCTGCTGCATCTCCACACATCTACAGTTTGGGAAGATGCCACAGACTTGCAGCTGTGTTGAGTGCAATGGTTGCACAGGTCTTGACAGCTTCTTTGCTGATGATTAGCTTTCACTGATTAGATGTTACTGAGTCATCAGGCAGGAAGGAAAAAGTTCATGTTTTGTTTTCTTTTTGTGATGAGTAATTTTATGCCATGGAGTCTGTTGAAACCAGTGCCACATTCTTGTGGAAAAACTGCTTCAGAAATGTTAGCTTGCTGCTCTGGAGCTGGTTAGTGCCTCCAAGTCTAATGAGACTTTCAGATTTTCCTGCTCTGTTGAGTAAAACTTGGGGGTCTGTATATTTTTCCCCATTTTACGATGCAAATACAGAATGCAGCTGTAATTGTTGCCTTGGGATGCTTTAGGATCATATCACTTACCTAGTCATCAGAAAGGAAGATGAGCTTTCTTATAGCTGTAAACACTGTCACTTTTTCCAATCACATAAGGATATTTCCCTTCAGTAATGGGTAACTAATAAGGAAGGGATATGCCAAAGTCTTATCTCTGACTATGCTCTTCAGGAATGTTAATAACTGTGGAGATGGCCTTGGCTCACTTTTCAGGAATGAAGTGAGATTGGCTTTCTGATGTCTATAATATGCTCTCAGGAATCAGTATTATGATCAAGATTTGTTTCTTTCTTTTCGGAGCTGCAAAGAAGGGAGATGTCTCTCTTACTACCTCACTTGGCCGTGTAGTTCCTCCTTTTCTACAAGCTCCAAAACATGCAAACAGACTGATTGGGCTGGGAGACCGAAAGCTGTAATATCGTGCTGTAGTGCAATAAAGTTCCTCATAACAGAGAAATATTCTAAAACACTGATTCTCCATACTACTTTTTGGTTACCTTAAATTCAGTTTCATGCTAATTCTTTGGAGGAACCCTAATCTTCCTGAATTGACAGGGATCCTTTGGGACTTCAGGGACATGTCATCAATGATCTGTCAGCCCTAACAATAAATGGGAAGTCATATTATGAGGGCTGCAGGCTTTGGATAAGCCTATAACTGACTTGTTCTATACTTCAGTATCCTCTACTAAGGTCTATTCATATTCTATTTTAATACATTTTTTATTAATTCCTCCTTGAAAGGGACAGCTTTTAGCTACATTTTTTTTTGTTATAATCAAACTACATAATCATCTGTTGTTCAGTCTTAGTTGTCATCATGTCATTATGATGATCTTTGATAGATGTAGCTGAAGTATATTTTAGCCAAGGCAAAACATATTTGGCATATTTAGTCTTCAGCTACAAAAATTTAGTTCAATTCAGTGTTACCAGATGGAAGTGCCACGGAGGGTAATCTCATGGAGGCAAGGGTCAATCCTCTATCATTGTTTTCCCTATTTAATCAAAGGGTCCTTCAAATGTTTTTCCCTGCATGTTCAGCTACCAGTGATGTATCTTTCCACAGATATTAGTCTAACTTCTATGAACCTTGAGGATAGAAGTTTGACACTCCCCCTTAATCTCTTTCAGTGCTCAGATCCTAATTTGTATCTTCCATGCTGCACTTTATAACACAGACTATTAATTTTCTCTTTATAGCATCTTTTTTTTTTTTTTTTTGTATTTAAGGAATGTTGTACAGCCTAGCTGTCTTGTCTTTAGACTAACCAGTAACAGCTCTTTCAGTCTTCCCTCATAGATAATATTTTCAAGTCATAGAATTATTTTTATTGTTCACCCCTGGATTCCTTCTAATTTGTGCATGTGTCATATATGTGACAGTGTTCCACCTGGATCACAGTACTATAGCTAAGATTTTACCAAAGCTGAGATGACTGAAGGATTCTTTCACTTGCCTTACAGGTTATACTTCCAGTAGAAGATTATCTACATTTCAGCAAGATTGATTTTTTTTTTTTTCTCAGTAATATGGTACTACTGATTCATTTTCAGCTTGCAACACACTATCTTGTCCCAGATCCTTCCAAAGAGCATCTGTTTTGATATCTGTTTCAGGATGTGTTCCAGTCCTTATTTGATCAACCTTGTTATGGATCTGCATTGGGCAATATAGTCACCTACTCCAGTGTAGTGCAGTCATTCTTGGAGGAGTCCCACTTGTGTGTGCATAACACAGCGCTACCTGATCAACAGGTAGCATCACCTAAGCCAGAGCCTGTTGTGTGGAGTCCTTGGGAATCAGAGAAAAGAGGTGGCTGAGAGCAGGTGATTTGACATCCATGATTATATCTTGAACGTCTCAGTCCCTAAAGTTTAGTTCCATGATCGTCAAGCCCATGCAGAATTTCAGTCCCATCCTCTCAAAGTAGCGATTAAATATATCCAAACTGATACATGCTCCCTCTCTGTAAAGGTAAATGTCATCCATGAGATGTATACAAGACTTTTACAGTTTAAAGTTTTATATCTACAAAAGTGTGCTTTGATCAAGTTAGTGATCTGTATTTTGATGGATCAGACAGCCCTAATTAATTATTCATACTTTGTATTGAATGTTTTATGACAAATCAGTAAGGCAAAAGCTATGCATGTGGATATTAAAAACATTTCAATGTGTTTTTTTGGCCAGAGTGGAAATGGAATAAATTATCTTGAAGACACAGTATTCTTGTAAATTCGAGATATCAATTATATTTTAAAACACTAACAGTCATTAAACTTCAAAGAAAATCTTTTTTAAGGATATATATTTTAGCATCTAAAATTTTAGTTTCAATACTGCAACCTATGGACTATTTTTTCTTTTAAACACAATGCAATTTCTGAGACTTAAATCATAAGCATGTCCATCTGGTGTTTTGTTATGCATGTGTAATGTTCCATTTCTGGTGAAGTGTTGTGTCAAAACTACACACTCAGTAAGGAAGACTTAGAGGACATACACAATCAAAGACTGAGTAAAATGTTTTGAGTTAGCTTCAACTTTGGTGGAAACAAATTCTTCCCTTTTCTCACAAAGTAAAGCTTCATGAGAAAATGGGAATTTACAGTTGAATGTGCTCACTTCTGATATGATTTATATAGTCATATGTAACTCCCAATGAGATCAGGAAAACAGATTGTTTCCTTGCGTTAAGTATCCCGCACTGATCACCTTACATTTGATGAAATCAGATTCAACATCAAATTGTGCTGCGTGATGTGATCTCAAAATGTTCTGGTTTTACTCACTTTTGTTAGCCATATTAATAAAACCAAGCTATTTTCATGGGTCTTTTTATTCATCAGAGGAATTATTACACTACTGCCAAGAATGCTTGTTATGGCATTTTCACTTTGGGTGTTTGATTAAGTTACAATGTGTGGCCTTCTATTAAGGAACAAAGAAATTAGTGGTTCCAACATTAGTGGCTCAAAGCAAACTACTGGTATTTTCAAGATTAATTTTTGTAAGGATGACAAAATGGTGGTGTGACATGGAAAGAGTTACTAGATATTCAAATATCACCTGTTTGAGAGCTTATGTCCTATTGAAAGAACAGAAGAATCTATTGTAGAGAGGGGAGAAAGGGAAGTTTTGCTTTCCTTTATCTACCTGAGCTTATATATGAGCAACTAGCTTGGGGTATAGACTGCTTTGTCTTGGGTTGGAATTTGTTTCTAGAGGCTGAAATCAAGATCTGAAAGAGGACATCTGTTGAAGCCATGGCTGAGATGCATCTTTGCAGTTTTGTACTAAGGGTTATGCTATATGCAGACTTTATGCTAGACTGATAGTTATATCATCTGAAAACACTGTCTGATCATTAATGTATTGTAGTGAAAGAAGGACTTTTTGGATTCTGCTGCTGAAGTGGATGGTTATAGTGACAGTGTTTTGCTTCCCTTTGCTTTTTCTTCTTCCAGTAACAGGCTAACAGTGTCCACCTTATGTCATTGAGTAACCCCTCAAAACATTTTCGATCAATGGGTAGGAAATTACTAAATGTTATTTCACTTTTAAAATAATTCTTACGCTTTTCTGCCTTTTGCTTGTTTATTTATAGTCACTGAATAAAGCCTATGACAATGTTATTATTTGTATGTGAATTTGAATCAACGTATTTGTTTAGCTTTTAAAGGCACAAGAGCAAAGCATAAACAGTTCTTCAGCTGACTTCTAGAAAGTGAAGGCAGAGGCCCTCTAATTGCTGTAGTCCTTTGACTAATTACCTCTTATAACTATAGTTAAGCTGCAATTGATTCTGTAATAATTGGGTGTTAGCAGGGATGATACATATCAGAAAGCGAATCTTTGGTAGGAAAAGATTGCCAATTTAGGTACACTGCAATTATTCAAGGACAGACAGTTTTGAAAAACAAGCATAAAAGAAGGTCAGGCTGAGCAATTATTTTGTTTTAGAATAACTCTTCTCTAAATGTTACTACTTGCTGTATGCCATGCACAGCTCTGATCAGTGTCACGAAACAACCAACATGCTTATGCTTGACTCCTGTGGTCAACAAAAGACACATGTGAAATTGTTAGAATGAGGCAGCTCTCTGACAGTAAATGGGAAGCTCTGAAGATTTCTGCACCAAGTAATAATTTTCAAATGTGAATTAATGACCATGTCTCACAAAGAGCTCAGCATGTTGGATTTTCAGTATTTTTTAAAGTCTGGCCGTAAGTCTTGCAATGGGAACTCAGTTCTTTGAATAGCTGATCTGTAAAACAGGCTAGCTGATGGTGGGGCGTGAAATTGCAGTTATCAGAAAGTTTTGCTAAAGAATTTGAGTCTTCAGTGTTCTTAGGTCATGGTGGAGTTAGAGTTTATGGGAGTACTGGTGACTAAAAATTACAGAGATGCTGGTCTAAAACTGAGTACATCTCACCTTCAGTATACTGCAAGATATTAAGCACTTATATATTTTCATTTTCTTAAGATTTAAGGCAAGAATATATGACCAAATTCTGGGAATGAATAGTTTTGCAAATTATACTTCTGTTTCTTTCACGAAGAGAATATATGTATATATATATGTTTACAAACAGTAGGACTGCACAAATGACAAAGGACAGACAGCTATTTTGGTCTTTTTTGTCTGTTTGTTTTTCAGTGCCAGAGTGGCACCTAGGGGTGTTTCAGAAGTATCATATTGGTTTCTCTTCTGCCTCTGACTGGCAGAGGCACAATTATTCTAATAAAGTAGGTAAATATTATACCTCAAACAAATCAAAATGTATTGAATCAAAGCTTCATATGAAACTTCCTTCTGGAGGCACCCAACATAGAAACTGGACAGTCCATAAATATTTCTAGAGGATGTTTCTGATCCTCCAAAGCCCCAAAGATCACCTGGGGAAATAACCGTTGTTGCAGTTGTAGCTGATATTTTTGGTAGCTTCATTAGCTTCCTTGTGGTTGGCCATTGGAAGGCATCATGTATCTGTTTACACAGAGGCAGAACATTACAAAACATACCTGGGCTTTACTGAGTATATCTGAATAAAATCCTCAAATCATGTCCCAGCATGCTCTGTGCTCAGATTAAAACATAGTGAAACCTGGGTTACATTCTTCATGAGCACAGATTCCCATGTTTGCAAAAATTTAGATGTAGCCAGGGATCTGGAGGGATTAGCTCCGCAATACAGTAGCACCTGTTTCAAAATATGACTGACACATCTAATTGGCTATTGATAGAAATGCTGCTTTCTGCTGAAGTGGAAATATGCTGAAACTAAGTGTAAGGCCTGAGGATGATAAAGCAGGTAGTGAAAATCAAAGGAAGATTGCTTATTTTGGATAATGTTTAGTTTATTTTCCCTATAGTACCTTGAAAATGAGATATCGTGGGTAGACTGTTATTGCAGCTAGAAAGAAATGTCAAGGGTGTTCCAGCCACGAAGATTTACATTTGAGTTGAATATCTGTGTACTATGCTGAAACTGTTGAAGTGTAATCAGAGGAAGAATAAGAGTATTTGTTTAGAATCTCCATATATGCAGAAAGGATAAGAATGCTGTATGTGTTAGCATTCACTTATAACATGAGGACATATGAGTGAGTGAATGGAGTTTGAGTGCACTTCTTTGTATTTTTTTTTTTTGGATACAGAGATGAATAATGCAGAATGATTCTTAAATAATCAAGTAAATCACTGTGTAGGAACAGCACTGCACTAAAACTGCAGCTACTGGCAGAGAAACTTATTCTAATCTTAAATCCTTCTCTACTCCAAGTAACAAATTGGAAAAAAAACCCTCTTGTTATAAGCATAAAGATGCCAATAGAATGGGGAGCAGGCTCTAAGAGCATTGGTGGAAAGTAGATGAGGAGAGGATGTTGTATAAAACTAGGGATAGAAAAGGAGAGATAGCAGATAGGTTACATGTGCTTACAAAGATACTGCCTCCAAAGCAGAAATGGGTCACGCTGGATGGAAACAAAGCAACTTCAGGACAACAGAAGAGTGACCTGATAAAATGCAATATACTGAAAAGGAAGGAAAAGCTCCAGGGGAGGGAGGGAGGATGCTCTGTGTGGCGAACACTGAAGCTGACAAATGAAGGGCAGAGTACAGCCAAACAAAGGGACAAACCTGCAAGTGATTAAATAGACAATTCAAAAGACATTAAGATCCCGTGGAAGACAGATGGAGTTGACATTAGGAGAAGAACGCTGCAAATAGAAATGGGAGGAGCAACTGAACTTTGGTTTTCTCTCTAGGGAAGAATTTTATCTAGTCAGTTTTTTTTAAAACAGAATTGGCAAAGCAGATGAAAAACTCATAGAGGAATGATGGTTTTTCTTTTTTTCACTTCCAGTAGATCTTGTCTGCGTGCAAATCTGATCTCCACCCTCCAATGAATCATAAGTGTCTGGCACATCAGACGCTTAGACTGATTAATTTGTATTAACACTACTAATATATGTGATAGTTTATGCTGAATGTCACTAATAACTGTTTGGTGCAGGATTACCTGGGTTTACTGTGAAATAAGATCACTATGATTTTTATAGATAATTGCACATTATGGCTGTGTGTACATGATGAGCATTAGAAAGAGGCCTCTGCTATACAACTCAGATGTGAGTCCAGAGTTTGATACTCCCCTCTAATTTGGATGTATTCAGTTTTGACTTGGCTCATTATGAATGGAGAGACCAGCTGCAAAATTCAGATGCTGTTCTAAATTTGGACTCTGAAACTTGCCAGAGGTCAGAGACTTTCAGAGATAAAAGTGAGGTTTAGAACTATCTCTAATAGGAAGATAATATATATTTTAGAAGGAGTGACTCCAGAATTTCTCTCATCTGTGATTTACTAGGTATATCACACAGTGAAGGTTTTTACGGAAATTCTGTTTGCAGAACCCTCACTGACAGTTCTGTGTATTGCCTGGATCAGATTCTGATCTTTCACCGCCCTAAATCAATTGTAAATCTGTAATATTTCTATCAGGCATGAGAATGGAGTAGCATAAGGGAATAGGATGTATGGCATATATGAGTATACATGTCACTTAAGATTATAACATATAGCATTTGTGATTCAAGATTACTCTTTACAAGTTCTTAGGGCTAGATCAGGAAAACACTTCAGTGCCTAAGGCAGGATTTAGGCAAAATTTAGATACTAAATTCTAAAACTGTAAACTCAAATGCCCAGTTCAGCTCTTTGCTGTTTCCTGATACGGGGTGCCTGTGTCTTTGACCTGATGTTTTTTGTAGGTGCCTGAGCAGTTCATGCTGTGTCTAATTCTCGTGGGGATCCCAGCTGGCTGGTATGCCCAAAACCATCTTACAGCTAGGCAGAATTACACTCATCAGGAAATGCAGAGTTTTATTATCCACCTTTTTCTTACTGTAGTTCAGGTCTTTCCACATCAAACCCAAATGTCAGGCAATATTGATGGGATCCCATGGGAGTAAGAGTGGGAAACCAGGTAACCTACACAGCACCACAGAGATTAACAAATACAGCTTGCTGGTCTTGGCTGACATACTGATTCATAGTACCGAAATTTTGTATTATGCTAGTGTGTTTCTGGGAAGGAGAGATACGGGGAACAGTACCCTAAAGAGGCTTTGCCAGGAGGGGATGGAGAGGAGCACTATGCTATGCAGACATTGCTGTCAAGCACTGCTGATCAGTTAAAACCCACCCAGGGAAGGGAGCAGACCTCTGCCAGCATTCTCAGCTCTGAGAGATGACTAAAGAACACAGCATGAATTGCACGCCAGACTTGCCACATGACACTGCTAAATATCTGATGCGAAGCTGAAACCTGAATCATTCAAGTGTCATCCTGCATAAATTTTTCAGGTGCTCTCAATGGACAGGCTGTAGATTTTTGTTTCCTACATCTTGTCCGTGATCTATGGCTTATATCAAGGTTTCATGCATTTAAAATACCTTGCCTAATGTTTCTTTTTTTTTGCTTTATAATAACCCTGTGAGTTTTGAATAGAGCCCATCTGGCAGTATTTTAACAAGAATGTTTTGTTCTTTATGTAGTTCTGTGGAAACACTGACTTCTCTCAATGTTTCCTCCCTCTTTGGAGAGGTGTTGCCCTCCCTGATGTCCAGTAGCAGCCCCCTTCAATTTTTACTACATTCCAGAGATTATAAATTCTGTATGATGATTCTGTAAACTCGAGCAGTGTAATTTCATAAAAATTAAATTGCTTTCACTATAGAATACTTAATTGTTTAAAACTATTCACTGGTTTACCATCTTGTGGAGGGCAGGCTTGTTTCTTTACTGTGGAGGTGGTGAGTCCTATGGTAAGCACTTTCTGGAAGAGAGCAGACACAGGGAGACATAGCAGCTGGTTCTAGGTGGAAAGGGTTGAAATCAACAAAGAAAGCTCAGAAAACATCTGACAACAAAATTGTAGTTGATGAAAGAGGTTCAAGATGTGAAAAACTATAGAACTGAGCCACTGCAAAGTAAAACTGATACGGCAAACAGAAATGAAAAGGTGATGGGAAGAGTGATGGGCTCAAGAGGCTTGTAATTGGTACAGAAACATTTGCACCTGGGTCAGTGGCTCAAATTTGCACAGACTTACATGGGACTACTGTTGAAAAATCATTAAAATATTCTTTTGTTTATTTCTTTGTGTTGACACCATGAAAATCATTATGATACTTTTTCTATGATACTTTTGACAGCCCCAGAACTTGAGGCCAGATTCACAAAAATGTTTAGATGCTTAGTGTGTATTAAGTGTTTGCAGTGCAGTTAATCACATACTTAAAATATGTGTATAACCTAAAATAAGCAGGACTATCAATACTGTGTGGGGTCCTAGTGAGTATGGTTGGATTGCGCCCCAGTGTTTATGCTAGTCCAGCCATAAATGTAACTGTACACATTTATTGGTGTAAATTAGGAGTATGTTGAAAACAATGGACTTCTTAATTACTTTGTTTTCTTTCATAAGTGTGCAGTTATTTTATTGATTTGTTTTCTATTCCCTGTGTGAGAAATACTGAGTTGAAAATTTTTAGACTGTCTTGAACATCAAAGGGGGTTCATACCTGACTGCGACATGCACTGTAGAAGCACTTTTCTGGACTGTCTTTGTTCACAGTTGGGAAATGAGGATATTCCGATTTCTGGGCAGGATGTTTTGTTTTCCATTTAATTTGCTTGCTTTTGCTGTCTCTGTTGTGTGAGTGCATTTGGGTTTAAGTGTTTAATGATTCTGCCAGATCTGTTAAGAGAGTGATCACTCCAGGCAGGAAGAGGATACAAGGATTTTTTAGACCTTCACCCCAGAAGTAGAACAACCATGAGGTGAAAACTCCCCATCTTTAAGTCTCATTTCAGAGTCTGAACTAAAGTGACTCTGACAGCAGCATCAACACAGCATCAGGAGCCCGATACACAGGACTACTCACTCCCAAGCAGTTTGGAAGCAGCATGCACATTTTGATGGCACTACCTTTAAAACTTTTCTCTGGTGTGGTAGCAAAGGCTATCCCTGATAAATCAATGCCACAAACCTCCAGGCAAAATAAGGCTTTGGGGTGCACATTTCAGCAGGTGCTCCCTTTTACTACATGTGTCCTGCCACTATGTTCTCTCCTTGCCTTAACCTTTGGAGCAAATATGACATTGTTTTATGTATATTGGTAGATAGAGGACCTACAAAAAGCCCTAACATAAAAAATTATGTTGGACTTGGTGCTGTTCAGCAGTATTCCAAGTATACAGCCTTTCTCATCACCTAAACATTCTTGCTGGCTTCATGCTGTGATCCATGGAGAATCGAGGTGTAATTAAGCCTGGGTTACAGTGACTTAGTAGTGAAAAGTGGCTTTACTGAAGAATTTTCTGTCGTGTCTGAGTATAAACTATACAGTTTACCTGTAATTTTACTTATTTTAGAACTAGGTCTAAGACAATTGCCTGAACAGCTTCTCTGTGTAGGGGAAGGTGACAAGAATGTTATGCCAATTAGTGCAGCACTAAATTGCTCAATAACTTTGAGCTCAGGTAAAGACAACTGTAAATCTCAGAGCAGCTGTCATGCCCATCCAGTGAGAAGTTCAGTATTTGAAGTGCTTGTCTAGAGATATGGCTGAGGAGGCATTATGTACAATCTGAAAACAGGCATTGGATGAAGTTGTGCGAAAGAGTTGATCCATGTATGTTAAATCAGGTGAGGGCATATGTAATCAGCAACTACCTGTTAGGTGAAACACTATACAAGAAGCCTTAGTGCATTTCCCAACAAACACAATCCACTGAGAATAAGAAATATGATGGTTGTTGTTAGGCTTGATAAAGACAGGAGGAATAAATTTCATCTGCTCATACAGCAGGATTTTTTGTATCCTCCTCAGTAGTAACCAGCTCAGCTGGAGGTGCAACATCTAAATAGCTGTCTCACTGACTTGTTTGTTATGTCAGTAATATGAGCAGAATTCACAGAATTTTGTCATTTTAGTTATATAAATCTGGACTTGAGATTTGTCTGTCTTGAGGGTGGAGGAAGAAAAGGGCACTCTGGATTACTTTTATCATGGTAAGATGAACTATGCACTAGGAGTGTCTATAGTCTCAATTTCCTCTAAAAAGAAAGTGGATGAGTAGGTCACCTGTAGATGTTTATTGCAGAATCACCTATTTCTTAGTCCTGTAGAATAGAAAACAGGTTGAATAACAGGATCATACCCATTGTTACGGATATCACTACTGACTATGCCTTCTGTTGCACAGTTTTCAGGAGGTGTGCATCAGGGAAGAATTTGTTCTCAGTGCTCCTCTGTCATTAATTGCCTGCTATAACAGTCTTTTCACCTATTACATTTGTATAACGTGTAGTCATCTCCAACCAGCATGGGTCAGTGTGACATCAATTAAAGCTGAAAATGAAGAAACAATTGTTACAAGAGAAGTATCATTTTGTGCTCAAAATAAGCACTTAACTGGAGTAGTGTGCATGGCGTTACCCATTGTGCTTCATTTTAGAGTTTCCGGAATCATCATCAAGGTGACTACTAGCCCTGCAGTCTTCACAGGAAACTCACTAATTGCATGGCAGGTTGAAAAGTCAACATTAGACAATTTCAAAGATAAAGACAAATCTAAATTATGGCTTGTGTCACCATCCCTTTCCCTGAGATTAGAGCAGTCTAATAACGGAATATATTTATTTTATATGTGGGACTTCAACTTAGCACAGTCTATCTTGCACGATTGACAGTGAGCCATATATGGTTCATATAAAGGTCTAATTTAAACCCATAAATATGTGATGCAAAGAAGAAATTCAGAGGAAGTGGTGGCTTTCTGTTTTACCTCCTTCATTATACTTGCTTTGTATATTTGCATATGTTATTTGTTGGAGGGTTATATTTGTAAAAGGGAGGCAGACTTGCACAACTGGGAATATGTTGTTTTTCTTTGAAGTTTACTTCTAATATCTGAATCCTTTTACTCATTATGAAAGGCTCACGTGAGATGAATTCTATAATCACAATTGCAAATAGGATCTCATGGAACAATACCTTATTTTTATGGGTGGGATAACTCCCAGGTTGTGGAAATCCAAGCTAAAGGAAATCGCAAGTAGTCACTGAGCTCATTGTCCAGCTCCAAGACAGGATGAGCTATATCTGCCTCATTTGTGACCAAACTTAAATCTCTAGTCATGAGGATTGCCTGTGGAGTTTGTGCCAGGATTTCACAGCAGGGCAAGATGCAGGTTAGACATTCGGAGAAACTCTAGAAGCTTTCTCTTACTGCAGCTTAAAACTGTTACTACTCTTTTTTATCACTAACAGATGACTCCCATACTGCAGAAAACCTATATATGCTTGAGTACAGTTATTGTGCACCTCTTGTCTCCCCTAGCCAAACTAAACATCATTTTACCAACTTTTTTCTTATATTTGCTAACATTTCCTGAGATGGTGATTATTCTCATTCACCTTCTCTGGAATTCATCCAGCAAGTCCATCTTTGTCTCCCTTGAACGGCAGCAGGGTGCCTTATGCTGCCTACAGAAATTTCTCAAGGCTGTCCTACTGGGTAGCAGAACATTGCTGGACTTCACATGTCTCTCATGTGACACTCTTGCTCATATATCTCAGTATATTTTTTTGGCTTTCCCTCAGTACCTTTTGTGCTACGTTATTATCTAGCTATTTCTTTGTTGACCTGCTCCTTCACCTCCAGTCCCTCACAGTTTGCACAGCTGATTATTTGTCTTTCTAAAATGCTGCACTTGCCTTTATGAAACTGCATCTTATTTCTTCCCTGCCCCCCCCCCACCGCCCCCCCCCATTGTCTCTCCAATTAGTCAGGCTTGCTTTGAATTCCAGACCTTCCCTCCTCAGCTTGAGGATGTCTGTGAATTTAAAAGCTTGCACACTACTCCATCATCAAGGTCACTAATGAAAAATATTGAATAGTACTGCATTTGGACATAACCCAGGGAATACTGCTCACTACACCTTCCACTTTGGCACTGATAAAGTGATTCTCTGACTATAGTTTTCCAGCCAGTTAGATACTTGCTTGATAGGCATTGTTCTCCAGTTAATTTGTGAAATACTGGCACTAGAAAAACTATTGCCTACCTGTTAAATTTGATCTCCAAATTTCTGTTTCTTTGATAAACAATGAAGAGAGCAGACATCCATCCATGGTAAAGCTTTAAATGAAAATTTGTGCTCCTACAAATCAAAGTTGTTCTTATTGCTAAAGTAGAAAATAACCTCAAACCCTGACTATGTAGTGAAACCAGCACGATCTCTCTGCCACAACCATTAACAAGTCTGTGGATCCATTCCCTTACAGGGAGGCTGGACTAGATCTTGGCCAAAGACACATGTCTCTGTTGCCCTGACCTTTGGACTGGTTTGAATTGTCCATCTACTATATCAGCAGATGCACAGTTTTGGTGTCCAGTGATCAGATCTCCAAATATAAATACCACACAGATATCCTCTGTGGCTTGTAGAAAATGGGTATATATGGGTTTTCTAGAATTTTCTGGCTCTCCTTTCTCCCTTCTCAGGAAAACCAAACAACTCAACTAAGCAAAGTCTCACTTTCTTCGGTTCTATCCAGTTCTCAGCAGGGATTTCTACTTAAAGTACCTACTGAATGCTACTATTTGCTTTTTCTAGTTGAGCAACAGCTACTTCTCATTTTATTTCTGAGGCCTATTCAAAAAGGATATCCTGTTCATTGCAACATATCGGCGTATCGTCAGGGAAAGATTGTTTCAAGTAACTAAATTTTTCTCTCCAACAGATTCATTGATAGTGGATGGGATAATGGAGCAGAATATTTCAAACAGTTATAAGAACACATAGGTGGGCAAAGTATGGTTTGCAGGACTAAGTTGATTATCATATGGAAAATGGCCATGAATATAAGTTGCAGGTAGAATTAATGAGACTGTGGTTTATTGTTTAAACACTAAACTTTCTTAAACTGTCTGCAGCCAGTAACCTAATCATCACATGGATTTGACCTTGAAATATGTCTGCTTGTTGAAGAAGTAATGTGAGAGTATATTACTTTCATTCATTCTGTTGCTTATAAAGGATTCAAAAGAGCAGATTTTTTAAAGTTAAACTATATTAGCTGCTTCATTGCTGTATGTCATAAAAAAATCTGTTTGTGTACATTTAAGTCTTCATGCAAATCAAGAAGCCAGCAGTTGGATCTGCTTTCTCCTGCTTTGTTCATTTCACTGGCTGAATAGAGTTTCAAGCTAAGATTTCACTTACCACTTCTAAACGTTTTCTCTATTTGAAATCAGTGACCTAGAAGCCACTCTATAGTAGTGGCAGATCTGAAAGTATGATGACGAGAACCAACTTTTGATGCAGGAGTGTTTGCTGATAAATTGCCTGAAAGCTTCAGAAGTGTCTACTGAGTTTTTTTGATTGATTAATACCATCAGCAACATCCTCTTTAAAATAAATGGTCTTGAATATATGGTGTAACACATATTTTAAGGAAGGTAATGCATCCATACCTCTGCTGGGTATTACCATGTATCATGAGGAACCATTTTCACATGCAATGTAGACGTTACTCAGTAGTTTCTAGATTTTCTTTTCTCTGGACCCAGGTGGCAATTAAAGTTAAACCAAATGTCCATGTAGTGTTGTCCAAGATACACTATTAATAACTGGTGATCCTGGAATCATAGAATCACAGAATGGTTTGGTTTGGAAGGGACTTTAAATATCATCCAGTTCCAACTCCTATGCCAGGGCAGGGACACCTTCCACTAGACCAGGTTGCTCAAAGCCCCGTCCAACCTGGCCTTGAACACTGCCAGGGAGGGGGCAGCCACAGCTTCTCTGGGCAACCTGTGCCAGTGTCTCACCACCCTCACAGTAAGGAATTTCTTCCTTACAGCTAATCTAAATCTACCCTCTGTCAGTTTAAAACTGTTACCCCTTGTCCAGTCCCTACACCCCTGATAAAAAGTCCCTCCCCATCTTTCCTGTAGCCCCCTTGAAGTACTGGAAGGCTGCTATAAGGTCTCCCTGGAGCCTTCTCTTCTCCAGGCTGAACACCCCCAACTCTCTCAGCCTGTCCTCACAGGGGAGGTGCTCCAGCCCCCTGAGCATCTTCGTGGCCTCCTCTGGACCTACTCCAACAGGTCCATGTCCTTCTTCTGTTGGGGGCCCCAGAGCTGAACACAGCACTGCAGGGGGGGGTCTCCAAAAAGCAGAGGGGGAGAATCCTTGACCTGCTGGCCACACTTCTCTTGATGCAGCCCAGGACACGGTTGGCTTTCTGGGCTGTGAGTGCACATTGCTGGCTCACAGTCAGTTTTCCATCTGCTAATACCCCCAAGTCCTTCTCCGCAGGGCTGCTCTCAATCCAGTCATCACCCAGCCTGGATTTGTGCTTGGGATTGCCTCCACCCATGTGCAGGACCTTGCCCTTGGCCTTGTTGAACTTCATGAGGTTTGCATAGGCCCACCTCTCATGGTCCCTCTGGATGGCACATCCCTTCCCTTCAGCGTGTCGACCACACCACACAGCTCGGTGTCATCAGCAAACTTGCTGAGGGTGCACTCGATCCCACTGTCCATGTTGTCAACAAAGATGTTAAACAGCGCCGGTCCCCACACCCACCCCTGAGGAATGTCACTTGTCACTGCTCTTCACTTAGACATCGAGATGTTGACCACAACTCTTTGAGTGTGATCATCAAGCCAATTCCTTATCCATAGAGTCTTCCATCTGTTAAATCCATGTCTCTCCAATTTAGAGATAACAATGTCATGCAGGACAGTGTCAGATGCTTTGCACAAGTCCAGGTAGATGATGTCCATTGCTCTTCCCTTATCCACCAATGCTGTAACCCCATTGTAGAAGGCCACCAAATTTGTCAGGCAGGATTTGCCCTTAGTGAAGCTATGTTGGCTGTCACCAATCACCTCCTTATTTTCCATGTGCCCTAGCACAATTTCCATGATCTTGCCAGGCACAGAAGTGAGACTGACTGGCCTGTAGTTCCCCTGGTCTTTTTTTTTCCCCTTTTTAATAATGAGGGTTGTGTTTCCCCTTCTCCAGTCAGCAGGAATTTCATCAGGCTGCCATGACTTCTCAAATATGATGGATAGTGGCTTAGCCACTTCGTCCACCAGTTCCCTCAGGACCTGTGGATGTGTCTCCTCAGGTCCCATAGACTTGTGCACCTTCGGGTTCCTTAGATGGTCTCGAACCTGATCTTCTACAGTGGGCAGTTCTTCCTTCTTCCAGTTCCTGCCTTTACTTTCTGAGACTTGGGTGGTGTGGCTGGAGCACTTGCCTTTGAAGATTGAGGCAAAAATGTCACTGAGTACCTCAGCTGGTCAATAATAGAGGGCGACTCCCACTCCTTGTCTCCCCTGCCTGTCTTTCCTAAAGAGCCTGTATCCTTCCATTCCAACACTCCAGTCATAGGAGCCATCCCACCACGTCTCTGTGATACCAATAAGATCGCAACCCTGCAGGTGTGCGTACATCTCTAGCTCCTCCTGTTTATTCTCCATGCTACGTGTGTTTGCATAGAGGCATTGATGTTGGGCCCCCAATGAAGCTGATTTACTGGCTGGAATTCCTTTGTGCTGCTCTTCAGGTGCTCTCCTGCTGACCTGTGACCCGTCTCCAGGCTCTGGGCATCTACTGCTGGCACTGGCATCAAGCTGGTAGAGTAGGATGGATTGAGGTTCCCCTCCCCTGGCAACTTTTGTTTAAAGCCCTGATTTGGAAAGAACGGGAACTTAGAGAAGTGCTAGTTCAAATGGTATTTCAAAGAGCTAAGGAATGCAATCAGTGCTTGAGGGCTGTAGGCGGATTTTCAGAAAGAGAGAATTTTATCAACAGTAGAGCAACACATATAATTAGTAGTTTAAACAGACCAGGTAAGAAAATCTCACAATTAAGGCAAACTTACAGGTCTTAAAATGTAATTGTTTTAGTTGAATGTGTTTGTTAAAGCCTTCAAATGTGTAACTGACAAAAACCTTTCAAGTACAACTGAAAAAATAGCAGTATAAATTACTTTAAAATGAAAACAGAATTTAGCAACTTCTTCTGTCTAAAGGTACCTAGACAAGAGAATGGAAATACTTGTTTCTTTGACAAAGCCAGAATAGCAATCATAGTCATAGTGCCAGGTTGAGGAAAGTGCAGGAGGGATCATATGGGAAGATTCTTGCCCTAAGAATGACTCAAAGCCAAGAAAACGGACTCCCAACCTGGATCCTTTCTGGTGCTCGGCCCCAGTGAGTGTCCCATGGAGACCCTTGCTGGTCCTGGTCCCCGGGTGCCGGGTGGCGTGTGGTCAGTTCAGCTTGCAAGGGGGAATCGGTCCCCCACCAGCAGAGTTAACCAGGAACATTATCTGTTTCTTGGCAATCCTTGGAGGAGTTATTTACAGGGGAATGTCATTTTCATATTACCTTTAGTAGATTTCCTTGTGTGTTTTCTTGTACGTGCTCTAAGAAATGTTGATGTTTTAATTTAACCTATAAACTCATAGTAGTTATTCCTAGATCTGCTATAGGTAAATATTTTGTCTGTGGGATAACTAAGAAAGCAAAATGAAAATCATAGCTGTGAAGCTCTCCCACTGATTTCCATGGAGTTAGATTCATCCTTTAATCCCATTGACAAAATTGAATCTGCTATGGTAGTCATTAGTAACTGGGGGAAAGATGACTGGATTATTCTTTTCAACAGATTAAGACTGCAGGTGAAATAAATTTATGGTACCATTTCAAAGTCAATAGTAGTATGATGATTTGATCTTTATATCCATTGAAAAATTTTTAGAAAATAGCCACACTAGTTCTGCAGATTTACAGAAACCTGCAGGGATAAACCTAAAATAAAATGCTGCTTAATCTGAATACTTGGGGAAATAATGCTTCCCTTGCATTCAAAAACTGATAAGAAGTAAACTAGCTAATTTTGTGAAACTAGGAACTCCACTACAATTTTATTTCCTCTGCATTGTTTAGATGACAAATGACAAAATTTATAGTCTATAGAAAGAAATAGCTAAGAAATTGCTGCCTTGTAATGGTAAACGTAAAAGCAAAATTGAGTTGGGTAATCTTTCTCTTTTTAGAGCCGGCCACAACTGTAAAGAATTTTCATTCACTGCTATTTATGTTGCTAATGTTTGCATGCATAGTAGTGTGCTACTGTGATGGTAAGAACCACAAATAAAAAGGAGATTATGAGGGCACATTAAGAATTTGTTTTTTCCATTCCTAGTTTTAGCTACAAAGACTGATTTCTAAACTCTAGTTTACTTTACTTTGCAGCATTTGTATTAGTAAAATCCCATGGAGCTTGTTGCAGTGAGCTGTTGTGACCTTCATTAAAAAATGGTGGTTGTTGGGTTTTAAAAGCTTTGCTGAGGAACAGGGACCCATGTGACCCCTCAGCATCAAGCCCCTTGGTTAGTGGTGTATATTATAAGAAAATGCAGAATTGCAGTATTGTTCAATGCAGGGAGAATTTTGCATTGGGAAAGGAAAAACCTTGTGCTTCAGGGCATAAAGCTCTCTTCAACCTGTGAAAAACAGAAAGAGAGTTCAATTATAGCTCTTTCCAGTCTTGCAAGGAACCCTGTGAAAAGAAAATTTCTGTGAAACCATTTCTGTGAAATGGTTGGTATTAACAAGGGCCTAACAGTAGAGAGAGAAACTGGGAGGCTGCTTTTTAAGTAGGTGCTTACATATTTCTTCAAACTTTTCTAAACCACTTCTAAATTATGCTAGACAAATTCAGATTATTCAGTGGAATGGAAAGTGATGATTTCTAAGCTACAAACCCAAAAAATTCAAGGAAGTTGAGTATTTTGGAACAGTTTGTCTTAAGATATATTTAATTGACTAAAAAAACTAACACAACAAAAAATAGGTATCATTTGGAGTTCCCTCACACTTGCATGTAGGAACTAATTGATTTATTATAAATGAGAGTCCTAAAATATTCCTGGTAGAGTGGAGAGGACAGTACAACTGCCATCAATAATAATATCAGATACTGACACAGCATGAGCTGTGCTTCTGCCAGCTCTGTTGAATAATAAAAACTCTCTAGGGGTGAAAGTGAAATCTTCTACTTATATTATCTACTCTCGTATATCTCTATATAGTGGATCTTTTGATTTTTAAATTACACCATTAGCACATGTGATATCCCACCACAATTTGTTACTTACTGAAGCACATATACCGTGTTATAGGGTATTGTCTTCAGATTTTATTTCACACGTTTTACTGAAACAGTCAATAAAAGGTTATTGCAGTTTTTTTCTGCTACATTTGGTCTTGCCAAAAATAAAAGCAAAAAAAGAAAAAAAAGTTAAAATATTTTTAAAATATTAGATTTGATTGGATTATTCTTTAATGTAATTTTTCTATCTAAAATTTCTCTGAAAGGAAGGTGTTGTTTTAACACCATCTGACCAGTATTGTTAAAACTTCCTTGAGCAACTGCCTGTTCAAGCAGTGTTTGACTTCTGCCTATTCAAGATTCTGTAGTTCACCAGACTATCAGGCTCCCAGTTAAACTCCACTCAAAGATAAATTTATGAAAATGTCACCAGACAGTTTCAGTATGCAGCAAAGTAATTCATAAATGTTTCCTTTCTTAACTCTTTCTTAACTTTCTGCTAAAGTATCTTAGATAAACATGCAGCACAGATTAATTGTGTACAAGGCTGGCGATGTCCTGGTAGGTTGCTGCAGGGAGCTGCTCTGAGGGCTGAGGTGTGAAGTCGTGTGGAATTTGAAATCTGCTTTTTCTGAAGGGCTGTCTCCAATCCAGCCAATGCAGGGACAGCCTAAAGAATTTGCGTTAGGAAATAATGGAGTGGGAATTGTGGAGATAGAGGTTGAGTGTCCTAAATTGACAGTATGCTCTTAAACTAAATGTGTAATGATCTTTTTGGATTGCAGTTGCAGCATTTTTTTTTTAAAACATGACCTTAGAACTGGAGTAATATTTACAACAGGCTACACATTCACATCTATAACTCTGAAAAGGCACATGCAAAGTAACACCAAATCATAGAATAACATCAACTGTCATCAAATATTTGTGGAAATTCTGCTAGGACTTCCCTTTCCTCAGGAAGAAGACATACACTTGAAAATATCAGTCTTCCTGACCTGGCTTTCACACCATTGTCATGGTTTGAGCCCAGAGGGCAACTGAGCACCATGCAGCCTCTCACTCCCTCCTTTCCCCCAGCGCTGGGAAGGAGAAAATAAAGCAAAAGGCTCAGGAATCGTGATAAGGATGAGGAGGGATGATTCACCCATTACAGTCATGGGCAAAAGACAGACTTATTAGGGGAAGAAAAAAATAACATAAATTTAATTCAGACACTAACAAAAACAACACTTAACAGAGTAGGACTGTGAGAAGCATTACCACATCTTAAAAACACCTTCCCTGTACCCTTCCCTGCTTCCTGAGCTCAGCTCTGATCCTGATTTCTCTACCTCCTCCCCTCAACCGGCACACCGGGCAAGGGATGTGGGGCCATGGTTAGTCCTGCCGCTTCTTCCTCCTCAAGGAGGGGGGAACTCCTCGCATTCCCCCCCTGCTCCAGTGTGGTTCCCCTCTCACTTGCGACAGTCCTCCACGAACTCTGTGATGTGAGTCCTTCCCAGGGGCTGCAGCCATTCCCAGACTGCTCTGGCGTGAGTCACCCCCACGTGCTGCAGTCCTCCCAGTGCTGAACTACAACAGCGGGGGCTGCTTCTTCCCTCAGAGTCCCAGCGTTCTTCAGGAGCAGTCACTTGCTCTGGCGTGGGCATCCCCCCAGGCCACAGGTTGACATCTGCTCTACCGGTGGTGCCCATGGGTGCCGGGGGGGTGGCCCTGCCCTCTCACCACAGGGTACAGGGGGCTCTGCTCTGGCACACCTCCCCCCCTTCCTCTTCCTTTCTTCCACTGCCCTCGGTGTTCGCACAGATGTTCTCCTTACAACTCCAACTCCTCCTCCCAGATTCCCTTCTTATATACATTATCGTGAAGGTGCAGCTACATCACTAATTGGCTCGGCCTTGGCCAGAGGCGGGTCTGACTTGGAGCCGGGGGAGCTTCGAGAAGGTTCTCACAGGGGCCACAGCTGTAGCCCCCCCTCCCCGCTACCAAAAACCCCCACCACACACACAAACCCAGCACGATCATGTAGACCAGAAATATGCAGGCTTTAGGCTTTTGGTAAGCACCCACTTAAAAAAATAGAAATTAATTTACTGAACTGGTGCTTGAGCAGACAGTCTGTCTATCCCTAGTCAGCAAAGGAAAGACATGCTTAATACCCACAGCAACTATTTAATTAAAAGTTTCCCACACAGGTAAACTACCAGACCTCCTTTGGTTTAAAAAAAAACATCCAATCACTGATGAAAAACTGCACTATATTTGTTCAGTTTAAGACTTGTTTTTTAGATGTGCAGTGAGAGTTTGTTTGGAAGTGAATTTCAATGACAGTGGCGGCATGCTCTGTGCTGATCTGATCCAGCACACTCTGAAGCCAGAGAAGCAAATTGACCTTGCTGAAATGAACTTATTTTACCCTTGGTGCTTCAAAGGGATTCAGTTTCTCTGAATATTTCTGCCAGAGCAACCTTTATATGAACAAAGCTGCTCTGTAAAAAGTATCTTTTGCAGAAATGGCAAATACACATAAAATCAGGATAGGCATAAATTGGGATAATTGTTAAACCTTCTGTGCCACGCTTTAATTGAGCTCTCAAAAAGACATTTTTCTACTTGATAATCATCAACATTTTCAGTACTATGGTCTCACCCCATTTAACTCTTGGTTAACTAACAGTTATAAATTTCAGGGGAACAACATGGTGGCAAAGATCAGCTTGGAAATCAAGGTTTTTAACCTTCGTAAGTAATTGAAGCTCACAGTATTCAAGATCCTATCAGACACAAGTCTGAGTCTTTGTGGATCTTCTCATAGTAGCTTACTTTTATAAACTTTGTTTTGTCATTCAGGACATAAACGTCTCAGGTATGAGCACTGCAGTGTTCAATGCTTGGAGAGGACGAGTGGGAGTTAAAGTATCTGGTTTATTTTCTTTG
Organism: Strix aluco; assembly: GCF_031877795.1. Classification (NCBI taxonomy): domain Eukaryota; kingdom Metazoa; phylum Chordata; class Aves; order Strigiformes; family Strigidae; genus Strix; species Strix aluco. The sequence goes on along the minus strand of NC_133936.1, from coordinate 10,269,865 downwards.
TATCTGTAATAACTCAGAATTAGAGCTTGTCTGTGTCTCTTGTCGGTGAAAAAGGAATAGACTCATGGCTCTTGCAAAGCACTTGGAAACTCATGGGTAGTAAGCAGAAAAAAGTAAGGTGACATGGTTATTTGTTGACAGAAAGAACAGCTTAATCAAAGTGCATCCCCCCAAAATGCGTATGTGTAACTGGCTCTAATCAACTATAATGATTATATTGCTACGCTAAATTAAGTTTTATACTGGCACAAGTAAACCCTGATTTTATTTATAGTGCCTTTTGGTAACAGGTCCCCTAAATGGTAGTGCTTTGAATTATACACAGCTCATGTTTGCATCTGTTTCTGCAATATATTTGTCCAAAAATCCTGTGGAAACTCTACAGATAAGATTTGTGAAAAAGGTCTGGAGGGATATTATTTATGAGTTGACTTTCCTCTTTAACTGTTTCAAAACACAGAGGAAACACTGAAGACATACTGGATATTACTGTTTCTGCAACTGGTGAGCAAATAGTGGTCGGCACTTTGAAGGATCCGTAGTCTGTATTCTCATTAATGTTCACCTCAAAATGAATGAACTGCATTGAGAGACAAATTCAGGGGGTCATGTCACTTTCTATGTTGTACAAGAATTCGAGCAGAGCACCAGTTTCTTTCTCCAACTCCATTCACATCTTCCAGAAAAGTTTACAACAAAAGTTCATAGCAGTTTCTGCTTCCTTAGCTGGGTGTTTCATGTGGGTGAGTAGTAAACAACAGCACATATCAAATATGTTTCCTTTTGCAAGTTAGATTGTGCAGGGTATAATATTGCAGCATTGTAGCAAGGCTTCAGTGGAAGATGTTATAGGAGAGGAAGATGATTTCATTTAAAGACAAATATAATCTCACTCACGTTCACCCTCTCACATCCATATACTTTTAAGCACCAAGATGTGTGTATACATGTAGCCCAAGTATGAGGATGTGTATCCAGAGGGTCTGAACAGGACTTTTGCCATGTAAAAGAGGAAAAAGAATACTGCCTATCAAATCTGTGTTGTATCTCCTGGGTTCTTAAGTTGATGATCATGTGTTTGTTTTAGACACATTTTTCTCCACCCCTTAGGAGCTGACAGCAGTCATGATCTTCTGCCTTCCCATCCTCTTCCACCTCTTTGAGTCATCAGGATTTACTCATAGCCCTTTGCCTCTTTGTTCGTGTGCCCCAGGAAGCTTCACATCCTCTTGAGTGCTGGGCTCTGGATGACCTGTTAATCCAGGAGCCATCAGCACCTGCCCCTCTCATAGCTACTCTTTGGCTATTGTTCCCATTTCTTGTCCATTTGTAGCAACCTTCATATTTCTATTAAGATTCTGCAGTGGTCAGCATCACTGGTGCTATGTGCAGAGACATGGTTCCAGGCCAGCTGACCCACCTGGGGTGTGCAACCTTTCACTGCTCAAATATTCCCACAGTTTAGCCTATTTACACCAAAACTGGAGGATCCAGATGCTGTTTTAACATTTCCTCCACTACTTAAGTCTACTTTAGAAAGTTTTGCAGGTAGAAAGAAGCTTTTAGAATAATAACAAAATCAAATCTCCAAAGTTTTTAGAATGTTCTACCCATCTGTCTGTTTAAAGAGCAGATTAAAGGACAGATTTGAGTTAATGTACAGTGTTGCCCAAAATGATTCACTCAACCTGGGTGAAAATACATGCATTTTGATGTGGGTTAAAAAAAAGTAATTAAATTTTATGAAGTGAGAACAAAACCTTAAAATTGGACCTTGGGAAAATTGACAGGTTTTCTAGAATAAACAGTTTCTCTCCAGGTATTTTAGGCTCTATAATAAGCAGTACTGTTACATAATTGTAAATAACTTAATAAGCCAGAGCTGATTAAAAAGTGTTTTTATAAATCGACTTAAAAAAAACTCACTCCCTTGCTACTCTGCTAAAATGATAATAAAGAAGTGATTTTTTTATTGAACGGAGTTCTAGTGTTTCACTGGTATAAAATCGAATTTTGAGTTAAGTATGCAAAGAAGCATCATTCCTGGAAATAAGACATGCAGCTCTTCGATAGCTGTCCACAGCTGTGCATTTCAAAGCACTATACAAGGACGTGCTGTGCTACCTCTGTTTCTTGTGTTGGGCCAGGGTTGTTGCCTGTCTGTTGGAGGAGCGGTAGAGCATCCGTGGTTCTGGAGGTCCACTGCACCATCCTGCTGTTGCTTTCTCTGCTTACATTGTGCTAGTGCCTTAAAACTGCTCTGTTGTTTGGATGGAGTTTAAGGAGGAGGAAAAACATGACTGTTGCACTGTGTTTTGGTCAAGGAAGGTTTTCCACTATTTCTCTGCCACTTTCCAGCCCCTCGGTGTAGTACCATTTGAGGAAATGGAGTATGAATAGGCCAGGTGGACACAGTTACATACAGGGCAGCCTGCAATCAGTACTATCCTTTATCTTTCCCATGCATCAGGTGGTTAGCCCAACTCCCATACAGCAGGATTGGCCAGCTTGTGTGTGCTACATTACTGTGTGACTTACCTGTATGTTTAGTCTTCTGTGAGAAAAATAAAGGCATTTTGTGTTCTCACCTTATTTATATCTTATGATAATTTATTCATAACTGCTCTTTCATTTAAATGTTTTTAAGTACTGATATATAAATGTATGAAAAAATAAGAGTATCATTCACGCAACCTTATTATTGGGGGACAAGGACAGAATAATTCTCACTCCCAGTGCAAACAGGTAAAAAGAGATGAAGTTTATCAGTAAAGCCTTGACTGCTACTGTAATCAAAAGGCACTTTATGTGTCTCAGAATTTATCTTCCTATCTGGTCTGTTGGCCTTCAAAATAGCTAGTACAAAAATGTTACTATCTTGATTTCGTTTCTCCTGCATGCAGTGGCAGCATCTTAATCTAGTTGATCAATTATCCTTAGGGAAAATGAGGGCAAGTATTAGAGTTTTCACATCTGTACCGGTTTAAAGAAAGGAACCAGCACTTGGATAATTAAAGGACTATTTAATTAATTGAATCTGAGAAATCATTGGGGTACTTACTTCGAGTTTTAAAAGCAGAATAAGTCTCTATACACTTGTCCAACTTCAAGACAAAGAAAATTGGCTCAATAAAAAGCACCCTTTGACCTGTAACATCTTCTGCTACAGTTTTGGGGGTGGGAGGTGCGGAAGGAATCCTTCAACAAAATCATAGTATCATTTTCTAAATGTTCTACAAGACAAAATGTTTCTTGGCCTAGGTTTACATGATGTCCCTTGCTTTCACATATGATCCAGACTGAAAAAAAAGTGCCATTAATATCATGAGCCAAAGGTGGTCATTTTGTTACAAGCATCAGCTTCTCAGCTTTTGATCATGGGTTGTATTCCTGGGTTTGAGAATTTTCTTGCTGGTATTTCTATAATTCTTTTTGAAATAAGGAGCAAATTAAAAGGGAAGACAAGGTGAATTGAAAGCCATAAAAAAAAAATTTCTACTGTAATGTGTTTATTCTCTTTTCCTATGAGCTTCTATCTCATTATCCTCTCATTCTTAACCACAAGGAAGTACCTGTTCTCAGTGCTGCATACTGGCCAAAAAATATTGGTAAATAAATATCAAAGATAAAAGCATAAGAAAGATGCATGAACTCAATTCTTACATTATTAATGGGCAACTTGGCATTCAGAATTTGGGGTGTAGCTCTGGAGATATGGAGGTGGTTGTGTTTTATTTCCTTAAGCCTGACCCTCTTTCTTGTCAAAAGCAAGTTTCTGTTCTGCAGCTCACTTCAGATATTCACCAGTGCTGTTTAATAATTCAGTTTACCTGAACCTGGAACTAAAATAAATAAATACAAGTGAATGGAACTGCACAAAACCTGTGTGTTGAGGCCTTTATTGTATCTTTCAGCACTGTAAAGGAACTGCTATGCTCAAAACCTTGCTTATAGGCAAAGAGGAAATATATTTACATATATAGACAAGGATTTATCACAAGGACGATTGAAAATTTAAGTTTAAATCAAGAATCATGCTTGTTTTCATGTTTTCTTCTTCCTCACACTAGGATCCAGTTGGGATCATTTTAATGTTTGCTATCACACTTTTTCTTTCTTCATCGATCTGTAGCTCCATGTAATTTGCAAATGAAGTTACTGTACATGGTTCCTTGTACGTGTTAGATACTTTTTCTCTGTTTTCTGTTTCCTCCAAAGCCTGTTTTGTCTAGCTCCAGGTCTTCATGTCTTTAACCATGGACAAGTTGTTTATAGCCATGAGGCCTCCAGTGCCAGTCCATGCCCCGTCTCCTCTACACTGCATCATGTGTCTACATTTCTCTGAGCCCCAGCTCTCATACCAGCCTGTGTTTCTCTGCACTGTGTTATGGTGTTAGCTCTAAATATCTCATTCTGCATAGAACAACTTCTTGTTAGTGCTATCTATACCAAACTGGGGTTGTAGCTCACAAAGATAAACAATAGTAAAACAAATTATCCACAAATGTCTGGTCATTTAGGGAAATTGTTGTCTCAGTTAAACCAAGTAAAACAAAGCTGCAAGCAGGATGAGAAACACTCAGAGAAAGCCTGATGAGCCCCTGTCCTGAGGCCTTGCAAACTCAGTACATAGCTTACAGCCTCTTACTAGCAATGGTGTATTACGGCTTCAGAAGATACTATCAAAAAGAACAACAGTAAGTCCATGACATAGGATCACTATTTTAATCTTTGAAGCATAGTGCTTAAAATATTTAAGTATAAATACAGCCATACAAAACATGAAAACTTTAAGATATTTGTTCCTCATACAGAATTCTCTAATTTCTTTAGATGAACGTTCCCAGATATAAAGTATATTATAATGCATTAAAGGCTGACAGCATGTGCAAATGCTGACAAAATCAAACCGAATAGTCATTGTAACTGAACTGAACTGGACCCAGCTACAGTTAAATTCAAATGACTACAAAATTTCAGCTCCAAAGAGTTGAAATGGAAGTTTCAGATACCTAAACAGCCATAAACCTACTTGCACAAAACATTATTTCTGATGTATTTTAGTGCTTGCAATCCAAGACTAGGAGCAAGTGATCTTCCCATGCAGGGTACAATACATTTTTATCTTTGGTCTGAACCTGACATGTGTGAGTGAGGCAGCAAGGTCTGGGCACATATGGATTGAAGGACTGATGAGGCAAACTCAAAATCCACATCAGCCAGAGCTTCTTACCAGAGTGAGAGCTGTGGTGTTGCTACAGATTATATATACATTTTAACAGGGTATCTGTTATACCAAACATTCACCCAGTATTGAGTTGACCTACAGCTTTTGGTAAGGTCAAACTTAATAAAAGATTATGGCTTTTGAAATGTCAGCGTTTATGGACGGAAAGAAAGAGGAATGAATGGAGAAGAGCGGTAAGTTTATTTCTTCCATTGCTGGGCCTGGGGATTTAATTGTGGAGTTACTGCGTAGGGGAAAGAAACAAAGGTTCAGTAATATTATGGCAAACCTTTAGAAGAAATGGATGAGTACAGATTTAATGACAGCTTAATGACCAGTCATGACAGGGGAAGAAGTTTGGTAACATTCATTCCAGCTGTACTGAGCACTTATTAAATATGTTTCCATTAAAGTTATCTAGAGAAAAGTAGTTTTGCTGTTCATAGTTTTGGCAAAAGAGAAAACAAAGTATTAATTGTACAATGTCTTCCATATTTCTTTAGTCTGTCTGATGCTATGGAATCAAGAATGATTATGGTGTCCAAACAGGTAATTCATTTATTTTCTTTCATGTTAAAGAGAGAAATATTTTCTCGAGCCTTGATTCCTCTTTTCTGACCTCTGTTGAAAACACTTGTCTTGATGGTTTGTCCAAATAAGAACTTATCTTTCAGGAAGCTTAACTGTGAAGTGTCCTACATTAGTCAGCAAAGAAAGACAGCCCAAAGTTTGAATTAGTAATGTGGGTCTCCTGAAAAGCTGCATGAATTCCTTCTGTTGTCCCAAGTTATCATTTTGATTTGGACCATTTAGTTTCTCAGTGACACAACACCCATCTGTTGAGCATGAACAACAGTAACAAAAACCTTTACAATAAGATTGTGAGGTACTGGTAATGTACTTTTTCTTTCCACCTCCAGTTAAAGTGGGAGGTGCATGTGCATATATAGGAGTTATGAAAATAGCTCAAAATGCATTCTCAGCTTGTTTTATACTACTGTAAAATACTGTAAAGTAGCAGCAACTATTTCAAGTAACCCATAATCTACAAAAGAAGCATGGGGATAAGGCACAGATGGCTCACTGCAAACAGTAGTGATCAGGATCAAGGAAGAAACAGAATGGATGTCTCCTTTTTTCCAGCTCTGGTTTATGGCAGAGCCCCTGAGACTCCTGCGATGCATCCCAGGGATACTCATCAGCTTTCCAACAGGTGATGTTTTGAAACTCTCTAGTGAATCTTCTGCTTTTCATCCAACATTGGGCAAGTTACCACAATGGGATAAGGACCAAATGAAGGTGGCCAGGTCACAAACACAGTGGAAGCCTTCTGTTTACCATCGTCATAGCTAGGTTTGCTCAGGAATGCCACAGGATGAATTCTGGTGCTATCAGTCCCTTGTCTCTGACAGGAAAAAGCAGGAATAGAGCTCATTTAATATAAAGGCACGCTATATAATTGATGACTGTCAAAGGTAGATTTTGATAACTAATAATAGAAAGGTCATAGTTGAAAATGCAATAGCTAATACATCGTTTTCCCAGAAACTAAGTAGCTGATACAGGTTATCGTGGACATCTGTAATAGTTTCAGTCTAGAAATTGTGGGTAGTTTAAGGGCAGACTCTTGTCATTTAGGTCTTTCTGTGATCTATTTACTCATCCCTCTGGTAAAGCAATAAAAATTCTTCTTCTGTAGAAGTCATACAGAAAATAACAAATATGAAAGCAATGATGTGATGTTCTGTTATAACCTGTGATTTGTTAGATAGCCTTTCTGTGGACTGTGTTTGGAAGATGGTATTAAATAAACATATTTGCAAAGGAAGCATTACTCTCCTTGAGCATTTTTTCAATAAATCATATGTAGTCTTTGGACATTGTCTACAGAATATTGTCCTGCAACAGTGATGTTCCATGTCATTTACAACCATCCTAAAAAGCTATTATAGAAATTGTAGTTACCTGCTAGTTCAACTCTGGATAGTAGTGACAAAGGTACCTGGAATATGTATTTTAGTCATCAAAAATACATCATGAAAAGCGAGTAATTAACAATGCATCATGTTTAGTGAGGATCTGGAGGAGTGACTCTCCCTCTTTTGTGACAAAATCTTCACAGGTGCTGACAATCAGGCTCGAGCAGGGCTTGACCCAAAGGATATGGAGAAAGTTCAAGGTTAACCTCTCAAGAAGGGGTTTCTGAGAGGGCTTTGACAACAAAATGAGTCTCCTTAGGAGAGAAAACTTGACTTCAGCATGACTGAAATAGAACTGTTGTTTGGAGTACAGGAGGATGGAGCTCCTTTTCTTTTGTCTGCATTTGAAGAAGTCAGGATATGACAGTGTCCTTAAAGTGTCTTTAGCTTCTTTCTGTTATGGACAAGTTGCTAAGGCCTATCTGTACTTATTTGTGAAATATCTTTAAGCTGTGCAGATATTTGTTAGGCATTTCATGTAATTTTAAATGACTTTTTTTCCATAAAATGTACAGTTAGGTTTTTGGTTTTAGATATTTATGATCTAGAGACAGCATGTTGGCAGACTGTGTCATGGGTTGTATGCTGCTCTGTCTTCCTTGCTGCACAAAATTTGGGAGTATGAAACCCAGCAAAGCTGAAGTCCTTTGTAGTATAACACCTCCTGAATCAGCAGTTTAGACTTGTTAGAAGCTTTGTCTTGGGATGAGTTACAACATGTCATTGTAACAATGTCATAAAATCATAAAAAATTGAGGATATTACAGTTTTGCTTTGACTTCTACCAAAATATGGTTAGTTGCAAAAGTGGTGACCGGAGGAGAAATTGGGGAAGCAGAGACTGTTACCTCAGCACCTTTAAAGTGGCTTTGTTCCAGAAACTGGGAGCTCAGCATTTTCCAAAGAAAGTCACCAATTTGGCCACCAGAAACACAGGTGTCCAAAATCCAATCTTGTTCACTTTAATTAAAATTTAATTTTTCTTTATATTGCTACCAAATACTTTTCTTAATGTGGGGTTTTTTTATCTCAATGAATTCTTTCAGTTTGTTGTAGCTTTGATTGTTTTATTTGTCTGAAATGTGCAACCATGTATTCAATTTTATTACAGATAGCAATAGGCAGGGAATTGGAGTTAGACTTGATGGCAAGAGTATTTGAAAGAAACCCTGAAATTGCTGATGTCTGAGAACACCCCTCATATACATTTTAGAATATAAAACATTGTATCAGACTTTTATCAAATGTAGAACTGATTAGAAAAATCAGAATGTTTATCCCAAGGAAACTTCTTAGAAGAGGTGTAGAATTATTGTGAAACTAAGGATTTATCCTCTCTGCCTCTTCCTCAATAGCATACTCACTCCGTTGTGGTTAGGGCAAAGAGGGAGAATAACAACCTGAGGGTTATTCATGTGCGAAGCTCTCCCTTGATGAGGCCGCTGCAGGAAATTTCACATTACTGTGCATTGACAAGTTCATGAACAACACCGGAGAGATGACTCACCTTCAGGAGTCTATATCTGTCACTGAGGAAGATGGAAGAGTCGAACTCTTCTGACTTGAAGAGATAACAAACTGCCAAACTGCTGGTGGCCAGCTGCCAGCAGCTGCCCAGGAACACAGCCGTCATGGAAAGTCTGTAAGAGGTTAGGTCTACCAGCTGGGCATCTTGGAAAGCTAAACATACATCCAAGGCATTAAATTCTGTTTTCTTTTAAATGTTTTGGTGCTGAATGAATGTTCTTTGTTTTTTAAGGTTGCCTGGTCATTAGTCATCATTACCTTTTGTCCCAGGAGAGGAGAATCACAGACACAGAAAAATGTCAGGAACCTGATCTAACCATGGCTGTCCACAGCAGAGGGTGTCTCAGAGCCCTGCTGATGAGATGGAAAATCATGTCAGTTATCCTCAGGAAGATTAAGTGCAAGGCTGAAGGTCTGTAAAAGCTTATCTCAAAGAGAGCAGAAAGGAAAAGAAGCATCATTAGACTAGAGATGGTGGCATGTGTTTTCTGGCACACAGCTTCATCCTACGCAGGGGCAAAAATTGGCAGGGTTGCTTTAAAGATGTTATCCTCATTGCCTCCAAAAGTTGAAATACTTCAGATTGCCTAAACTGTCCACTTCATCTGTCTGTGTGGCTGCTATTTTTCATGATTCCTTCTCCTCTAAGTTAGACTTCCCTGCCAAAAACAGGTGAATAAATGTGGCATATTGGTACACTTCTCTGCACCTGGGAAGGTGCATCTGTGAGCCCAGGCCGTGTAGAGAAAATGTGGTGATGCATCTAGATTAGCAAACAAAGTTACCTAGCAGAACTTAAAAATACTTACGTTTTTACAATACTGTCATTATGCTTGAATATCTTTATATTCTCCTGTGTAAGGCTTCCTTGCTACTGCAAACAAGTTTCTTCTGTAAATATCCATTTTACATGCACAGAGACAGTATATATAGATACCCCAAATTTTCCAGCAGGACTTCTTCAGAGGAATCCTAGAAAAACTTTTAAAACAGTATTATTTTCCATATCTTTCAGCGGACAATAATAGAAATGAGTCTTTATTATTTACTGTTTTAATTTACTGTTCTAGTATGCACATTTTCAGATTTTACAGCTCTGGAGAAACATAGTTTTAAAAATGCCAGTATTTTACCCCACATCTTTATTTTCATTGCTTCTATAAATGTCTGATATCTTAAGAGAGGAATAAACCAAATAATGATACTTCTTACATTAATATTTTTGAAACCACATTTCATATTGCTTTTGGATTTAAAAATATTTTAAGAATATTTTAATGTGTCACACAATTTCAATATTTAATATTAATGTAATAAAGCCTCTCTTGGTTTTATAAAGAATAATTTTTAGTTTAGTTTAAACCCGGCTGCTGGCCAGGTTTAAACCACAACAGTAAATATCATTGGAAAATTCTAATAATTTATAGCTGTACAAGATATTGCGGAGGGATTATTGATTTTTAATTGATATTAAAAGACTCTGGAATATTCATGTGTTGATAGTCCCTCTCAGTAACAACTCGATTAATAATACTTTATGTGAATTGTGTAGGTATATAAACAATGCTCTACTACTTCCTACCCCATCTTCTTTGAGATACAAGCTAGCATTTAGATAGGTCTGTCCAAACTTAATCTTTAAACACAAACATAATTTATATAGCTGGTGACTTCAGGAGGTGATTTGTGCAATATTACAATGGGTTCTTTAGAAAAATGTTATTTTGTGTTGCCTGGTCTTGTATTCTCTAGGGACAGCAACATATCAGTTCCCATTAGCAGGATCTTGACCTTGGATGCTCCCAAGTGCATATACTACTGCTGCTAATTGCCTGTGTCTTAAACACAGCAACTGTATGATATAAACAAAAGGGTATAGCAGTTTCAGTAAAACCTTGAGTGTTTGTTGAAATTTTTCTTTGGTGTAGTCAAGATACATCCTAGCTCAAGAAAAGACCTTGTCAAAGAAGAATTTGGGATTGTACCTGGCCCAAATTTTAGCTACACCAACCAAAAATGTGTCACTTATAGACACATTTTCCATAGGCTGAAACAGCAAGACCTCCAGAATATTTACTGGAATCTTGTAAATATATTCTTTGTGATGCATTTTTTTGTTTACTCGTTCATGTTTTCCCTTAAGAATTGATATAATGAGGTGCTGGGGTCCAGATATTATAAACAGGTAGAAAGATGCTGCAATTGTAAAGAGCTTTGAATCAGACATATATTTAGCAAATAATAGATGTATAGAAATGCTAAATCTAATGTAAACAACTTCAGATGAATTAGTACAATACTAAAGAGAATGCATTGAAAAAACACTGTGTTAAAGATCTTAAAGAGAAAGTGACAGATTTCTGAAATATGGAGAGCTTTTCAAAGATAGTTAAAAAGAAAGATCTTGCAAATATTGTTTCCTTTTCCCCAATGTCTAGAATAGTGGGTTTGACCCAAGGTTAGGGCAGTTAATGGGAATTATTTTCAACACCTCTAATGAGGTGTCTCACAGGAGAATTGGCAAGTGCTCAGCCTGGCACTCAGGTAGTCTATGGGAATTGTACAAGTATTGATGGAAAAAACACCAGTAGATGGTGCTGAAGAATACGCAGACTTGTTTCTGGTTCTGAAGGACCTGCTAATCTATGCACACAACTTTCTTCCAAACTTGCAGAGTGCCTTGAAAAAAGGCCATATCTCAAGAGAAATCTTATATATCCTGTGCATCCTGTACATCTTAAATAATGTCTGGAACCCTCTGGATCATGATCTTCCCAAAGGAAGGGTCAGTGCAATTCTTTCTTCTTTTGTCAGGTCTAAGATGAATCAGTAGCAAGTCATGATTGGTGTTGTCAAGTGAAGCTGATGAATGTGACAGTGAGGGCAGGGCTGATTGCCCTAAAACCATATTTTCATCTAAAAAATTTTATTGCTTGGCTTATTCATAGCATTCCTTTCCTGGTGAATTGTCAGTGTCAGTAAAAGGTCTCTAGGTTTTGTAGATGTTGCCTGTGCTGAAATGCAGCTGCTTTCTCACTTCATTTTGACTGTGGATTTGATATCAGCAATCTCTCTGTAAAAGCTTCCTCAATGTTACAAACAGATTTAAAAATACATAAGAAAAAATAGTTAAATCTCATGCATTTTTTAAGATATTTTACTGAATATTTTCTGTTCTGCTATAGTTTGCATCAAAGTATAGAAAGAGGCTCAGTCTCTACCAAACATATTTCTAGGGAGCAGCACTGCCACAAGCAATTAAAAAATAGGGTTTTTTCCTTTGTTCTTAGAATGTGGGGCTTTTTTTTTTCCACTATTTGTGTTTATTAGTTCCATAAATAGCATAGCATGGCACTGTTTGCACAGAATTATCTTCCAGGACTTTTCGTTTCGTACATCATTTAGGGCTTACCAAAGTGCTTCCACATGTTGGGAACATATATGCATCTTTAAGACCAAGTGAAGGACTTCTACTGATGTGGGTTCTTTTCCTAGTTGTCTTCTTTATGACTGCCTAAACACCTCGGACATTTTGAGTTTGTACCAGATCATAAAAAAATAACCATGCAAGTTCAACATTAACATTTCAGTGTGCACGCTGTTTCTGCATTATCTTAGAGTCTTATCTGCTCAATGTCTCTCAGTGTTTGATTTAAACTTTGTTTCAAATTTGAGCTGTATTGGTATTATATGAGTCAGTGGCAAAAGTGGTAGAATGTAGTTAACCCTTGCTAACGTCCCTTTTCCAGCCTGATTATCAGTGCAACTCCTCTGCAAGACATCAGCAACAGTGTAACTCACACTGTGAAATGCAGCCAAAGTCTGGCCACCTTCTCTTTTTTGCATGGGTAGGTTGGCAGGAAATCAAGAGCAAATGAAAGAGTGAAATGGTACTTGAATGGGCCACTGGTGCAGGATGGATTTGTTGTTGCACTTGAGTGGTGCAAACGTTGTCTGTGTCCCTGTGGATGCTGCAGAGACTCTCCCCTGAGAATGTGGCTGGGAAATTCCTGTCCCTCTTTGGCAGCTGAATGTTTTCAGTTTACTGTTACTTTTAGACTGTAAACTGTATATTCAGCTTGAGATTTTCAAGCCAGTGATCTGATTTCAGATCTCAGTTATCAGGCCAGGATTGCCTCTATTTAAGGGAGTGGTAGTTGCACCTTCCAGTTAAAAAATAAATCCAATAATCAGAATTGCTCAGAGACAGAGGAAAAACTATGGAAACCAGTGATTTGTGGACAGAAGATAGTCTTGTGAAGGCCCAGTCAAACATCTAGATACCTGCAACTCCTAAAATCATCAGGCAAGGCAATGATTAGTTGGAAAATAGCATTTGCATTCTTTTGTTTTGTCTAACAGTAACCTAGTCTAAGGACCCAGACTGGGTGTGAATGTTGTGATTTAGCACCCTAGTGATTGTGGTTTATGTGTTTCACCAGAACTGGAGAGCATCACAGGTGTATTTTGGGGCCACAGCTGAACAGAAAGCATTACAGCATCAGGTAGAGACTGCAGAAGTACAGTTTGGGTCATGATGAATAAATCCAACTGGCAAACTCACTGGACAAGTGAGTATCTTACTCTAGTTTTCCACCATAATTGCTGGGTTTGGTATCATCTATAATGAATAGGTTGCCTGAAGTCCAATGTATTATTAGAGAACTATGCAAAATAATTTAGAAAGCTATTGGAGAGACTAAGTTTTTTTAATACCAAGCACTTTATCGAGCAAGTTGCAGAAACATTTGTGGGTTTTCAGAAACCTTAATGGCCCGCTATTTGAAAATATGTGTTTTCAGGCATTCTCCGTCCAAACATCTAATCTGAAAATTACTGCCTGTAATACTTGCGTAAAGTGTTTTTACAAGGAAATTTATTACAGCTCTTGCTGCTACAGCATGTACAATAGATTGTCTGAAACAGATCCCTAGGCATCGAGATGCCTTTTCCCTGTTTCACCATGAAGAGTTTTCTTTGAATATGTCTGTGAATCTAAAAATGGATGATAGAAAGATCACATAACCTTTGGATATGTTCTGAGTGGTAATAGGAAAAATTAAAGTTGAAAATGAAAATTATCCATAGAAATAACTACTGAGAACAAGACTGGAAAAGACCCCTTCTACCATCAAGTTTAGCCTTCTGTCATCTCAGATAATCCTGTAAAAGTATATTAGAGGGGAGTCAACAGCATATCTACTCTTCTTATTTCATGAAACAAAAACCATGTTTAGGCCATGAAATGTTTCTTCAATTCCCTGTTACAAGTTATGCTCAATGATTAAAATCTCATTATACTAAATACTAAAACAGGGTATTCATCTTTCTGACAACTGAATATTCTGCATCAGTTTTCAAGGAAAACCTTTCAACTGTTTTGTGCATTCTCTTAGTGCAACAAGGAGGAATAATTTCTTCCTTGATCATCTCTGATTCTTGTTTAATGGAGTACTACCCTATTCTATGGCAATATTTTTGCTGAATACCTGTGAAAAAATATGTGAACAATGTATTGCTATGTAATACAGTTTGGCTGTGGTATTATAATTTTTTAAAAAATTTTATTCACTACCAGAATAATCTGTATTTTTTTTGTTGTTCACTGCAGATTTGCAAAATGCTTAATAAAACATGCTTTTGTACAAACTGACAACGAGAAGATGCAGGTCTATGTATCAGTTTAATTTCATAGACTTGTTAAATTTTGAAAAGACGGTACTCCTCATCTATGAAAGATAATTCACATTAGGTGTCACATATTTAATATTATACTCAGACGTATAGACCGGATCTCATTTTTAAAGGTACATATGTAGTAACAACTCGCTGACACTGAAGGTTAAGAATAGGGGTGGACAGAGAAATTTCAGCTGATGTAAAGGCTGATCCTACTAACAACCCATTAAGTAGATATTACAATTTTGATTTGGATAGATGCTAATAAATACAAGACTGCTAAATCAAACACTGACCGGGGCAAGGCTTAAGAGAAGCTAAGCACGCAGGAATCTAAGGCTTTAAGCTGTTGGCCTGTCTGCTTTCTGGTGGTCGTGTTCTCTTTTCCCATTTAAGGAGACAAGTTTGTCTGAATCTTCTTACTGTTTGAGCACCCGACTGTGTGCAACATATTTGACATTCATATTATTCTTGTGAGAATCAAAGATCATGAGGAGTAAGTGACTTCCTGCAGGTCTTGAAGTTTTTTGTATTTGAGATCAGTTTAAAATCCTTAAATCCTAGCACCATAAGCTATTCTATAAACTAGTGCATCGTAGTCTCCACCTTTTTAGTTTATGTTTCTTTGCATACTTCTTTTCTTAAGTCTAATTATTTTCCTAATTTACTAGTAAGGAGTGTTTCTCAGAGCGGTTCAGCATTATACCATTGTCTTTGCCCAGAGAGCTTGCCCTTTCAAAAAACAGAACACAAGAATTTTTAAAGCATCCATAAAACAGAAAGTTTGTTATTTTATTCATATTTTCACCATACCAATCAAGCATATAGTATCAAGTCCAGAACCCTCTGGAATTTCGTGTTGTACCACTGACAAGTGCTAACCTGAATTCCCCTCTCAAGTTTTAGAGCTTTGGTTCAGATGGACATTTAATTGACACTCTGTAATCTTTTCAAAATATTTTTTCTTTTTTTTTTTGTTTTGTTTTCCCTGTCATTTAAAGCGGGAAATACAGCAGGACTTTATTAGACTCAGGGGTTTTGTTTTTTCTTGTATAAGTTCAATTATATCCCCATCTGTAATGCTTTTTTAAGTTGGATCAGGATATTAACTATTCGATCTAACCCTCTAGTCCCACAGAAGCTGGAAGAAAAAAAAAAAAAAAACCAAGATGAAAAAGAAGAATAATGAAAAAGAAGAAACTGAAAAAATTCTCTTTATTTCAAAGAGAACCTGAAATTTTGGATGAAAGTTTTATCTGTCCTCTTTTGATTATAACATCATCGTCTGCTATGATAAGGAGCTTTATTCTCCTTGTTTAAAAAGCAAATTTGAGTCAGACCTTGCACTCTAAAAATAACAGATCAGAACCAGGTTGAATAGTAGTATGTCGTGGTTTAACCCAGCCAGCAATTAAGCACCACACAGCTGCTCGCTTCCCTCCCCCCTTCCCCAGTGGGATGATGGAGAGAATCGGAGGGAAAAAAAAAGTAAAACTCACGGTTAGAAATAAAGACAGTGTAATAGGACAGGAAAGGAAGAGAAAATAATAATAATAGTAGTAGTAGTAGTATATACAAAACAAGTGTGCACAGTACAGTTGTTTACCATCTGCTGACTGATGCCCAGCCAATCCCCAAGCCACGCTGTCCCCCAGCCAACTGTCCCCAGTTTATACACTGGGGATGAGGTCATATGGTATGGAATACCCCTTTAGCTCGTCTGGGTCAGCCGTCCATGCTGTGTCCCCTCTGAGCTTTTTGTGCACCCCCAGCCTCTGCTGGAAGAGCTGTATGAGAAGCTGTAAAGTCCTTGACTTAGTATAAACACTGCTTAGCAACAACTAAAAAATCAGTGTCTTATCAACATTATTCTCATTCTAAATCCATAATACAGCACTATACCAGCTACTAGGAAGAAAATTAACTTTATTCCAGCCAAAACCAGGACATAGTAGATGAGCTTGAGAGAACAGGTAGGCTTCAGAAAGTCCTTCCAGAGGAAGAAAGACTAATCACCTGCCTTTGTTCTAAAAGCAATAGCAGTGCTTAAGCACCGGAGCCAAAGGCTGTGATTGCTCATTACCATCCTAAAAGCATCTCTCTCCTACCTACCATGGGGTAGAAGTATGGATGAAGACAAATCACAGGGGTAAAGCTCCTTCCCTAAACTGAAACCAGGTGCAACTCAAAGTCGTTGGAATAAAATATGCTGAACATGAACCTCTGAAAGTTTGACCCAAGGCACATAGAAGTTGGTAGGAACCTTTCAGCTAATGTTATTAGATTTTACACTGGAAGCTTGCAGCTACTTGGTTGATACTGAAGGCAGCAAAGGCAACCATGAGAGTAACCAGGGACCAATTCTTCTTTTTTCTCTTTTCCAAAGTAAGAAAATTGCCTAATTCTAACTGTTGGAACCAAAGTTTGTTGAAATCAATAGTAGTCTGTCTAAGTGAGAGCGAGTGAACAGCATAACAGCGACAAATAGCAGCTGCTTTATGTACCTTGCTTCAGGTCCTTCTGGAATGAAAGCCACTAAAAATAGAAACAGCACCGTGCTAAAACTTAGCCCAGTGAGCATACCCCAGTTTTATCATTATAAAATTGTTTTCTTACCAGTGGGGGAATTTGATTCCTTGTCTGTGCCAGAGGGATGAAAACAAACAAACTACTTTATAATTTCTGGACTCTCTTGTATTTCTTGTACTTGAGCCAAGGAACAGTTAGAGTAGTTTTTGTACTTCTAAAAAATTCTGATGCAGTAGAAAAATCATAATATTCAGCAAAAAATTTTTGGGAAAAAAAATTTAAATAGCAGATAGCTATCCTCTCTTTTCCTCTCTTTTTATGTAAATCCAAATACCAACTGTTACCAACAGGTATCTCAAAGACATCACAGAGACTCAATAACTTGAACAAAACCTATACTGTGCAAGGGAAGTCATACATAATTTGACTCCATTAAGTTGACTCCACCACGTTTGGCTCTACTAAACAAAGCTGACAGAAGCAAACAAAAAGAAACCCTTCAATACTGCAAAATATACAGTAGAGATTTATCAAAGATGTCTTTTAGCAATGCAGCCACTTTACAAACACTGCTGTTGATTCTTATGCAGATGAGGCAAATTTTAAAAAAATGTATTTCAGCAATTTATGGTTCTCAGAATTAAGAAAGTTATTTTATTAATGGAAAAAAATTCTCCATGCTGGACTTCAGAACCTATTGATTTTATTTGGGTAGTGTAGTGGCAGATTGCTAAAGGTATGAGTTCAGGAGAGCCGATGCAGCAAAAATAAAGATAGTATCTCTTACAAAAATTTAATTATATTGATCCTAAAACTGCATCTTATTTTAAAAATGAATCTCCATTAAAAAAATAGGCAATGTCTAAAAGTGAAATGTTGCCATGTGTAATTGGCAAATCTGAAATGAATCTGCAGGCACAAATGAATTATTATACCTAAAGCAAAGAGTCATGATATGATAATAAAAGTGGTTTGACAGAAAAATATGTGAAAGAAACTTAAGATGGGACTCCAGAAGCGAATGTTCTCATCAAAATAGAAGTGTGAAGCTCACATAAATTCTGAAGATATTTGATGATCTATGTTTTGCTGGATGGTAAAATAAAGTTCAGCAGAAGAAATGGTGATCAACCTGGATCATTAGCAAAATCACCAGTGCTTTTAAAATCTTCATGTTTCCAGCATGGGAAGGGAAAAGAGCCTTCAGTGAGTAGCCTCATCTCTCAACCTGGAGAAAATGCTTTCAGTTTTTTCCAGGATTTTTGGGTTTGTCCTGGAGTATATTCTCTGCTCTTTACTACAGTTTTATACCAGTGTGTACAAAAGTGCAGTTTTCTAGTGCTTAGAATGTATTACTTACCATGGTATGCTATAACATAGAGACACTGTGTGTGTCTATGCATAGCATATATAGACATGTATATATTATTGTATTGATTAATATATATAAACACATACAGACTTACTACTCTATATCTAGAAGTACCCTTTGTATGCAAAAAGCTGTATTAGTAGTAAAATATGCACAGTGTATTTGATATTCTCCTTTCCCCATGGTAGTTAAGGGTCCAAGGCTGTATAGTGATGGTCCCTGCTTCTGCAGGAGCAGACCTGTGTGCTGAAGCGATGCCCTGGCATGATATCCCTGCACTGCCAGTGTGTAGGAATCATCATTTCTCCCTGGGCATGGGTGTGTTTTGAAGTACAGCCAGATCTACAGATGCCATTCACACACAAATTGTATTTCTACAGAAGACCAGCCTTGACTTGGAGATTTTAGAGGTAAGACTATGGGTGTTGTAGCAGAGCATGCAATTAGGAGATTTGGGATGAAAAGGTAAGTGATTCACCCAAAATCGTGACTATCTTAAAATAACAGCATCTTATTAAAAAATTGTTAGCAAGCACCTATTTTCTTTTAGAGCCGTGATAACACAAACTCTTTTTAGTGCCAGAAGTGTGTTACTGTCACATTCCCACCAAAGTCAGAGCCTATTTAATCTTCTGTCTGAGAGGTGTTTGATCCTTTAACTTTTTTCCAGTTTACATGTGACTTTGAAAAGCTTCAAAAAATTAAAAGGATAAAGTAAAACTGAATCTGATTAGTTTTGTTTGTCAGTAAAGATGAGTAAAAAAGAAAACAAGAGCTCTTTCTAAATTAAATCTTCACATATAGATTCAGATTACTTCAAGGATGGCAATGCTTACCTACCGAGAGCAGTAGCAAAAGTAAAGCCCTGGGAGTGCTATGGATAGAAGAAATTTATGCTGTGGCAAAGTAGGAGGTGCAGAAGCTGGACAGTCTCTGGACAGTGATGATGAAAATGTTTTTCCTTATTAGCTTTAAGATTACTGACCTACTGATTTTCTTAGGCAGCAGTGAAAATAGGCATTCTTTGTGTATACTGAGTATGAGCCCCCTTTTAACACTAAAACACAAAAGAGTTTTGCTTGTAAGGTTTGATACCATGGAATGGCCAAGCTTACCCATAGCTGCCCCTTCTAGCTGCAGCTTGTGCTGGTGCTCTCCTGAATAACCACTCTCAGGTGCTTCCTGGTTCATCCAGTGCTTGGGCTGGAGCAGCTCTGGCAGGGAAAGGGCAAAGCACATAAGCTTTACCTTAGTAGTAGGTCTTCCTGGGCTGGAAGAAGAAAGGTTGAGTCTATTTGTGAGCTGCTTAATTTTTGCCTGAATTTTGGAAACATTTCTCAGGGTGAAGAAGTCTGGAGATATTTGTCCACATGCCCACGGAGAGAGAGTTTCCTACATGTTTCTTCAAGGAAAGATCTTAATCTAGGATCTTGAAGAACAAGGACTTTTCCCTGGGGCCAGCTAGGATAAGACTGGGAACATATGATCTGCGAGCACAAGGGAATGAACTTGGCTGTAAAAATTTCAGTGGTGTTTCAGGTTTCTCCTCCTCCTTAAGAATATCTACTAAATTGGCCTGAAGCAAAGAGACCTGCTTACCATGTGCTATCTTGGTGACATTGAAAAGGCACACTCTGTTTTGTGTTTGCATTAATAAAATAGCTATACATTAAATTAATTTCTAAATTTTTTTTCTCTATGCATCTCAGTAACAAGATACAGTGGCTGAATTGCCTGGCATTTGTGGTTAGGTGTAGTTATAGTCAAGAGAAGGTAAAGAGATAGAGTTATGTTATTAGAGATAGTATTTAAGAGGAAAGGAAAGCTTTTGCAGTATTTGTCAGGTACACATGTATGGAGTGCAGTAAAAAGCAGAGTAGGAAATAAATCTTAGACAATAACAAGCCTAAATTCAGATGAAGTCTGTGGATCACATCTTGCTCTTCGTCATGTAGAGTTAGAATATAAAAGCAGAATTTTCTGGGCTATAACATTGCAATTAATATTGATTTATGGACAGAGAGCCTTCAGAATGATATCCCACTGCAATTTCAGAGCCAAAGGCCTTGCCACCAACAAACAGCTGAGTGCTTCTAGTATGTTAATGACAGAGAAATGTAAATCAACCACCAAAAATACGACTGCAAGTTTCACTGTTAAGTTTGAATGTATCACATGGACCCCTACCCTCCCCCACAAATAAAGCCCTGCAGACATCACTAACACAGAATCCAGAATACGGTCGGATTATTAGGGGGAAGGGTATTTATTGAGACATCTCTGATTAAAATTTATAGCGCATACTGTCTAAAATCCTGAAAGAGCTTTGCTTTTCAATATGGAGGTCATTCAGAAAGTTCTGTGCATCTTTTGTGTGTGATCAGGTAAGCATCATTATTCACAGAATCACAGAATCATAGAATTGTCTAGGTTGGAAAAGATCTTGAAGATTATCCAGTCCAACCATCAACCCAATGTTAACAGTTCCCAACTCCACCATATCCCTCAGCGCTATGTCGACCCGACTCTTAAACACCTCCAGGGATGGGGACTCCACCACCAACCTGGGCAGCCCATTCCAACGCCTAACAACCCGTTCTGTAAAGAAATGCTTCCTAATATCCAGTCTAAACCTTCTCTGGCGCAACTTGAGGCCATTCCCTCTTGTTCTGTTGCTTATTACTTGGTTAAAGAGACTCATCCATACAAGCATGCATCCATACATCAATTTCATAGCACTGAGAATATCTACAGGCTGGGTCAAATTAATATATTCTTTTTGAAAAGAGAGACATTACAGCTAAAATACTAAAATCACTTTTTAAAAACACTGTAGGAAAAGTTGTTCCTCTAAATCTGTATTTCAGAGCTGAAAAGCCAACTCTGTTCTTATTTGATTTTTACTCTAAATGAATGCTTAATACTTAAAGTTTCCACTACAAATTGTAGGCACTCAACATGTTTTAAAATCGAGCAAGAATTATTTACATGCAATTTTTGAATTTAAGAACTGTGGTACATAAATCCTTTTTATAATCTGAACTCAGGGATTCAACCTCCTGAAGGACATTGATTTCTACTCTTCATGTGCTGTGCCACCAAGGGAAATCCACACACACCCAAATGTCTGGGGAACATGTTCCTGGTATGGAAACTCACCTAAGCTCTGCAGTATGCAGTACCTGGATGAGAGTTGAATATCTAGCACAGGCTGAAGAGATGCCTTCCCCCTGTCCTTTAGAACCAGATAATACACAAAAATTATGTTAATTTTACGAAATACATCTAGCAGTGGTTGTATCTCTTTCTTTTGTCCACAACTTTTATGGGTTGCAGAAACATATCCAAGAGATGCTATCGGAGGGCCTATCTCTTGCTTTTCACAAAAATGGGTGAACCATTGGTCTGCCAGAACTATGGGTATCTCAAATACTCCTTTGAACCTGTTCTACTCAGGAGGGGTTGAATTAGTATTCCTGAAGATCTGTTGTGAAATGATGTAGTGGTTAAAGCATCTTCCAGAAACATAAACAAAGAAGGGAGTAAAAACAGAACCTTTCAGTTCGTGTTTGTTTATCTGAATGTTATATTTTGTACGTGGTGAAATAGCCTACAGCCTTATAACATAATAGATGGAAAAAGCCTAAGGTATTTGATGTGCCTGAATAATTTTGTTGTATTTTTGTATTCAAATGATATTTAGAAAAATTCATTTATTTATATTATGTGTTTTGGCTACTTAGTGACTTAACATCTGTTTGGTAATGGTTTGGATGCTATTTTGTGTAATTTGTGTTTGCTTTTTCCCTGAATAAGATCACACGAGGTTCCTGTTCATGTATTCACAACATATATTTCATTGTAATTCCCTGACAAACTACTGATAGGTGAAAGAAAAGTGGACACTCTTCATCACTGCATCTCTCACCTTTTCCCTTCTTGATTTATTTTTTTTCTTTCCTCTCTATGGCTGAGTAGACTGATGACTGGAAGACAAGGAACAGATAGAATGGCTTCTCTCTTTTCATTATTTATTCTGCAATATAAAGTGTTTCTTGAAATGTATAAAATAACATCTGAAGAAGGAGATATTTTTAAAGAACTGACTCAAAATTTCTATCATAACCTAATAAGGAAACACACTAGGCAATTTTTGAGCAAGAGTTTTGAGGAAATGTCCTCCACTGTGTGAAGGAAAGGAGGGGAGAGAAACGACAGTAATATCAGTGCTTGCCTCAAGTAATTCTGTTGACAATAGGGGGTAATTAATGAAATTAACCATGTGTTTTATGCATTTTTAAGTAAACACAGAATATTAGTTACACAGGAAATAGGGCTCTCATTCGTAAGTGTGTAAGGACCATGGGGGTTACACCAAAGATCCATTTAGCTGAGTGCATTGTTTCTTCACTTGGCAGCAATAGGTGCTAAAGAGAAATCAGAAACAAAGCCTGCACAGAGGGGGGTTTTCTCAAAGCATGCTGTCCCAGCTTGCAGAACTCATGGGAAAAGAATGAGAAATTGGGTTCAAACACTGTCCCATCCTTAATGTTTCCAGTTAATAGATTCAGAATCCCCAGTTAGAAGATTCAGGATTAGCTTCTGGATCCCCACTTTGTTTCTGTTTCACCCTTATGGCTCACAGCTCTCCTGAAGCATTGTACTGCAAGCCTAAGCACCTAACTATGGGCTCATGTGTCTGTTTTTAAGTCCTTTGCTGGATATAGCTGCTCAAGTGTAAATTGTGGCTCACAGGGTCTGGGCCTGTGATGACAGTAATGCTTCTGTATTTTTCTTCTTTTCTATTTTTCTGTTAGTTGCTATTAGAAGGAACCAGATTCTTTTCTGATACATAATTTAAATTAGTCAAATCGATTTTCTTTTCCTGTATTATTCCACCAAGCTTAGAACAGAACAGAGTAAAGAAACTTTACCATAGTCCCCAAAATCTAACTGTGAAAAGGATGGGAGGGAGTTATATCCCCTTCCACTATCTCTTGTCATGTTGACAGAGTGTAGGAGGAAAACATCTCAAGATAACAGTGAGTGCAGGAAATCAAAGGCAATTTGAAGTCTTGGTCCCAAACATTGCCTGCAGGGGTTAACTGATCATTCATTATTGGATTTGTTTTAAAAAGCATTAGAAGTATTGTATGAGGTGGTTGCTGGAGAATGCTGAGTGAATATTTCATATTTTCTCATCCTTTCTATATGGCTCCTGATGACAACTAGATGGCTGCATAAGCCAACTGTCACCTTCCCACCTTTCAGTCGTCTTCTTCTTCCCACTCTCGCTCTGCAGGTACCACACACTCCCCTCAAGTGCCTGCACTAATTTTGCTGTCCTTATGTATGAAATTTAAGTTTCTCATTGTCTCTGACAGTGCTTTATTTTGGGGCACGGTACATATTCTACTTTATTTTCAAAGCATTATAGAAGGGAAAGGAGCACCTTTTTGGAGATCAGCAAGAACATACCTGTCTTCTTGGAGGATGTATCTGGCTCCAGTCAGGGTTTCATTTTTTCCTGATGGGTTTACTGAGAGTCTAATAGCACTGACTGATTTTCCTGATGGCTTAGTACAGAAACATGCTTTATTTAGTGTGGTAGGATGAATCCATATAAATGATTTGGTGCATTCAATATATGTTTGAAAAGTCAGAAAAGTAAAACCAGGAACATGTATGCAATGGTTGCTTTTAACGGCAGTACACTGTTGCTTTGGTGACAGTCTATTGAGTCCTGGACCAACATTCTACAAACTCAATGTACTAATATGATTTTGGCAGGGCAGGGAAATGGCAAAAGAGAAGTAGAATTTTATACAAAGGCAGAGTGTTGGATTTGGGGTTGTTTTTTTATACAAGGCTGGTACAAATCACAATGTTTTAAGCATTGCAGAACATCATAGCTCTAATAATTTACTTTCATTTTCTGCAAATCCTCAAACCAAGTGTTTTAGATCCAGGTTTAAGTTTTCTATGATGACAGTTTGTCAGGATTTGAAGGAAGAGAAAGGAAAGCTCTGAACTGTTACTGAGGCTCTTCAGAGATTCAACTTATTTGAACCCTGATGCTGAGGCAGAATGGTACCAGCCATCTCTTTCTTGTTAAATGAGACCTCCCCACTGGTGTTACTTCTGCTGCTGCATCATTGACGTACTGCCAAGGAGAGTGGGGATACTGCGGACACCTTCTTCACAATATTCTGATTTTCCTTTAATAGAAAGCAACATGCAATTAAAGGGAGATGGGTTTTTAAATACAGGGTTTAAATGCTGATTTAATCATACTGGTTGAGAGTGTCTTGTCATTTTCCCCATAAAGGAAAAGATACTTGTTTGAAGCCTATAATGTGTGAAGCATGAGCCATTCTTTTCTATCTACACCTCACATGGTGTGAAGAATAGGACCCCCCCACAGACTCTCAGGTCTCACAGTAATCAGCAGCTGTGTTTGCACTATCATGTTATGTGAAAATAGGGCTATTCATCAGGTGAAATGCAGCTTCCTGGGACTATGTCTGAAGCCACTGCACAGAGCATGAACTGACTGCTGGCTGAGAAAAGACCTAATGATAACTGCTGCACCTGAACAGTCTTGGCTGTTCAAATGAGAGAGCTGCTATTTTCTACTGATTATTCTCATCACCTTCCTTTTCAGAGGGTTCACAACAGAAGGACCATAGTGGCTCTGAAGGCTACAAGTTCAGATCCTCTTCTTCCTTTTCAGACACCAGAGCTTTGTGAAAGTCACAGGTTCAAAGATTTAGCTGAGATTTTTTACATTTATATACACACATACGCACACGTTTCAGCATGAATGAGGAACTGCAGCTGAAAGTGATAAGACAATAAGTAAAGTAAGAAATGAGTCAGGAACAGGATCATGGCAATAGATGGAATCCTGGAGCAATCCACAGGACCCTCCCTGGTGGGTAGTGCTTTGCTGTCAGACAGTATTGCCTCCTCTACATTCAGTGTGCTGGGAGGCAAAGCCTGAAAATGATGAAATAAAGAAGAGGTCACCAGTTTGGGTTGAGTTTTAAGCAAACCTGTACCAAATTTGGCTGTCACCTGCAACCCTGTGAAAATGTGCTGTACAGTACAGACTGGTGTATACAAAGGGTGAAGATCCAGGCTCTCTTTTGCTACAGATATGTCAAAGCTTTTTTCTTTAAATGGGGAAATGTGAATTTTAAAATACTCTGCACAAGGTTGCTTTTACTTGGTGTACTTTAAAGGAAAACAGAAAGGCTTAGATTTTATTTGCATGAATAATTTTAGGTGTCAGAATCAAGAGGCAACTCAATATGAGATCCTTATGTGACATGGCTCCCTGTAAAATAAATAAATAAATACGTATACACAAATAAAAGCAATGGGTTATCTTTGGGGGTATAAGAAGCAGTACAGTATATGGATTTAAGAGATTATTTTACATGATTATCTAGCATTGCTGAGACAGATGAAGCAATACTTTATACATTTCTACGTATTTTATAAGCTGCTGAAACACTTATATTGGTACAGAACGAACCACAGAAGAGATTTTAGGAGCTGAAAAAATATACTGCTGTGAAAGACTTAAAGAACTCAAATCTGTTTAGCATCTCAGGAAGATATAAGATGATTTGATTGCTGTTTGTAAGTATTTTCATGTGGAGAAAATAGTGGATGCAGAAAAAGCCTTATTCTTGCTAAGACAAGTCATGCCTGGAAGCTGATCTAGAGGAATTCAAATGACAACTTGTGCAAATAGTTTTAAGTGTGAAGATGATTAACCCTCAGATTATAAAGAAACAGCAAGGAAAATAGTAGATTGTCCATCTCTTGATACCTCAAATGAAGTCTGGTGTTTTAGGAGAAAGATGGTTATGCTTTATTGAGCTTAATAGAGGAGTAACTGGATGTAATAGCCTGTGGTATACTGGAGATTGAATGTGATGATCTAATGGTTCTCCTGGCCTTAAAGTTTATGAATCCCTTGAAAATCCATGCAGACAGAATCACAAAAGAGAAGCGTTTCCTTTATTCTCTGAATGCCGCTACTGATAAAATGCTCTCAGCTCTGTTCTCTGCACAAATGGAGTGGCAAACACCATGCCAAATTGTCTGGATAGCAAAAACATTCACACCCTGACATTCTGGTCATCCTTATTTGTGAAATGCATCCTGATTGACAGAAAACCCATTTCAAGAACATGGGCAGGGAAGTCCCTGCTGGGCTTATTTGTTGATGAAAATGCTTATATGACATTGCTTTCTGAACAAACATACACCATTAACTAATTGTGTGAACTAATTGTGTTGACTGTCCTGTTTGCTGATCGACATAGCTTGGGTAGCAGCCTTCAGTTTAAGCCTGACCTGTTTATTGTCATATCAGCCACACACCTTTAGGTTTAATATACACTTCTGGATCATCATAATGTCATCTTTTAAGGCTGGGATTGAATATGGAGCAGATGCCAAGTCTATTATTAGTCCATTTCAAATCCTTCCATAATGGAGACTCCTGTGGTATGACTCAGAGAGGGACAGTAGCTATTATCTGCTGCTATATTATAAAACATGCTTTACTTCATATAATTTCTTTGTTAATTAGGCAGGTTTTTAAGGTTTCCATAGGTTGTGTATGATTTGTGCCCTTCTAAAGTATAAAAAAACACCTAACTTTTTGACTCTAGCAAGTACTTTATTTAAAATTATTTTGGGGGAGGAAACAGCAAGACTCTGACCCACAGAGGAATATTCCAGCCCACAGAGTGATCCCACAGTTGGGATGGAAGTTAGAAGAATTTATCTAGCCAAATCTTCAGGTATTCCATTCACCAAAAAACCAGCTGTGGGCAGCCCATCTCATCCTGCATTCATAGTTTCTTAAACTTTTGTGACGCCTCTAGCATTTTAAGGCTCTGCTGAATTTCTCAAGCTCTAGTGCCAGATCTTGAACTCCATATTGATTTTCCTTAAGAGTGTCCTCAAATAAAACATATAAAATAGGCCCATGTCTGAAATTCATGTTCCTGCCAGACACAGTTCTTATGATATATTGCGACAATACATCAGAGAAAAGCAGCCCCGGTGATCTATTACAGTGATACTACACATCCTTGTAGAGGGAATGAATAGGAACTCTAAACTGAGAACTTGAACAGCTTTTTGAAGTTATCTTCTGGCAAAGATGCTAACGCCTATTGTGTTTGTCAAAAGATCAAATGTTAAATTTAACCCTTCATGTACTACTCATACACTGATTGGTGATTGTTAAATGGGATTCTGCTTTCTATCTGCAGCAATGAATTACCAATAATCAAGATTTTTTACAGAGGTATCTTCTGTGATTAAGGGCTAAATACACCCTGATATTGTAAATGTGCTTTGCATTTTGAAAGAGAGAAGTAAAATTTTATTTTAACTTAATTCTCTCTGATGTCATTTGGATCAGAAAAGAGCAAATACAGTGTTACTCATCCAGGGGTGTAATAAAAACTTCACCATTAACATCTGAAATTTGTAACATAATGAGGAAAAGCTTCTGCAGCTTGTTCTATTTTTCCAGAGAGGAGAGAGACCTATAATTCACTGTTACTCCTGTGGGCTCAACAGTATCAGAAATATTATTCCTTAGTGGTGTTTTACCTGGACCTTTTTCAATGAGAATTGCAGTGTGTCTTCCCTTGAAGTCATCATTTATGAATAATTTTAGCTCTTTGATATCTTGTTTCACTAATCTGAAAAATCTTGAGCTTTATCTTAGAGTCCTCCTAGTTTGCCTCCTGGGCTCACGTCATCTGAGTTTTGGGAGGGTTTCTGCTGGGATCACTTGTGTTGTTGCCATGGCCCTTTCAGTTTGCATGCTCAGATGCTAGCAACTAACCAACAGTATACCTAAATTTCACTAAATTCACACTGCCTGAAACTTGTGTCTTCAAACTGTGTTCCTGCTTTTTTAGAACATCAAATGTTCCTGCTGTATACTGAACTTTCTCATGGTAAAGAAATATTTCTCATAATACCACTATACTGCAGTCATTACTGATGGTGATTCTGCCTGAACAATGTGTCAATGCGGTATCAATTGTGGCTGTATACAAGACAGCCAGAAGACTCACTTTTAGGCCTCCGCTTAGTAAGTGACTTTCCTGAATCATCTATGAAACTACATTTACTTTTGAGGCATCTTTGATATGGACAGATTTTGTACAGTTTGCTTTCCATCTGGAGCTCTGCTCTGCTTCCTTCAGGCCAAAGATGTGACTATTGGTGCTCCACATTCTGGGTACTTGCTCTGGTATATGGCTATGTAAAAGGGATCTCTTCCTAATTTTGACCAGAAGTTGTATGACAGAGCCAAGAAAACATTTTGACATACAAGCTCTGTCAAAACTTGCATGCTTTTGTGTGGTTCTGAATTACTCAATCAGCCCTTTTTCAGAGAAAATGTTCTGCCAGTGCTCTTTGAAGACACTTTGGCCACAGTTCTGTGGATTATTTGACCTGCCAGCACAGCCATATTGCACTGGAAATGTGTGAAGCTGGGAATGACATCAAGGGAGAACTCTGGGTCTGGTCTCTTCTGTGTCTTAGGGCTGTTTTTCTTCTACAGTGAGTTTTAAGCCCATTTCCCAAATTCAGTATCCAACAGAGGCATTAAAGTAACAGTGGCAAGGAATACTACTCAGCTTCCCAATTTTTGGCATTTCCTTTCTTAACACCAAAGTGTGAGAGCATTTTCCTGTGAACAGTGCTTCTGCTTCTTTGTTGAACACATTCTCCACAGTCAACCTTCCCAGGTCCTTATGATATTTTTAGTTTCCTACCCATCAGATTTCTTCATACTTTCTGCCTCTCTTTCAAAAAATAAAGGAGAAAAAAAAGGAAGAGGAAAGCCTATTTTTAAAAAGGAAATAACATAGGAGGCAATTACTAAAGGTAGTAGTCTTTTTGGTTTTCTTTATTTCATTTTTACTTCAAAGCCACCCTGCCTGGTTCTTTTCCAGCCTTTGTGCATATTAGTACAAAATGTTGCATAGTGCGTTGAGACCAAGAGGCTGGAGAAGTGCATACTATTTCAATTTGACTCCGTTACACCATTTCACATTTTATAACACGGAAAAAAATGGAAGAAAACTTTGGGTGACATCCTTTTAGTGCCCTCCCCCTTTTTATTTTTTTGTAAAACAAAGTTCTCAACCACTTTTCAACTGCTTTAAAAATATTTTTTTTCTTATGATGTTGGGTATTATGCTTTTTGCTCAGTTGGAAAGGAACAATCGTTTTATTTCCTTAGATTATGAGAATAAGAAGTCTTACTTTATTGTGCTTGGACGATACATAATCAAATTTAAGAGTATATCTGAATTGTTGAATTCATTGTACTTCCAGTTTTAGTACAAATGTTCTTGAACTGACACTCCCTCATTTCAGAAACTTCCTAATAATGATTATATATTATTTCTCTTGAGAGGAGAATATGTACATCTTTATTTAGCATATGTAATACAGTATAAAAACCGAAAAACAACTGAATAGGACTACCACAAGAATACAG
Source organism: Strix aluco (assembly GCF_031877795.1). Taxonomy (NCBI): domain Eukaryota; kingdom Metazoa; phylum Chordata; class Aves; order Strigiformes; family Strigidae; genus Strix; species Strix aluco. Next base: position 10,239,995 of record NC_133936.1, on the reverse strand, counting down.
ATATTTGAAGATGGGGTAATGATCTAAGATGCTCACTACTGTTATAGCTAGAAATTTTAAAACAGATGACAATTACTTTCTTAGCAACAGCCTATATGCCAGCTTGAAATTGACTTCAAGATTTTAGTAAGCCTACAATAGTGAGGTTAGGCAGGTGCTACAGCTGCCTCAACTACAGCAATTGCAAAATCAGGAAGAGTCAGTTTGTCACTTCATGAGAACAGACTGGCTGGCATCAATATTGGCTGGCATCTGCTGGAGGAGGACTTGACTTATTCCATTTGGCACCTAACTAGCAGGTTCTTCGTGGGAAAAATTACCCAGGTGTAGTCTGTGTTGCCTCGGACTCTGTTAACTGATCTTGAAATAAGCTGAGACATATTTGCTTACAATTAGGTAGGACTTGTCTGATTGATTTGCAGTGTGCTTGTTATTGAAAACAATAAAGTTTTCAACCCCTTACTCATTTTTGCATTACAAGAAATATCAGGTCTGCTGTCAGCAGTGATGATCACTGTAGCTAGACCAGCTCTCAGAACAAGTATAGTTGTATAACTGCCCATGAGCAGGAGCAAAACTCAGCAAGAAATCTTGCAAGAAATCTCTCTGCTTCTGATCTTCTTGTGCTGTCCCTTTTCTGGCTTAATTCCTGGATGTGGCCCTAAGACTGCCCTGCTGGGTCTGATCAGTGAGTATGGATCAATCTTGCCTACCCACAATTGGCTTCCTTTTAGCTACTTATATGGTTCTTGGTAGAAGAGAGATATTTTTGTATAATTCATTCTTTAGTGGCTCCTCTCTCTGCTGAAAGTCTTACTTTATATGCCTCTTTTGGGTAAAAATGACAGAAGTAAGCAAACACAAACAAAGAAATTCTACCTATGTAAAGTATTAGATACTTTCTTATACCTGCTTGCTCTGAACAGTTAGTGTGTATGTTGTGAACTTGCCTGAACCACAGGTTGAATGGGGAGTGCTGAGCACGGACCTCTGGGATGAAGCAATTAGTGTTCGAGCTCTTGCTCTGCAAGAGACATTCTGGGTAGGAGGCTGACATGCTACGGTTGAAATTGCACAGCACTAAAGGGGTCACACCTGAACTCATTTCTGAGAGGCTTCAAAAGACATGGGGATCATATGGCTCCACGGCAGTCTGGTGAATGAGTGACTTGCAGCCTTAACACTAAATGCTCTCTACTTTCCCTAACAATACAAATGAAATGGGATTTATATTTCCTCATCATGTCTTGGAGCACATACTCAGTTTCTTTTTGTAGAGTAATTTCCACTGATTTGTGATTTTGCATTTTTTATTTATCTCTTTATTTTTTTGAAGTACTTCAGAATTAATATATTTAGAAGAAATCTCAGATCAGAAAGATTTTAGATTAAAACCTACAGGCAAAATATTTGCTCATTTTTGCTTCAGGCCACAGGTAAAAATGGAGCATCACCATAATAGCAATTATGGGTGGTTATTACTCTTGATTAAAATTAAATTAAATTGCAGTTGTCAACTAAAAAGATTTAATTATCACATAAAAACTGTCAGCCTTTCATTTTAAACATCTGCTAGATAAGCATGCCAGTAGCAGTGATGAGGAGTATTTGCCAGATACCTTGTCAACAACCCCCTTTGTATCATCAGATAATTGAGACAATATGATCTGAAATGCTTTGGTTTTCAAATATGAGTGTAACTCACACACCACATAGATCTTAGAAGTCTTTCTTCAGGTCAGATATAAACAAATCCAGTATTTTAAGATTATTTAATTCTTCAGATAAAGTGTTCTCTGGCGATACATTGAAAATATTGTTGCGTCATATCAGTATCCAATGTATTGATGTTTGAGATCTAAAGGATTTATCTGGCTACTCTTCTCTCTTCCTGGCCCAGGTTTTCAATGTCTGTAAATCTCTACAATCCCACTGACATCAGTTCAACAGACCGATTTCTCAGGCTGACATTTTCAAGGGTATTTAGATGTTTACACATCCCTGAGGACCTCAGACTAACATGAGCCACTATCTGAACTTCTGCCTGTGCCTCCTCTGTGCCAGAGAGGAGGGTCATATTCTGCTACGAGGCATAAAAGGGATATGTCAGCATATTCATATACCTGCCTGGAGGAATCAATAGAGACCTGTTCTATGCAATGTACTGTAAGAAAATGGTGTTCTGAAACTGTGAGTGTGCTTGGGAGGACTCAGTGTTATGATAAGAAAAATTCTACTTCTAAGCTATTGTAATATTTAGATGTTGATTTTGGTCTCTTAAAACTACTCGTAAAGAAGGTTACACATTTTCATGAAATGCAAAATTTAGAAACTTTTTGATTCACAAAAGTGGAAATAAAAAATGCCCCCGGTTTTAACTGACACATGTTAATTTAAACTAGAGAAATGGTCCTCAGTATTACTGCAAAATCTGAATGTGTTATGAAGACTAGAAATTTTTTATTTTGAGGACAATGCAAACTTTCTGTTTCTGTTTAAATTGTGATTGTTTAAACTCTCACACGTGTTGTTCAGTAGAGGTGGGAGTGATCTTTGCTGGGTGGAGTGAGACTGAATCACAGTGCCCACCTCACCAGGGCAGCATCACTCCTACTGAATTGCTAGTGCTAATCCCTACACCAAGTGCTTCTTAAAATTAAGTCTGTATTCAGAAATATCTTATCTACCATCACTGGTCTTATGAGTTGTTCTAAATTCACAACTCAGCTGGGGCTTCTGGGTAATAAATACATGAATATCAGGACAATCTGAATAAACTAGTGCATTTAGTGGGAAAACGGTACTGTAACATTGAGAAAGGAAGGAAACTTAATCAGCCTTCTGACAATTTGGTTTTTAGAAGTCTGTACTTCTAAAGAAGCCAGTCCAGCACTGGCTTCTTTGCTTGTTGCCAACATGCAAAGAAAGCACAAAGGAAAATAATTGAAGGAGAAGTCATTGAACAGACATTAGAACTTACTACACTTCAGCATTGAGCTCTTTTGTCAGTGCTCAGCAAGAACTGATTGTCCTCCTCAGTCTGCAGGGTGATGGTCAAGTGGAAATGGTACTTTTGGATGTTGCAAAAGTAATTTTCTGTTTCTATTGTTTCTAAAGTTGTGTTTTGCATTCTGTCTGCTATGCTTTCCTTAATAGATCAGATCTAGAACATGCAATATCTGATGTTAAAATTTTGAAAAAAAAAAAAAAATTCAAGGCAACAGAAAGAATAATTTTATTTAATATTTTTATTTTTAAAAAATTCACAGAAAAATCTTGGCCCATCTGTTACAACTCTATATTACTTTTTTTAATGTGGAAAGCTAGTTACCAATACTTAGGTGGGATTCTGCCACAGGGACATTTAGTCATGATGAAGAAATCTGCCAGCAAATGAGCCTCCCTATTTTAGTGCTTGACAGTCAATTTAATGCCTTTGATTAAGTTGGAAATGTTCAGGTGGAATGTGTAATTTGATACATAATGTGATTATTTATTGGTGTACTGAGTTCCTATTCAAACTTCATGGTGTATTATTATTATTATCTGTTATTTATTGACTGTTTTCAGTACATCTGACATTTAAAGACTTACAAATCTCTTCACGAAAAGTCTGACCTAAAAACAGCCCCTATGCATTGTCAGTGGTCTACCACCTCTCAAGGGAGATGAAGCCTGTGTGGTTCCAACAGTGAGGCGACTCAGACATCCAGATCAGTGAGGAAAAGTAATCTCTGTCTATGGCTTGTATTTTTGCAATCAACAGAAACTTCTTAGGATGCTGGACTTCTAGGATTTGCTTCCATAATCTTGAAAAAAGTACAAATAACTGAGGATTCTGTGCTACATCTTGAACTGGCAAATAGAAGGACTAAAAAGTGGGAGAAGGGAGTGGGGATGAGACGTGGTTTTTTTCCTCTGAAACTAATCTTTCAGGTGATGAGTGATTGCTGACCTTTCCATCTTCTATCTGACAGGGGTTGATTATCCTGTCTGATCTTGAGCTTCCCCTGCAAGTTTCAGGGCTGGTCCTATGCCAGATTTCCATCTCACACCATGCTCTAGGATTCACACACGGTTTCTATCCATGTTAAAAAAAAATATTTCCTATGGACTTCCAGTGACCCATTCTCATCTTTTCCCTGTCAACCTCTGCTCTCTGGACTGTTATGTGTCTCATACCTCTTGGCTGTATGAAGATTGCGACATGTATTTTGTACAGTGGGGAATGCTCACCACTCCTGATTTCATGCACAACTCCACGAAACCTGAACGACTCCATGAAACCTGAAAGAATTCAGAATTGGGCTTTATAGGTTATTTTTGCAGCTGAAACTCTCATTGCTTGATTTTCAACCCAGGTAGACATTGCTTTATATTATTTATGTTTTATAGCACTTTTCAAAAGAGAAAATTAAAATCATTATTCTTTTCTCTTTAAATGAAAATGTGAAGCACTTCCTTCTGCCTTAACCCAAAGTTCACATGGCTCCATCTGTATCATCAGGTGGTTTTACTTCAGTTCAGTTCAAAAGTGGATATTTTTCCTAATCTCCCTTCCAATTGGCTCTACTGGATTACCTGTTGCAGATCCTTACATAGGGGGAAAAAAAATCCTGAACAAAGAACACAAAGATTGTTTCCATGTCTTGAAATTCTTTTATGAAAAAAATTCTTTCTTACACATATTCACCTGGAGAGGTGTTGAAGTACACTCCATAGGTTTGATCACAGCTTTCAGTTCTTCTTGCCAAGTGTGTTGTATGAATTTTTTTGCTGTTTTTCAAGGAAAGAGAGGATATTGCCGAATATGTTTTGAAGCAGTCCAGGTCTCTCCTATCTGTCCTCATAGTGATATTAAATATGCTACTTAAAAATACATATGGGCTTCACCATTGTAAGGCCAATGTGTCTGTTAAATTGTTCTTTGCAATATGAGAGCTAAAGAAATGTAGTTAGTTCAGATGTGAAATTATGATTACAGCTGGGGTGGAAGTGAAGTGCACTTTCAAAGCAGAGAGAAAATGGTCAGAATAGATACAATCTCTTAAACTGTTTAAAATTAATATATTGTACTAAATCAAAATTAGGCATAATTATAGCACTTAATATAACCTGTCAAGAGATGTTTTTAATGAGCTCAGTTCTGCCAAACTACAGGAAATTTTTTCTTCTATTTCAAAATGTAATTTCAAGCCTTGTAATATTATTTTTGAATGGTAGTAATATGAAGTTGGAGGTTGATGTTTGTAAGGACAATGTCCCATTTTGGCCTAATATGATTATCTTTTCACATCTTTATCTGTATGGGGACCGTTTCTGATCCAACATGTTTTGTGAGGCAGAAAAAATTTTTTTACTTTTCTTACATTTTGCTGTAAAAAACCTAAATAATTCATCATGCTTGAGGTAGTAAAAACAATAAATTTTGAAATACTAATTGCTTAATAACTTCACTTTTAAAAGGGTAGTAGGCACGTAAAGTTCTTTTAAAATCTGGGTAAAAGTGCCTGGACAAGTAGTCTATTGATCTGTTTTTATTATGAAAGCTTAATTAGTGCAAAAAGTAAGCCAGCCTCATAAATGACTTAAAATATATTTTTCAGTTTGTAATTAAAAATGATTATGATTAACACAGGTTATGATTTTCTGATCCTACTATTGTGTCTGGCCTTTTTTTTCTCCTGATAAACATTTTAAACCCTTATATCTACTGTTAGTTCCCTGCTGAATCTATACATACTAGTATACAACTTGTTCCCCTACTGCTCTGTTTATAAGCACTCCTGACCAAAATTCTGTAATTCAAGTGTACTATTAAACCAACGTACAGGGGGTTCTTGACTCCTGAATCATTTTGCACAGTTGAATTTAATAGTCTATTTTTTCATAATGAGGATCACCTAAAAACATCTTCATCTTGAAAACGAACTTGATCTTGCAAAAAGCAGAAAAGAACCATAGTGAAGTCTTTGTTAGAGATTAAATGCCATTTCTGTCTTTTCTGTAGCAAGTTGCATATCTGTGCAAATAAATCTGCAATACAGTGGAAGGAAACCAGATGCTATTGTGCAAATAACAGCTTTCCTTAAAAATGCATTATAGCAGCATAGAAGAATATGAGATTCCAATTGAGTGGACTAGTGGTAAACTCCCTTGTGTAAACTAAGTCTATGAAACTGCGTAAGGTCAAATAGAAGAATCCATTTAGGAGGTTATTTAATTAAAGTTTCATCATTGAGGTCCGCAAGTTTCAGTAAATAATAAGTAAAGTTATGCACTCTCAGGAGTGCAACACACACCTTCAGCAGTCAACTTTACAGTGGAAATAACCTCCACACAAATTACTTTCTAGATATCATTAGTAGAATATTGGATGGTACATTTATTATTCTATGTGAGTCTGCATACCTCCAAGGACAAGGGTTCTTGCTAAATAGTGGATATTTATGTGGAAACAATCCAATATATCTAATAGTCAGGAGGTTTTGTGCCATAGTTATGGGAAACTTCTCTTTCTAAAAGCCAATCTAATGCACAAACACTTTGGTAGGTTTGTTTCTCAAATAAAGGTATCCCCAATAAAAAATGCAGGTGTTTCTGGCCTGTAATGCTTATATATTTATTACAAATATGAAGTTAAGAAATTATTAAAGATCTTTTATTTCAAGTTAGAAAGCCTTTAGCTAAGTCGTCTGCCCTGTACTTTATGATTGATGTATCAAAGGCTTTTTCAGCACCAAAAATACAGTAATTTTTTTACTCAGTGTTCTTTGATGTCTTTGCTAGATTTTGATATGTTCAATGGCTGACACTTTCTATCAAAAACTGGCCTGATGGATTTCCAAAGACCTTTTGCTTTCATTATACCTTTGCAGATGGATAATCCTGCAGAAGTTTACGCAAAATAAGTTATGACCGCAGTCAGTAGCTTAATGTACCTGTGATTAGGAATCCTGTGATCTTTAGCTGTCTTGATCATTACAGTTACATGAAATCATGGAGAAATGTTTCTGTTATTTGTTATAGTTTTTAATATTTAAAAATGGAAGTTCAGAGTTTTCAGTGTAGTTTGTTAGCTTTCTATGGTAGTCTTCATTTTATTTTTCTTAAGTGGCTAAAATTTACAAATTCTTGAGTACCACAGTAACCGAAACTTTCAGTCATGGCAAGCTTGATAGCTACCACAGAGGAGCTCAGGGGTCCTGTGCCGAGGTCTCACAGGTATCTATAAAGGTCAGACAGGCAGGTGTCCCATCTCACCAGCCTGGTGCACTTGATGGTGTGTACATGGAGCTTATTGTCATACAGTCTGGTGTTGCCTATGCTTACTTGTTACATTGCCCGATGTGTGCTACTTGCCTAATGGACATCTGTCCATCATGGACTAGATTAATTTTTCTAACAAACCATAGTCCAACATATCAAAAGTTGGATATATTAGGTGATTAGATGAATCATTGTTACCAGAAATGAAGAAAGGCATATCAGACTTCTTCCCAGTTCAGGGGGAATTATCATTTATTTGAGAGTTAGCTTTTAGAAAGCTGGATCAGAATAAAATGAGAGAAAGTAACAGTACACTCAGCATTGCATTTGGATATCAGCTATCAGACTCCTTAACATCCCCTAGAAGGGCTCTGAGAATGACTAAAATAAACACTTAAAGTAAGCTTCCAGAAAGTGAAATGTTGTTAACTGGTGATGAGAAGAAAGTAAATTTGCTGTTGTAAAGTTCTTACAAAAGAAGTAGCATGAGATCTGAGAATCTGAAAGAAGTGTTAACAAGGAAGAAAACTGTGAACTTCAAAAGCGTTCTAAAATTATCACTGTTTTTTAGTATGTTTAGGAAGTGTTCATTTGTTTGAAATGCCCTACAAAGAATGCAGGAAGGAAAAGCAGTAACACCCTATCAGAACATCTGAAATTCTTGTAAGAGAACGTTACTTTTTGTGGTAAAACTTGGTAGAACTTAAGGATATAAACCTAATTTAAGGTTGATCTTCTTGATATCTCCACCTACAACTTCTATGGTTTGATTTCTCCAAATACTTCTCCCCCATCAGCCAACAGGAAGCATTGCCAGGTCAGGGAACCTGTGAGGCAGAGTCTCTCTAAGCTGTTTGCTTAGAGAGCTGTTTGCTTGAGACAGAGAAATCATAGAACAGAATCATAGAATCATTTAGGTTGGAAAAGACCTTTAAGATCATTGAGTCCAACCATAAACCTAACACTGCCAAGTCCACCACTGAACCATGTCCCTGAGCACTACACCTACAGATCTTTCAAATGCCTTGAGGAATGGTGACTCAAGCACTTCCCTGGGCAGCCTGTTCCAGTGCTTGACAGCACTTCCAGTGAAGAAATTTTTCCTAATATCCAATCTAAACCTCCCCTGGTACAACTTGAGGCCATTTCCTTTTGTCCTATTGCTTGTTACTTGGGATAAGAGACCAACCCCACCTTGCTACACCCTCCTTTCAGGTAGCTGTAGAGAGCGATAAGGTTTCCTCTGAGCCTCCTTTTCTCCAGGCTAAACACCCCCATTTCCCTCAGCTGCTCCTCATAAGACTTGTGCTCTAGACCCTTCACCAGCCTCATTGCCTTCCTCTGGACATGCTCAGCACCTCAGTGTCTTTCTTGTAGTGAGGGACCCAAACCTTCCCAAACTGGGAACAGGAGGATGTCCGTGGTTCTGCCCAGCCCGCAGGAGCACAGCATCTGCAAAAGAAGGCATGTCATTCCTTCAAGGAAGAAATCATGTATTGATGCCTTGGTTCCTTCCCTGCTTCCCAGACTGATACTATCATGGGCTGAAGTATTTATCCCAGTCACGATTCACCAATATGGGAGAGTACACATGAAGTCTATGCTCTAAGATGTGTTTTGGAAAAAATTTTAAATCATGCTGTTCCTTAGATAGAAAATCAATTTTTCAACTTAAAAGCACAGGAATATTACTAAAGAGGATCAGTCAGCTGGGGTTAGTCAGCTGCCCTAGAGAGGTTAAGCCAACTGAAGATGATCATACTGCAATACCAATGGTGAAATGCCCATTTCTTACTCTTCATTTATCCTGTCTGCCTCTGTTAATATCATGGTTTTACTCAATAGAATCATTTTTAAGTGAATACTAATCAATTGTAGTTATAATTCTAGTTATTGGAAAGAGTGATACTGGTTCTTAAACATTTCTGAAGATTTTATCATAGGTGATGAGATACATTAAACTTAATCCTACTTTAATCATAGCTATTTATTCAGAATAGCATCAAGTTATTGTGATTTCTTTTTGTGATTGGTACTGTTCGTTATGTATTTTATACTGAACACTGCCTGACAAATAAAGCAATATTTAAATGCTTTTCCAGCTGAATATGCACAGGCCACATAAGCCATACTATAGCACGTATGGATGGAATATATTTTGAAGGGACTGTTAGTTACTGCTTCTGCTTTTTGGTTTACTCATGAATGTAGAGGTACGGTGGTTTTTTTTTCTTCTAAAATAAATATTTTAGCTGAGCTTTCTTCTGAATTTTCCAAGACTCCTTGCATCCACAGGTTCAAATCATAACAGGATTTGTATTAGGCTTTTACTTCTGATAAAGGTAAGCAAAATTAATGAAATAGTATTATAATAAGTTTTTTCAGTAGAACTTTATATAGGCACTCTTTCTTCTGTGACCTTTCTCCTATTTTTATGTAATGTGATTTTAAATAATACAATGATGTTTCAGGAGGCAGTTTCCAACAGTCTGCTCCGGTGTGCCATAAATGAGAATAACTCTACAACTGCTCTGAATTTTTGCTGAGTGCTGCTCAACCCATGGACTGTGCTGAGATTTTTATTTTTATTTTATTTCACTTTCTGCTCAGGCCAACCAAAGGCAAAATGCAGGGAGATTTTCACTGAAACCGTACATAAACCTGAACTCTATTTTGTACTTCATGCAAGGAATATTTATATGGCACTTGGCCCCAGCTGGAAGACACTTTTGCTTACCTTTTCACAAAAGAAAAGTAGATTCTGGTATTCAGAACCTGTATATCCTACTGGCTCATAGCGCCACAGGTCTGGAAATAGACTCAGAAAAATACACCACAAAAGGATTTTATTGTTAGCAGAAAAACTAGCACTGAGTAGGCCAAAGGGCTGGGTTATTCTTTATCTGTTGTGACAAGAATAGGATGATGGAATTTGAGGGAAGATACAGATTTGACCTCTGTACTGGTGCTGTGCAGAAGAAATCTCTGCCAAGGAAAATGTGTAAATGCATAGTGGAAATTATAGCTAAGTTAGATCTGTGCCAGGCAATTAGATACCCATGAGCTGGAGAAGCGTGATCTTCTCATGTCAAGAGATCTGAGGTCAGTGTTGCACTGACTGTGTTGGAACAACATGAGCTTATAAATGCATGGTAATTTGTCTAATTTTATACAGAGTAGATTGAATTCTGTCCTGTCCTTTCCACTGATGATGAAGGTTGGTAACAACAGGAAGCAAGATGGTAGAGTCATGTGGGTATGTGCCAGTGTTAATAAGACAATATTACATGCCATCATTTTTCATTGCTTATCCCAGCTGAGAACAAGACCTGAAAGTGAAAATACATTTAAATTGATTGAACCATATCTTTTGACAAATAGCAATCCAAAGGATGTCATACTGGATATTTATCAAAACTTATCAATGATGTCACGGGCAAAACAGATATGGCAGCTCAGCTGTTTCATCTTCTCAGGTAACACTTGTGTGGAGTATTAGGCAGCAGAAAACAGTATAAATAAAAGTTAAACTTGAACACAAATTTAATACAATAAATTTTTAAGGCTGACTAATACTAGATCTGGTTGGGAATATGGATGGCTGATGTTTGATTGTTACAAACATTTCAGCTTCCACCCATAAGCTGATAAATAGATTTGTGAGGCTTGAGACAAAGCCTAGATTTCCAAGGAGTACCTGGAGCCTTCTCTACTTTTCTCAGTAATGCCATCTATTTTTGTTACAACTGCTTAAACAGGGGAGGTTCTGGTGCTAAAAACCGACTTTAATAAGGCTTCTTCATACTCAGATTTGTACTGTCTGAATAGTGTACATATGTATAAATAAGATCAAGGGGACCGTATAAAGTTCTGACTGGATTTGTATGCTCTTGTGTACAGCTTTTTTTTAGTACTGAAGTCATAATATTTGTTTCTTATAGACGCAAATTGTATTTAAAATTACTAATCCTAATGGGATTGATAGAGAAAGGTTCTTTTGAATTTAGTGACTCCAGCATCTCATTTGAATTTTCTTTTTACTTTAAAATAAGTAAATTTAGTAAATTATTTCACATAAATATTAATAGACTTATTGTTTTTCATACAAATGAAAGAGGACTTGTGTTATCAGGTTAATTAGTTCCACGTCTCTAATATTTATTCACACCAATGAATAGAGACTACATTTGAATACAGCTGCTTATTTGTTGCTGGTACTGTATTGAGATTCCAGAAACTTCTGTTTGGTCAATGATCTTAGGAACCAACATTTTTCACAATGTTGTTATTAAATTTGAGTATGCATTCAGAACAAAAATGGTTTTAGTTTATGGACTGCAAAGTCTCTTCTTTCAAGAGTACAACACTCATGTTTTTTTCTTGCAAATTATAAATTAGTTCACACTATTTTTTAAAAATGTTTCTCTTAAACATAGCCCTAGTCATTACAGTAAAAACCAAAAAGGAATAATAGAGCAGTATGTTGCAATATAGCAGAAAATTCTGTTTTGTTTTATTTCAGCTACATATTTCATTGAACACCTTGAGGTTTTCCCACAATAGATTTGGCTCGTCTTTACCTAATCTTAATATCTGATTTATTCACTTAGAAAATAATCACAAATATTCTGCTTTGTTTAGAAATGCATTTTTCTATTTTCAGGAGCATCCACCGTATGCTCTATCCCATTCTTTAATTTAAAATTACCTTTGGCTTCATTGTTCCTTAATGTTTGCCATTATTTCCTAAATTACTGTCATTTGTCAAACTGCAAGTTTTTCTCTAGTTATCCTAATGAGTACAGTCCCCACCCACCAAATACTGACCAAGTTTTGTTTATCTGTAATGACTTTCTGGTTACTTCTCCCTACATTTTTCTAATTATATCTGTTTATCCTGAAAACCTCACTATGAGCTATGTTTTAGCTATATTCATAAAACATAGAATTGGAATAGGAAATGTCTCCGACAACCAGGTTTTTAAGGAAGTCATGAATATAAACACTTCCTAAACCTAGTAGCTTCTTCTGAATCAGTAACATATTGGTTCAGTTGCATTATCCATCTGATGCTTTTTATTCCCTGGATGCTGCAGTGGGTAAGATTGCTGCCTTTAGTGCTTTTATACTTCTTAGTGCAAAAAAACCCCCCTGAAAATATTAGCAGAAGTTCTGGGCTAAGTACAGAACAGATAAAGATTTCTTTCCTCCAAAACTTCTAATAAAAATGCTTCTAATATGCTTATATATAACTTTCCTTGCTGCTCAGTATTATCACAGTACTAATTGCTACCTCCCTAAATTTCATTAATTACTATTGACATTGATAGGAGGTGAAAGTTCTCGTTAATGTAGGTTGAGAGATTATAATTTAATAAACTCTGAAGAGATTATAATTTAAACAGGTGAAACAAAGCACAGGGAAAAGGGAACATCTTGCAAACACAGCTGTCTAAAGCATCCTGTTCCATGATTTTTTTGCATCTTATTTATCTGAAATACCTATTTTTAAATTTTTTTTTTAGTTTGCCGGGTCTGGTTTGTAAGGACAAAATGACAAGAGGAAAGATAAAGGTGACAAGTGCAAAAGCTGGAAAGTTAAAGACAAAATGGAGAAGAAGGGGATCACAGGCAACGAGTGGAGCTGAGACTTTACAGAAGTGATGAAAAAAGTTACCTTCCTTCAAATACGTAGAATATAAGGTATGGCTTGCTGTAAGTGTGGTCTTAAACAGAGCTTGCTTACACTCAGATTTAGGTGTAAATTAGAGAGAAAGAGTTTAGATAACTGAAATTCAGAATTTCTTGTGTGCTTCCTACATTATTGCTACTGATAAATACCCTTAACATGCTTGGCAATTTTTTCATAATGCGATGCAGTTTTTTAACTGAAGTTATTTGTTTTTTTTCTCCAAAACATGCTTGTTTACCATTTTTTCCTTTTCGGTTTTACATTAGCTGCTGTTTTATACATATCTTCAATATCCAGATACTGAAACAGGTCTTAGAAAGTGGAGATTTTTAGGAAATCAGAAAAATATATTTGACTTTGAAAGGATTTTAACTTTTCAAAAAGATGAGGCAAATAGGAATTTGTGGAAAATGAGACACAAGTCAAAGATTTGTATTTTTTATTACTATCTTATAGGACTCCCAAATTAATGACTTATATGAAGTAAATTTTTGAATTATAGAAATGATTTTGCTTTTTCCTTTTTATTTTTATTGATGAGGACTGCTTCATCTTGCCTTGGTACTTATCATATACCTCAGATGTAATCTGCACAAGCCCCTTAGGGGAGCATGCTCTTCAGGCAGAGTGCATCTCTAGCTTCCTTTAAAGATGAAGGAGATATCAAAATTTGAGCTTCCTTGTAGGTTTCTCTTTTTTTTTTTTTTTTTTAATAAACAATAGCTTGGTTTTTTTTATAAGTCTAGTTTAACTTAAAAGCTCCTGAAATCCTCAAGAAAAAAATACTATACAAAGAAAGATAATGAAAGAAAGGGAAATAATATCAAGACAAATGTTCACACTGCAGCTTGTTTCTGAAACTGGGGGGAAAATATGAAAAAACATTTATTTCAAAAGTAAAATGAATTTAAGTTGTCATGCAGTTGCTAAAATATACTAGTTAACTAAATGGAAAATATCTTTCTTTTTTGTAAAGCTGCTGAACCCAATATACAGTTACTTTTCTGGGACAAGGACTACTCTGATCTGAGCAGTTTTTTATCAAAACTAATGTATTGCTGCACTAAAGTTTGATCTCAGTGAATCAAATATTTCTGTTCTGCCTTTTGGCATGCAGAGGCTTTTTCCCCCCTACTTCAGTGAGACTGCAGTCCTAGCACAAAAACGTACAGTCTTCAGAGGAAAGTATGAATTACTGCCACTGTTGTCCAGATGCAGGAAAGACAGGATACAAATTCTGCTTAGTACTTCATAGATTCCTGAAAGAGAAAGGGGGACATGAAAGTGGGTATTTTAAATAAAATTCTTCACTTTCATTTAGATTCAGACTTGAATACTTGTATTGAGCTAGTGCTTTTCCACATAAGAAGTATAAATAATATGGCATCATTTGGAGTGCAGGGTGCTGCTCTACTTTTCCTAGATATGACTGATTCTGGCTGGTAAAAACTAAAAGTGGTTTATGGCTAATTTGCCCTTTGGTCTCAGCAGGGCTGGCCTTTTAGGAAGCACTGTGAAGGTAGTACAGTCCCTCAGGGGTGTTCCTGTCCAGCGTGGGTCACTCACAGCCATGGACCCAGGAGGACCCAGTGTGGATTACTTAGATATAGGTGAATGTAGTACCAAAGCCCAAGGACTACTGATGGTAGAGCTGCTGTTGTCAGGTTCACACCCTCACAAAAGGTATTATTTGATGAAAAGCAATCACTAGATGCAGTCTTCTGCTGCTTTATGTTAATTTTATGATAAAGCTGCTGATAAAGATTAGATACCAGTCGCATATCATGCTTCAGTCAAAATAAAAAGGTTCTTAATTTGAACAATAGATCTCCACGGGCTGTCCCTGCTGAGCTATGCATCTACAATATTTTGTAGCTCTTAAGTTGAACCTTATAACAATAACATTGCTGATACAAAAATGCTTTTCTCCCTCCTGATGCCCCCAAGATATGTTTGCGTTTTCTTTAGAACCTTTGATTTTTTAAAAAATCTTGTTGAAGAAGGAATACAGGAGGGAGAGCATGATAGGGAAAAAACAGAGAGGACAAAGAACCAGTCAATACTTTTCAACACAAGAAGCATCTTTGCATCAGATTTTCCAAGATATTTTACATTGATTTTGTTTAAATCAATGGTAGCATCTTCAGTATACTGAATGGGATCAGAGTTCATTTCAGTGCTGAGTGCTTTTGAAACTCATTTCCCATTGATACTTAGCAGTGACCTTCATTTTCCTTTCCCTGAGTCAGTAAACAGCTTTACAAATGCTAGTTAAAAACAGAACACAAACTTAATAGGATATTTGCCCACTTCCAGTTGAATACTGTAGAATGAGCTGGCCAAACCACCTACCATCACTTAAATCACATGACTGTATTAGGTTAATTTCAATTCACTTAAATTCAGTCCCTGTCTCTCTCTCTCTCTCTCCATCCAGAGAAACAGAGGAAGCAGATGGAGGCTATTTACTATAATTAGATGAATTTTAGCAATGCATGAGGAAGAACAGACTGTGGAGGAGGAAGGCATTGCATGCTGGGGTAGGTGGGTACAAGTTTGCTGCTCTTGTATATTGTGGTGATTTTAATGGTGTCAACACTGATCAAACTCTGATATGGGTAGAAGAGGGATAGTTTTGTTGTGAATGATAAAATGCAAGCCTTATAGTAGTAAGTCCTCACATTGGGTCACAATAAACAACTTTTTCTCCAGAGGCTTTTGTAAAGCTTCAAGGCTACACTGAAACCTTGGTCTCTTTGAAGTCCAGCAGCATTTTAGCACTGTCTTCAGTGTCAACAGGTTTCCCTGCAGAGGTGCTAGGAAATACCACCATTTCATTTGCCTTCTGAGAGTCTCACTGAAACCAACACAAAAATCTGATCAATACATCTGTTGTTGTAATGCATTAAATTAATTAGGTCAAGAAAAAGATGTGTAATACATTTTTGAAGGCATTCATTTTGATAGTCTTCTCTGGGACTTCCGTCTCTGTGCTCTTCTGGAGGAGTCACTGTACAGTTTTTTATGTCTTCTACCACAGTTATCAATGTTTGACAAATTATGCAAAATATTAGTAAACTTGTAGGACTTTTAAAGTGAACAAGGTCATTTTAACAGGAATTGTTAAGAGTACAACAGACTCCTTTAGTAATTTGATTTCTGAAGGTAAGTCTGGTGTGTTTATTCACTCTTCTGGTTTTCTCTGCACACAATAGAGAGAAGAATATAGCATTTTATAAATCCTTTGAGCTTAAGTTATTCAAAGGAAATCTTTAAAAGTCATAAACACTAATTCAGTAACACTAACAAGTGTTTTATTAAATTAATATTTAGACACAATGAAGTTTATACTACTCTACACTAATGAAAGCTATGTGCACTTAATAAGTTACTGATAGTAATATCAAGTATGACAGTAGAAATAGTATATGCCTGGAAATTGAAGAGCTTAGTGTTTATTTATTGACTAATGAGTTGATTTAATGACTCATTTTCCCTTATATTTAAGTACTTTTAATGCTCTGAAATTCTCAGTCGTAATGACAGGCTGTATCTTTAGTTGTCACAAAGTAAAGTAGAAAACAAGAACCATAAGAACCAGACTGACACAGATCCCTTTATAACAACTAAAAAGTCTCTCTCCTTTATCATTACCTATAGAAAATTAACTTTTTCTCCTGTAGAAGGAAATTGTATCTAGGTTAAAGGGAAGAGAATAGTTACTAAATGATAGTGATGACCACACATGTGTACGCTGAGAAGTTTCTTTCATTTCCTGAGGGACCATGACTCATGTGCTTGTGCTTGAAATGTTGTTCATCACACCCAGAAACACTTCTAAGCCCAGGATGACTAACGTCAATAAATGTAAATCAGTTAGATGTATTTGGGATAGATCTGCAGTGTGAGGAAATGAACATAACTCCACTGATTCACAGAAACTACACCTTGGGGTCACTGAGGATCTGGCCCATTACTCATCATGGCAACAGCAGAGACACAGGTTTGTCATGGGCTGGATTCGATCCCGTGAGACTTGCTTAACACAGATCTTTGTTCTCTCTTCCCATATAACAAACTCTCACAATTGATTCGTATTCTTGCAGGACACTAGGAAAAGCACAAGTGGCAAAAATGTTATTCCTCAGGCATTGTAAAAAACCCCAAACATATGGGCCATATTACCTTATATATTTTCCTAGCTGAAAATCCTACTTATTGTTTTTTTTTTTTCCCCAGCTATATTGGAGAGTGATGTAGTTTTCCTCTAGTAACCATGTTATAACATTAAAATAATAAGTTTATTATTATTTTAATATTATAATATTTAAGGTTAAGATTTAGAAACTATTTTTTTAATTTCATGTTTTCTATCCTTTTTTGTTGATAGAATTTTTCATGTTACATTGGAGGAAAATAGTGCAGTGTTTATGTTAATTTTAACAACATAAATAATTTTATTCATTCTTAAAAAAATATTTTCATTAGTTATTTTTTCTTATACTAGGGAACCTTTATTCAGAAAGATGCAAACTGATTTCTGGATAAGTAAGAAATAATGGGTGTTGAAAAAAGAAAAAGAGTGTTTTACCTCATGGATACTATCATAGGCAATATTTTTGTATTCTCTGAATATAAATCAGTAAAAAATTTGGCATTTTCATAACTTTAAACTTGGGATAAAAGTTTTCAGCAGAAATCAGTCTTTTAGGAAAAGTCAATTATAAGCTTCATCCTGCCCTCCCAACTCTCATGCTGATCTCAATGCTGAACTAGCACAGAGGAACCAAAATTCTCATCCTTCTCAGTCACAGGACCTTGTCCAGAAGAGTACCTGTAATGATCTTTGATTCTGGAGACTTGGGATGTGATTCCTTCTTTCCCATAGGTTGTATATCAGCTTATTGAGGGATGAGATATGAGCACGTGTTTAGGTGCAACACTTCAGGCAAGTGTTTGAAGGCCTCATATAAAGTTATAAGTGTTTCAAGCTCTTCTTTGAAACACTAGTGAATCTTATTTCCATCATTTACCAGTTAAAGGAAATGTGTTAAGAAAACATTTGAAAAGCCATCAGTAATAAACTCAAAACAGCATATGAAGCAAAGGAAACATTATGGTGTTATTGGCTTAATATCCCTAAATTGTTTGTTTCCCACATATTTTCTACAGGCATTGTAGTTCTTTTTTGGAAAATAATATTTTAATTTTACATTTACAGCTTTCTCTGTGCCTACTTGCCATGACTATAATTTCTAGGAATTGGTCATAATATTTTAATCTGTTAACTTTGTAACTTTTTCCCCCTGCTACTTCTTGCCTTTCCAGGCTATGCTGTAAAATTCATAAACCTGGTAAATTAAAAATAGATTCATATGTTTTGCAGATATTTTGCACTTGAGCTGAAGATTTTAGGTATGACAATTCACTTAATATGAAAGGTGTTAAGTACTTTATTTTACCTTAATGAGTGCCATATTCTTCCCTGTCTTGCTCACTCTTTCAGCCAAGTGGAACAAGACCACTATTTTCTTCATTTCAGTTTAAATACGTGAAACCATTATTTCTGTACACACATGCAAATTTTTTCACAAAAAATTCTCTAGTGTATTGCTCTTAGTTTAAGAAGAAAGAAAGGTGGTGGGAAAATTATATGACATTCATGAAGAAAACTTTATTTCAAACTTTGTCTAGAGGTTTTTGCTGTCAGTGGGTTAATGTACTGACTACCCTGCAACCTTCCTACCCCCATCTAAGACCTGGTCTTAAATCCCAATGTTAATAACTAGTAAAATGTATGATGGTTCCAGCTGAGATCCCCCATTTGTACACTTAATAAAACTGCCAATCAATTAGAAATAGCTGAATCTTGATCTTCCAGCAAAGCCCTTGTCAGAGCTGAACTGCACTGGGAAATATGTGAAATCTCCTTGCTCTTCCCCTGGCATCTTGCCTTGTCTGATTCGCTTCTTTTCCAGGAGACTTCTACAAGGCTACAACACCTCAGTGGGTGAACCCACAAAGCAATTCCTCTATTTATGTGAATGCTAAAGATGCTTGCGTAGTGTTGAAGTAAACATATCAAGAATTTTAAAAGAGATACTGGGAGAGAGCTTTTGAAGAACATTATATTTAGTAAAAAAGTTTTTCTCCTGTTTTGTCCACTGTGTGTTTCTAACTGCTTGCTTGGGTCATCCTGCAGGCAGACAGCACAGGACCTGCATATCAGAAGGGCCTTGCAGGACATGTCAATGTGTTTTGGGGGATAGCTGTGTACTAGAATGCACCTTATCCTCCCTATGATATGGACACATCTCTGGGCCCCCTGGTGTTTCTGATTACAGTGATAAATTACCTATTGTCATAGCTGTGTTGGTTTATGAATATTTCATTTTATGCAGAACACTTGTCCTGCTGAAAGCAAAAGTACCCATTCCATATTTTTATCTTTGGTTGCTAAAAGACAAGTTCAAATGTTTCAGATACTTGACAAAAGAATGCTAATTTATACCAGTCTTTTAGCTGTGGGATTGATCTCTAAACTTATTTCTTTATATAACTTTACCTTGTCTTTAGATATCAGAAACATTTTCCATAATTCTCTTTCCCACAGTTCTGAATTTTAATGAGTAACTTCAGTAATTATTGTGGAGTTTCTACATCACTTTTATACAGTATAGAAGTTGGAAGACATAAAGGATAAGCAAGGTTAGAAATACCTGGGCTGTCCTGTTGTGGTGGTGAGTAATCACATTGTGGTGGTGAGTAATCTTTTGATAGCCAAAAATAATATAGAATACTTTTTAGTACAGACATGTAAGAGAGACGAGTGCAGTGGGTCCTACAAACTCCATCTGTTGGAGAAATTGGTTGATGCTGGATCTTCAAGTCAAATTTGGCCTCATTTGACCTAATAGTTTTCCATTATATGTGATATAATATTAAAGAATGGAAACTTGTAATCTCCCAGTTTAAAATTTCATAGTGTTTGGATTTGTGGTATTCATATGAGGAAAAAGTTTTGGAATGAGCAATTTGAACCCATGAGTCTTTGTCATGCTGCTAATTGGTTAATAACAACCACTTCTGGTAGCTGTGCCTGATGCTACTCTGTTAGCTTGTTCTTCCCAATATTTTCAGTGCTGCACAACACAAACTGAGTTGAGGGCAGATGTTGCTAGCAAGTTCATATACACCATGTTTTGATGGTTCTGGGTATACATCAGTAGCATCCCCTACTCAGGGCTATTGATCCAAGTGTATTGATCCACACATTAGGCTTCAAAGAACCTTATTCCCATTAGTAAGAATCCTTGGCAGATTAAATGAGGTGCTTCATAAGAACAGGAGCCCAGCCTGGTTTCCACCGTTACGTGTCAAGACCTTTCAGCTCTTCCCCTTCATACATCAGTCACCAGATCCTGACTCTGTGGCATGTGTTCACCTATGTCTACAGGGCCTCCAGTCTGATGATGTCCATAAAGAGAAACCAACTATTTTTATGGGTCATTTGGAGCCAGTATCCATTGCAGATTATATGTGCTTTGCCATTTTCTAACTGAGGGATATATACAGACATACAAGGACAAGACAGGGAACATAAATATAGGACATTGTATGTATTGATTTGGCCCCTAAAGGCACCAGAGGGCTTTTCTGTAGAAGTGCACTAAGCAAAAATTAGAGCTCATAACCTCCCATCTGTCCTTTATGATTGAAGTCTGGAGTCTGGGTTGTCAATACACGTTAAAAAGTGTACCCACCAAAATCTCTAAGATGATGTAGAGAGGGTATCCTCTGTTTCAAAGCACTACTTGCTCTTGGAAATTACTGTGGTGCCTCTCAGAATAATGTTTTTGGTGTAACACATAGTTAGGTCATGCTGTGTTTCCTTTATGCACCATCAGTAATTTCAGTGCAAATATGCTCCAAAGTTGGATGAGACCTTGATGATAAAAGCAGTTCTCTGAACTCTTCCAATCTGGGCATGTGTTGATGGGAACAGGTGAAATGTTTGAGGAAGGCTCATATTTGCAGTACAGATTCTATGTCTGGTACTGAATAAATCCTTGTAGTTATTTGTTTAATAGTACCAAGAGCAGAGATCTTAATTCTTTCCAAAAATGTATTATTTCTTTGTCTCTTGTGAAAATTACAGCTTGAAACCCAGAACTACAAAGATACAAAGAGACTACAAAATGATGTAAATGTGATGTGCTGAGGAAGTACAGTACTACATGTTATGGTGTTTATTTGAGGGGCAGGGGGAAGGTTTTTGGGGTGAATGTATTCCAGACTCCATATTAGCATAAATAAAACCAGGTTCTTTTTCTTTGGGATTTGAAAACTTTTTAGAGGTTGTTCTGCCAGTGGTGATTTCTGACTCATGTTCACTAAGGGAAGAAGAAGAAAGATGAGAAGAGTAGGTTGAGAGTAAAGAAGATTATTTCCATTTCTGTCAAGTGCAAACAGTGAGGTTCTTTTTAATTTGTTTAACAGTTCCATCTGCATAAATTAGCTAGGATGTCTTAAATGATGCACATTTTTTTTTCTTGTCTCGCTCCTTGAATTTTCTCCTTGCACTGTCAATGTTTAAATTGTAATGTAGGTTAAATATTTAATAGAAAAGAGGGATCCAAATCCTTTTCTTAAGTACAATTCTTTTCTTAAGTTTCACCATTTCTGCTACATTTCCCCAAAACAGTCCTATATATCTACCCATTCTGGCAACAGACAAGTCCTTTTAAGTTTTCTTTTGTTGGAAGTCATCTTCTGTTGAATCCTGAATAGGATCAATAAATGTATTTTTAATGCACAGGAGGTTTCTTTTTATTTAAGCAGCAGATTCTTGAAATATTTAGCACCCCTTCCATTCTCTGATGAAATACTCTCCTGTTTCTTTGCAGTATATGTTGACCTTGGTATTATTGCAGACTGTTTTCTGTTTTGTTTCATATCAAGAACACTTTAAAAAGAGATGGCTGCTTATTAAACTTTTCTGTTGTGGAAGCATAAAAAGATAGTACAGTGTTAATGTGAAGCTGGTTCTACAGGCAGATCTTTACAGGAAAAACCTTAGAGAATAGCTGAAATTAACACCACTATTTTGAATTGCATCAGTTGAGAGTTTCAACCATCCTCTTAAATGAAATTACACAGCACTTGCAAAAAGCCTCCTCTGAAGACTTCACTGAAGACTCCCAGAGAACTTCACATTGGTGGGCTACTTAAGCTTTTGTTCTGCAAACCCTCATTTCTGCAAATAATCCCATTGAAGCAGATCATTTTTATTATCGTTTCAGGCCTGGTGACTGATCACATGAATGAAGCAGCAAGGATTGTACTCTTCGATGTGAAGAGTGAAAAATTATCACCATATAAGTCCATAAAAGAAGCTTCTTTAATCTTTCCTCCACCCTTCCAGTGAAGATTTTATTTAACAGGATAGGATGGGTTTTACGCTATTCTGCAGCTTGCTCTTCTTTGTTAATGAGCAGAAAGTATCTGATCTCATTCATTGTTAAAGCTATATCTAAGGAACACTGCTTGTTCCTCCAGTCTTTCCTGCCATCTGTTAGCTCATAGTATCAGTTAAGATTCACATATTCAGTTAACTAAAAGCTTTGTTTATTGTTTTTCTGGGATAACCAGAAAGAAATAGTAGTAGAGAAAGCAAAGTGTATATTTATGGCTCTTAAATGCAGGAAAACAGTTGTGAACTGCCAAAGTTTTCAGAGATGTTCAGAAAAACTTTGTAGCCAGAGGGTCTGCTGAATCTGAGAAACTGCCTCTTCCTCATGAAAATGTCTGCAGAAGTTTGAAAAAAGAAATATTTTAGAAGTCTGAACATGTCTACTGTATGTGTACAGCCTGACCTTCAAAAATTCACGTTATGCCAAAAATTATACTTCCAAAATTGTCTTGTTAGGAGTTTCTCTGCAAAAAGCTACAATTCACTTCTTCCCAAGTATTATAATAAATGAGCTAACAAGACACCAACGGTCCTCCTGGGACTTGACCCAAGACCTACCTAACTGAATAGACATTTTTCAGACTCCAAAGCCAGAAGGAAATATTGCATCGTATAAACTTCCTGTGTAGACTAGCCAAAGGACTTAATTCTTATAATTCTCTCCTGAAATAGTGAGGTGCATTTTTACTAAAACATAGCTTTCATAAAGAAGCTGCAGATACTCCTCTACCATTTTAGTTTTCAGCTTCAGTATTCATGGCAGCTGTGGACTAGGTGATATTGTCCTTTTATGAAGTTATACTATCTACAGAAATCAACTTGTACTTTAATGAATTCCTTATTTATGCCTGGTGTAATGGGTAATATTAGCTACAATAGGATGTCCTTATAGCTGGTGTCATTCTGCAGAGGTCTTTTGACCTCAGAACTACAGTGATTTTATACATCAGTGTCTCATCTGTCCTATATAAGTATAATAGCAGAGTCCTTATATTACAAGTGTCACTTGAGAAAACATCATGAGAAGGTGTTTTTTTTTCCTTTTTATTGTTATTGTTGTCTGCCATTCGTAAAGCTTAAGCAAAGCAATCTTAAATCTCTTTCATGCTCTGATATTGCTGTACAGTAATCTCTGGATTTTTTTTTTTTAAACACCACAATAAGCTGTACATCACTTTTACTGATGATAAGGATGACTATGACTGTGTGTTGAAGTAAAAATTGAATTACATATGGCACAGCTAGATTTGCAGTGAGATGGATATTGTACTTTACTCTGTTTGGGTGGATACTAAGTTGTGAGCCTGAAGGTCAATTGATCCCAGAAAAGGATTGTGGAGTTTGAATGCCAGAATGATCTATTCCAGTCTATCACAGCTGTAACATGTGGGGTGAGGGGAAACAGTGCTCTGAAATAGCTATTTGTTTTCCATTAAGAAGCACTTCCAGGGGGTTTCTCACTGTGTTGAGTATCCACTGTCCCCAGCGCTGCTCTGTCTGACAGTGTTTTATTGCCAGAATTGGTGAAGATAAGTTCCCCTCGATTTCTCACATAATAGATATATTGAATATAGTCTATTCCTTTCAGTCTGTGACACATCCAGACTGAGGAATTGTGTTGAGTAAAGTGAATTGCTCTTAATCTGAACATTAAGATGCCTGACTGTGTACCACAAAATCTCCTCTGTCTCTTAGTTGGTAACCTGTTTTTAAAAAGTATATTGGTTATGATAAGAGAAAGTGTTGAACTCCTTTTCAGTAGTTTTACCTGTAACGTAGGCATCCCTTTCTCTTCCATAAGGGAAATGGGTCCCTTGGGCTTCTTGTTCCTGGGTATGATATGTGATGGGATTTGCCAGTTCTGAGATTTTTAGTAGATGGAAAGGTAGACTGGTTGCACTGGTTGATGTGGTAGGCAGAGGAAGAGTTCCATCAGTAGGTGAGTCTGTTTTGTGCCATGGAGATTATGTGTCTTGTCTGTTTGGAAGAGTTTGTGTAAAAGTAATTACAAGGGGACGAGGTAGAGAAAAAAAACCCTTTTTTTATTTTTAAGTGTGTATAGTTGCTGTAAGGGAAAAATAGGTGTTTCAAAGATGGGTCGTTGTTATAGAGTGATGTAGTTTTTGCCTAATGTTTGTAGCATTTTTTCAAGAAGATGACAACTATATGAAGAAACACTTTGCAGTACATAGTTGGTCATATTTCTAAACTCCTTATCAAGACAATCATTCTTTTCTTCAAATAATAAGCCCTAAGATTTTCATATATATTTTTAAGCATGTATGTGTTTCCTGTCATATATTCTCACTGGTAGCATGACTTTTGGCCCTTTGTAAGTAGCAGTGGCATCATAGACTACTTTAACAGCTCCCTACTTTCTCATATAAGTATACTTTTATAGGTATTTTATGAGGTATTTATTATGGGGTAGCAGTTTGGGTGGTGTAGAGACTTTCTACATCAAGTCTTTAAAACATGGACCGACAGTGTCCTATTTAGAAAATATTTCTTTTATGAGCAGTCAGACAAACACTTAGATATATGGGTGGATCATAAAAATAGGTGAAAGTACTGGTCCAAGGGATATTTTCACCTTTCTGAGGAAGGGTAAATTTCATATATTCCTCAGTTAAATCTTTGCTCTGTGCACACACCAAAACCTTTCTCACTTTGCTTCCCTTTTACACTTTCTTGTTAGCATTCTCTTATTTTGATTTCTATTTTCTCCATCTTATTGTTTGTGAAAAACAACATATTCTTTAATCACAAATGAGGAGGTAAATGAAGATGCTATCTGATTTCTAAGGTTTACTTCACAATCTCTTACACTTAGTGTTGTCACTTAGGGATTATTTAGGGAACCTGATCTGTCGAAACTTCAGACGTTTTTTCCAGACTACACCCAAGATGTAGGATCACTTCTCTGCCGTACTCATCTTTTCTTTAACAGCCATTATTTTCAAATACATTCTTTCTTTGTGAGTTCAAATGACCTCTGAGTTTAGGCAATTAGTATACCTAAATGCCTTAAATTATGTATCTGCTTATGTGTTTTCCTGGCTCACACTCTGATTTTCCAACGCTGTTAGAGAAAGCATAGGAGAGGGATAAAAGAAACATAATCTCAAACTGAAAGGAGTAATTCAGTCTCTTCAAAGAAAAAACTCCTGAGATTGTGCCTGTTTGTCTTTCCAGAGCACCTGCGTTTGCCTCAGAGTGCTCTGCTAATCAGTAGATTAATAGTAGTGGTCCTGGTCTTCAAGGTATTTTCATATATAAATGCAGGCAGGATCAAAGTTTTGTGGGCAACCTTCAAGCAAGAAAATAAATCTTAAAAAAAAAAAAAAGGTCCAATACTTTACTTTTTTTTTCCTCCAGCAACATATACAGTTTACTAGAGGCAGAGGGGAGGCAGTTCTATTGTCTGTTGTTTTTTTCCCTGCCACACCATTAAATCTATTTCTTAAAAATAAAATTTTTCCACATTAAAAAACCCAAACATCTGCAGCTGGAATACCTGGATTAATTTCAGCTGAACTGAACTGTGTAATCAGAAAGAGATAAGACATTGCTCTTTAGGAAATTTTCAAAACCATTACTACAATTCAATTCAAACAAATTTTAAACTGAAATAGTCTTTTTTCAAGCCATATATTGAAACAGGTTTTGGAAACGCAAAATGGCCTTGTGGAAAAGTTCTTACAGGTCTCATGATCTGCTTAATTTGCCTGGTCTGTGGGGTGAGAGGTGCTTGCGCTGGGTAAAGAGAGTAAATCTTGACTGATACCTGAAGGAATAATGTAAATGTAACGTAATGTAAATAATAAATGGCAATATACACTTTGATTTTATTATATAGTACACCTATAAAGGGTATTGCATTTCAAGGTCCTTTCTGCACCTCCTCACTGGCATGGGGAGTTGACATCTTCACACTCATCCTGTCCTACTGTAATTCCAGACATAATGAATTATGCAACCAAGGTTGGAAAACCAGTTCCTGGCAGGAGGGATGAATGCTGCGGATGTACCTGCTCCTGTCCGGTCAGTGGGTGCATTTTGTGTGGTCAAGAGGACGAGTCTGAACCCCCACGAGCATGGGGCAGGATCCCCAGCTGCCCCACTGCAGCTTCTGCAAAGGCTCTTGGCAGCAACTGAAAATCTGAGCCCCAGACTCAGGATGGGCCAGGATGGACTGCCGGGATGCAGGCAGGAGCCTAGGCAGGCACTGAAGTCCCTGCCTGCTCCTGACCCCATGGTGGGTGGGTGCTGCTGCCTGCCTCTGCCTGCTCTGCACCAGCACCCTCTCCTGCTGTCAGGCCTGGAGCACCCAGCAGTTGCCCTCACTACCCTCCCCTTAAAAGGTAGACGAGTTCAGTGATATAATGAGTCTTTCTGAGGACTGACTCCTCTGACATAGACATGCCTCTCTGCTTCTGATTTACTGTTCATTACTGTGCACCATTTGAAGGACAGATGTGCTACTTAATTACTGGAAATGGCACAGGTAGGTCAGTCGCACTTCGATGTTCATAGTGCCAGTCAGAGGCAGGGCTTCCTCTCCAGGCTTGTCTCTGTCATGTCTGTCACAATGAAAAATGGTGATTTTATTTTTTTTCTTTTTAAAACTGTACCAGATATTTTTAAATAATCTAATTCTGCATTTGGTGTTGCTGAGCGAGTGCTCTATAATTCAATTTAAAAGTATTTGCTTCTAGTGCAATTAAATTTGCCTTTAGAGCCTAATTATCTAACTGAAAAACAATTTGATAAAGCCTCAGACCTTCAAAGTGTCTTTCCCCTCTTTCCAGGCTCTGTCCACAGACATATTCTAAAGATAATTTTTACATACATTTTCAGCAGGTTGTACAGGGCCAGAAAATGTGCACGCACCAGGTCTGAAGTGTCTTTTAAAGGTTTTCACATACTGAGCTTCTGAGGTAATGAAGAATTATCCTTGTAATCCTACAAGAACTCTTAGTCTACCCTCTCAGCATTTATCTGTGTTGTTGTTTAATATTTATGCTAATGTCTGGTGTATATTGATTGTGTTTGGGTTTGACTCAAAGCTTCAGCGTATTTAGTCCTGAGATACACCAGTGTCAATAGTACTGGAACCAAACACAAGGATTCACATAGATTTGCTTTTAAAAATGAAGTTAGTTGTGCAGGTGCACACATGCACGCAGAGGCTGTACCCATGGGGTATATGTACCTGCTTTCGAGCTTCCTTGTGTACACACACTCCATTTCAGACTGGGTACGCCTGTGTAGGTATGCCATACTTGTGTGCATTAGCACAGTCTAAAATCTTGAAGATGACTCCCTTGATAAATTTTAAAAATTAATTGCATACATTTAAAAAAACCCCAACCTTATCAACAAAGTAATGAAGTTTTCATGCCTTGTGTTTCTTTCATTTTCTCTTAGTTTAAAAGAGTTCTCCAGACCCAGATTCAAAGTATCATTATCTCATGGACATACACGTGTGTGTTTCTCCTATAGATCAATAAATGTAAATCTCTGTCCACCAAAAGAAGCCCCATGTTGAAAGAAGAGAGAACTAAGAATTTGTAGTACAGCATTTAAAAGGTTGTGGGGTTTTTTTGTTAAATGATGGATTTTGTAGTTGCTTTCTTACTGGGCAGTGCCAGCAGATGTCAGTGCCAGCCCCACTGGTGTCCATTGTGCTTGAGCTACACAGAGGAAATTGCTTTCCTTTACAAAAGAAACTCCCTGTCAAGTTGCTGTTATGTTAAACAATGGATATAGGTGAAGCTTTTGAGCCACCACTTTAAATTCTGACTTGATGCCAAGAATACTGTCAAGTGTTTGAAAGGAACACTCCAAAAATAAATATAATCACCTTAAACACACATACACTATCTTTCTTTTCAGGCAGCATTCCTAGGAACCAGGGCAGGAACCTTATCTTTCTTCAGTTGATCATAAAAGCATCTTCCAGAAATATGAATGTGCTCCTCCCATGTGTAAGGGGAAGGTGCCCTTCAGCCTGTGTTGCGAGTGAAATTGGTTGCACTTCAAAATCTTGTATTGGTGTCCAGACTTCAGATCTCAAATTCAAGCCTGAATTTCATGAGTTGTCTCTAAAATGGGGACAAAGTTTCAAGCTTGAATAATCATATATTGTGAACATGGATTATATATTACTTATCTTGCACATCTGAAAATATGATTCAATATGTGGATATAGTCCTAATCATGGAGGGTTTAAAATCTGAATAGTTTTCTTAAAAAAAAAAAAAAAAATCGTACCAGGAACAGTTCATCTTTTATATTGTTCTGACATCCGTTAAAGCTTCAATTTATTAATATGGCCAGCTACTGCTCACTGCTGCAAAGCAAACAGCAAACATCTGAGCAGAAACAAAACCTTCTCTATCCCTACAACACCATTGATTATTTCTTATTTATGTTTCTGTCATCTGCTTTCTGTTAGTTTGAGACTTATCTGATCAGGGCTGCAAAAATGTGCATTTATTGCTGTCCTTATCCTGGTCTGTTCTCTTTCCAAATCCTTTCCTATCAGAGATATCTGATTTGCTGGAGGTTATTCCTGCTGCTGAGATTTCTTCCCATGCCAGATACGCTGGATTTCTACAGCTTCTGCTCTCTATTTGTATTTTCTTCTGACTATGGAAGCTTCCCACTAGTTAAAATTCATAAATTATTTAATTTGGATCATTAAATTGTTGTTCTAGTTGGCCTTTTTGACCCAGTTTTATTGCATGTGTTCATAAGTTGTACAGATTATAACATTCTTGAAATCTTGTAAGGTCTCTTATTTCCCTTTGTTGAATGAAACTGATTATTTTCAAGTGCTGAGTTTCATCTGAGTTCACATCCCAAACTGTCTACTTTTCTTCCAGATGCTCCCTTGGTTACCAGTGCTTTATGGAGATTTCTTCCCATCTCCAAACCAATGGACCTCTGTAAGGTAGAGAGGGTCTTCAGCACCCCTGCCCTTGTGTGTGTGCCAAAAGTCTCTGTCTTCAAGGGAACTTGGATATTCCTCAACATACTTGTTTTAGTAAATTCAACTGTGCCATAACTTCCAGGCAGAGAAATGAGGCCAAGTCTCCATAAACCTTTATTGATTTTGTTCCTTGTTGTTTGTTCCTGTTTTACTAAATAAAAACTGGTGGCCTGTCATCTGATTTCTCCAGAGCTCTGGTAGATATTCCACTATATTCTTGTCATTGTTACCATACTTTCTCTGACTATCGAGTTATGATTAATTTCTACATATGCATCTCAACATTTTCAGAATACTATTAAAGGGCTTATATCTTTAAACATTTATGTGGAAATAGAAATGTTTAAAATAAGTTACAGAATTCAGCTAATTCAAAATGTTTGGAATTCCTGGAAAGGGTGTGATCAAAGTTGTGGAAATTGGACTAGCAAAGGGGAATGACATGTATGGAGTTGCTTGTGAGCAGAGGCTCATGTTGGATTCATCCCTCCTGCCTCTGAGCTTTGATTTGCACACAAGGTTTTCTTACCTTGGCCATTGTGACTCTCCCTTCTCTCATACTCCAAAGTTCTTGCCCTCCAGAAGAGGCATCTGAACTGCTCCCCTGCTAACTGCTGAACCAGTGCAGTTAACTGTGCTGCAGACTAAGGTTAAATGGTAATTCATTCAGTTTGTCTTTACCAAAAAAACCCCAAAGCCTTAAAGGATGGTCTCAATCAGCTTCAACTTTAGAGAGTTCGGATTCACTAGATATTGAAAGGGTAGATATAAAAAAAAAAAGGGGTTTTTTATCCTGTAAATTGAGTCTAGTGTCCAAGGGAGGAGTTCACTTGTTCATATACTCATTTTCACAATAAATAAACTATTACACAGAGTGGTAATAAATGCTGCAGAGCAGGGAAGTTGCCCCAGTGGAAGAAACTCCATTGGTACTTCTGCACTGTACTGTATTATACCTTTAACACTCCATGTTAGTCGAGCTGTCATTGTAGAACAGGGAAATGGTTTTAATAGCTGTCAGTGCATCAAAATGAATTCTCTGAATATCAGCATTTCATTTCTGTCTCTAGAATTCAGAAACATGGGGACTTATGCTGACACATCTACAGTTGCACAATATCTTTCTTGGTTTGTAATGGTTTGAGGACAGCACAATAGAAAATATTCGATGTGAGCATACTACAGTGCTTCAAAAATAATATACCGATAGATTTGGTTTCTTTTAGAATTCAGTATCACATGACTGTTTAAAAGAACCAACTCTAACCTTAGCATTAGGTAATTTTGTATTGGCAGTGCTTGCAGCCAAAAAGTTCTCTGTAAAATGATGAAAAGAATAATGAAACTTCAAGTATCATGCTGATATGTTCCCTCTTTAGAAATTCTCCGGTTACTGCTAACACTAGGAAATTAAAAGGCAAAAAAAGATACTTCCCTTCATGTACTGTTTCTAATTGTTTCCTATACTGGTGAGTTCCTTTCTGGGCTGTGACCGATTTATTTGGATGAAAAGCAGTAAATATCTGTCTGTTATTTGAAACACTGTAGAGTGAGAGAATGATAAATTACATTGCAAAGGGGCCAACTTTAATGACCCTCTTTGACCTTTTCCATGTTTTCCCAAAACTGCTGTGATCAGAAACAGAACAAAATTCATTAAAACATACAATTTAGGGATGTAAGGTAATACCACATTGTGATGTCTCACTTTGTTAAGTAAGTCCTGTAAAATAGCAAATGTCAATTTGTCATTTTCCCTCAATACCTTGGGGTGAAGTGAAAGGTGTCTGTCAGGGGCCTGCCAATTCCAGTTTCAAAATAATAAAAAAAGATACAGCAGGAGATGGAATAGTCCTTCAGTAAGTACTCTTGGGGCAGGCTAGCTCAGCTGTCCCACGGCAAGGGTAGCTCAGCTCTGATTGCTGCTTTAGGCATTGCAGCTTTTGAGTGGAAGAGGACACTTATGCTTTATTCAGAAAGCATTTAATGTCTAAGAGGAGGGGGACTTGTTTTGCTTATTCTCATCTGGGAATGAACTGTAAATTGAGATTCTGAGGGCATACATTTGTACCAGTGTCCATGTTCCTTTTCACTGAAGGTGTGCGTATTGAAAAAAGACCACGTCTGTTTCTCCCAGAGCTTTAATGTGAGGCTTCTGGTTTAGTGTAGGGAAGATTTACCTCTCTTTTTAAATTTTTTTTTTCCATTTTTTTTCCCCATATCCCAAAGTCAACCTCACTACATGATAAAATAGTTTTAGGCAAAAATCTAGTGCTTGCTATTTACTGGTTGCAGATTCATTTTGGCAAATAAACTTATTGCATATGTTCCTAATGCATGTAGCACATCTCTCACTATGCCAGAATCTATACAGTCGTATGTGGATGATAACTCAGCATGATGGCTTACATGCAGTAGGGCACTTATTGTAGAAAACATCCAGCAAAGGGACAGGGCAAGTCTGTAGGACTTGAATGAAATATGAATTATTGAAATGTGCAGATGAAGGTTGCTCGGCCAAAGTCTTCTACTTTGATTTACTAAAGCCATTACTAGACCTATTTCCAAATATAA
Source organism: Strix aluco (assembly GCF_031877795.1). Lineage (NCBI taxonomy): Eukaryota > Metazoa > Chordata > Aves > Strigiformes > Strigidae > Strix > Strix aluco. Next base: position 10,207,991 of record NC_133936.1, on the reverse strand, counting down.
TATTATTAGTAACACAGCAGGGGTAGGCAGAGGAAAGGAATTAGTCTTGTAAGAGGTTTCTGTCTTTCAAAATATATTTTGTTTGGAAAAAAACCCCCAGCTTTTTCTGTTTTGGGGAGCTCTGCCCCAAAACAGAGAAAGCTAATCATTGAACATGTATTCTGAGATGGGGGTAATTAATCCAAACACAAGCTGCTGAACTGAGAAGGGATTTGAACCAATTCATTCCTTGCCAACAAGGGAAAATGTTTCTAACACTGAAAACAGATAAGGAAATCTGGGCATCTGTAGTCTCTTCCTAATTTTGTTACAGACTTGCATACAAAGAATGCTTCTGAAAATGTTAGTTAAGCTTTAGTTCCAATTATCTCATTTATTAAGCCTGGTCTTCAGTTGCCTTTGTAGAACTTGAGTTCTGTGATCAAATCTTTTCAGGCATTCACATGTAAAAAGACTATACACTGACAGAACTCAAAACTGTTTTGATGTAGAAACACCATGTTTCCCAATCAGCAGTAGAGCACTAGATTTTAGTAAGCATATGGCTGGTGGCATTAAGCCAGTGGAAACAACTTTGATTTTTTAACATTCAAGTCCAGCAGGAGGAAGGTGGTCTTTCACACAACACATAGACAAGCCACACTCCTTGCCACAGGAGCCTGGAGATGCTGAAAGGTTTGCTCGAAAAACAAGTGGACAAATCCACAGAAGAGAAATCCACAATGCATACTGACCCTGGCCCAGGAGATCCCTGAACCATAATTTGCTGGAGGCTGAAAGTACTCTGGAGATTTGCCACAGCAGTCTTGCCATGTTCCTGTGCTTCTCCCTGAGCACCAGCTGTTTGCCATTGCCAGAAATGGATGTTGGCCTGGATGGACCTTTGGTCTGGCTTGGTGTAAAAGTTGTTAGATGCCAGCTGCCCCATATCTGTAGAAAAGTATTTCTTGCAAGGAGCAACACACACCAAATATCCTTTCCACAACTGGTGCAAGAGGAGCATTGTGGATCTCTTCACCTTTTTGGAGAGGAGTACTGTGCATGCACAACTGCAGAGTAACCATAGAAACAGAGACACATGAAGAGATATTGAAGCCAACAGTGCGTGTGGAATGAGAAGTGGAAAGAGACAAAGACATGCTCTCATTTATCATGAAAACTAAGGGGTCTTTCATCCCCTCATTAGCTGCCATCTCTTGCCTTCCAGCTGAAGCTCTTGTTGCTCTTGCCAGCATGGCACCATGTCTGCTCTACAGTTTCTTCTCCCTGAGTTTCAGCTGTAGCTTATTAACCTGTTCATCCAAGGAATCTGATGAGGAGCAGCTTGGGAGTGTGTTCCCAAATGCTGTCAACAGCATTTCTTGTGTCTGTCTCCATATCCCCTCCTTTCCTTTGAGCTATGTGTACTAAAGATGTGTCCTGTCACATAACCTGATGTGAGAGCAGGGTGCTGGTCCCCTGCCCTGCATGACACCGACAGAGGGTTCCCAACTGCATGGCTCCTCCTCACTGCACGGTACCTCCAGTTGAGTCTGGCCCTGTAGGGACCACTTGTGTTGTTTTTACCAACATTATAATGAAATCTGGAGGTAACTCTGTGAGTCTCTACAGGGGACTTCATACCAGTCATGGATTTTTTCTCATTTGCTCTTCCTATCAACTCCAACTGATATTGCCAAGCATATTTTACATGAATCAAAGGGGAATATCTCCATGGTACACTATGAGGAGGAGTGCTGATACAGACATCAAACCGCTTCTGGAGAGCCTGCAGCTGCCCCAAGGCCAGCCTCTTAGGAGCTGCAAGTAGGCCCATCTCATGGTCTCTCTCACCCTTTCAAAGTGAAATACTGCAAGCCAGAAAAGTGTGAGAGGACTTGCCAGAGGTTAGAACCTGAGATATGGAAGCACAGGGAATTGCTTACATCTTGAAAGGTAAGTATTTTACAGGACTGAGGAGATGTGTAAAGAAGCAGGGTATTGGGACTTAGTCTTGCAATAATATAGGTGGCCTCAGGGACAGTGGGGCTTGTGTCACTTGGCCTCGTGAACGTGAATGAGAAGGCTAAAGTAAACCTTGGGCATATGTGTGTAGGATGGTACTGAGTATTTTTGCCAGTTCCTTTTTTGTCTCACTACTCTCCCTTGATGCTTGATGTCCTTTATTTATCTAAAACCTGCAGTTGATATTTGGTGAAATCATGCACTGTCAACTCCATTTATTCAGTAAACTCTTAGTAATTGCCAGCTGATTCTGTAGTAGTTTGTAAATTGTCTGTCTGGAAGAAGAGTAGTTATACCTGAGCCAGTGTCTGCCTTTTTAAGGAGATCTTGTTTATCATCATACGACCTTCTTGTTCTGTTTTGATTGGGTGCTACTACACTCAGGTGGACAGCTGACAAAGATAAAATGCACAACTGAATTCTGTCCAAATCTGTCTACAGTGAATAGTTTCCATTTCTGACACATTTGTTAGTGGAACTGGTCAGAAACTGCCTTGAGGGACATGATATAAAGACCTTGTAGAACGTTGTTCTTTGCCAGAAAAGGAAAATGTGTTAATTGTAACTGTCACTGTTTTACACAACATTAAAATGATTACAAAAACAATTAATATTTATAAATTTTAAATTACAATGGCAGTTAGATTTCAAAGTACCTCAAAGTTCATGCCCCCAGATGATAAGAGACCTCAAGTTGGGACTTTCTTTCATCATTCCTGGGTTCATTTTGAGCAATAAGTAATAAGACACGTATATCCCCTGCACATTGTTGGCATTGTCCTGACAGAACACTCTCTGCTTTAGATAGTTTTTGTAAATATCATTAGAAAAAAGCCTGTTGGAAGCTCACTCACTGACAACTTTGTATAATGTAGCAGCCTGACCAATCAAGAGGTTCTGGTTTCTCCTATTTAAGCCAAAATAACATACTCTTAATTTTTAAGGGTTGATCTCCATTTTGAAAAGTGACCTGAATATGTTTTATCATCCTAAGCCCATCTAAATCCTTAATGAAAACCACTGAAATAGTTTCCTATCCACGTAGATGGGTGTTGGACAACTGCTGGGATCTGCCAGTATCACTGGCACTTGAAAAGTGGATTGTAACAAATTTGTTTAGTTCTAGGCAAGATGAGCCAAGAGGCATCCTATCTGAGTTTCTCATCAATTTTGCAATTTTAGCATATGATTTTTCAGCCCCATCATCAGACTACTGCAGCAACTTCCAATACCGCTGTGGCTCCTACTTGTCAGTTTGACAAGGCAAGCTGGATGGCAATGCCTGAACCGCAGGTTTGAGGTTGATTGTAACACCTGATGTCTGAAGGGAACGCTCTTGCTGACCTCAGATTTGGTACATGAAGCAACAGCTCACTTTGTTGTAAAAGTGATCCTTAAAATCTCTGATCTTAGTTCACATGCCCCCAAAGAGACACAATGTCGCAGTGTACACAGTGTTAAAATAGAATATTCTGAGGGATTTTACTTTACTTTAGAAGCATATAATCTATAAATATTATTTCTAAAATAAATCTACATTGATTCAATTGTGCTAATTCATGTATGACTATTCTAAGTGTAAGGTAGATGAACTCTGACTCCTCATCAGGATAATTTTTGACCTGTGACTTTGGGTGTTGTCAATTTTTACCATAAATTTGCAACTAGAATCTAAACCTCATGTGTTTCGCTGAGATTTTTACAATCCCCTTCCCACCACTGTGTTGCTAATAACCTGCTAATGAACTGACAGCTACTGTACTTATGTAAATGAGGAGGCTGTTGAACTGAGAGTTAGCCTTCTTCAAAAAAATGATTAAATTACCCTTTCCAATCTGGTAACTCATTGCTTTCCTCATCTGGTTGTAGATAGAGAATATGCAGATGCATTCTTGGTTTGCTAAAGGGGTAAGGTCAGATAAATGTATGCATGTTAAGAAAATGTCTTGCACTATAGGTAGCTTTGATAGAGGTTCAGATACAGCACATCTGAATCTTCATGGCAAATTATAACGATATATATAATAATTATGACCTTTTAAGTGTTTTGTGTTTCTCAGATGTACAAAGAACACAGCCTAAACTGGAATAGAGCCTGTAAGGTGCATAGTAATCTTTACAGTCTTCCAGACTCTATTCTTGTTTAACATATATTCTTTACATATGTAAGTATATGTGCACATAGATTTCTATATGAGAATAAATTGTAAAGATCAAAATTAAGTTTTTATAAAGTCTGTTGAAACTTTTGTATCCATTTTTTAGCACCTCACTTCAAATAAAATCTGGACTAGCTGTAGTCTAAGGAGCAGAAACAGAAATGACTGACATATTAGAAAACATGCCCTAAAAATGCATCATAAAAAGATGAATATGAATGGTGGCTTGTTAGCTTAAAGATGAGAAGATGTCAGAGGTTGTGATAATAGTCTTCAAGGATGTTCAAGGTTATTGGAAGAAGGAAGGAAATTACCCATCTGCAGCAGCAATAAATCCAAATTTCTGCCTGAAAGTTTGGTTAAACACTGGGAAAAACTCCAATAATAACATTGAAGCACTGCGGTGGAGGAAAATTATGGAGTGCCCAGTGTTGGAGGTCTTTAAGATCCTTTTGTCTGGTACTATTGTGAAGGTTTTATTACTTAATGAAGGTTTCTGTTATATTAGGTAATGATTTGTAAAGTGTATTAGGACTAGTGGATGGAAAATATTACTGCAACTTCATAATGGGGCTTGGACACTTCAGGCTTTTACCTTCCCTTTTTGTCTTTTTCCCACTGGTATTAGCTGATACACCTATTTTTGTGCCTTTTACTTTTTTGTTCTTATAGATTTCTGTTCCACCAGTCTCCCTTCTCCCTAACGGCAAGCTATTTCACTGTGAAACAGCACAGCCCACTGTTTTAGACATTAAAGCATATTGTCCCTATTATCGCAGGAGTTTGTTAACCTTTATGGCACAGTGGAAATTATTGATAGAAATGTTAAAAAAACCCAGTCTGCTCAACTCCTCAGAGGTAGGATTGCTTTATTGTGGATGTCTTTATTCCCCTCATTTGTGTGCTGGCGATGGTGTCACCCTTCTGTCTGCACCTGACCATGCACTGATAGGAGAGGGCAATGCTCTGGAGGGGCGCACACTGGTCCTCAGGGGGTTGTTCATGCCATCCGTCACCTGAACTCTATGAAAACTTCTGTCTGACTTCTGGCAGATGCAGAAGAGTAGAGTGCCTAATTATGAGATCAAATGGGATGAGCTGAAGACAGCTTTTTTCTGTTTTACAATACTGCCTGATAATTCAGACTCAAACCCCCTGTAAGCTTTGTCTCTATTTTATTTCCTCTAATCATGCCCCTAGTAAGGGAATAAGGACAATGACAGTGAATTAATGATAACAAGATGCTCTGTGTTACTATGAATGAAGCACTTGTCTCTAGTTTATCTCTGCCATGAGGGCACACATTTGTATATTTGTAACATCTCATCTCCAGACAGTTTGACCTATTCATATTCAGTCAAAGTATCTGTGATTTGAATTTGTGTTGTTAATTATTTCACTCAACTAGAATCTGCTGTGATTTGTCCTTTTTGCTATATAATGAGATCCATATTTATTATTCATCAATGTTATCTGTTATTTTAGCTTAGTTTAATGTTTTGCTGTGATTATTTTTCCTTTTCATTATTTTTCCTGTCCTTATTTTATTTTTTTTCCCAATAAGAAGTTAATAGATAACCCTTTCTCATTTTAAGCACATGTGTTCATGTCATATAAACTAAATTAAAAATAGAACAATATACAATACATAATTTTTGGTCACAAATTCTATTGTGTGGAGGACTGAGGTATTTATTTCAATAATCTTAATAGAAGGTTCTATTCACATTCTGTTTACATAACATTTTAATTTAATTTTGTATAATAATTATCCATTTTATCTAATGCATTTTTTCTATTTGTATAGTCATTTTAATTAGGTGTACGTATAGCTTAGTGATCTAAAACTTAATGAATTATGAATCAAAGCTCACTGTACTTTCTCCTATTATTAACATTTTTGGATTGGGCACGTACTGTCTCCCAGAAAACAGGTCCAAAAGTTAATTTCTTTTTTTGTCAGCATATCTTATGCCAGCATATATGCATATAGTATTTTATAACCAAAGCTTTTTGCACATCTGAGGTAAGATCCAGAACTCATTAATGTCTTACCTGACTTCAGGGACTTTAAATTAAACTAGTAGCAGAAGGAATTCTTTCAAGATCTTGTCATGATATCCCCTGTCAGATACCCCACTAAAAACTGCTTCTTATTCTACAAAGAACAGAGAATTGGTATTTTAATCATCGTTGCTCAAAGCAGAGAATTGGAGTTGAAGTTCGGCAGTGCTTATAAGCCTTGTTTCAGAACTAACAAAGAGTTTTCAATTAAAAATTATAACAGACATAGCAGAAAATTAACTACTGGTGTTGCGCTCTGTGAATGACAGAGACATCCTTGAAAAATTACTTCAAGGCAGTTGATGTCTATTTATCAGGTACCTGAAGACTTTCTGATTTTAATTTATTTTTTTTTTTTTTTTAAGGTTTTAAAATTATTGTGGTATTTTGTTGGAGATTGGAGTTTCAAGGATTAAACTGTTTTCTGGCTTTTTACTTGTGCTCTTCAGTCTGTGTATTTTATCCTGGAGAAATTTGATCAGGTTACACCCAAGTGAATAGTAGTTATGATGTGGAAAGCAAGTTATGAAGGGGGATGAAGGGGAGTCACTGGATGCAATGACATATCTAGGAACATGCTCACTTGGGTATGTCACTAAGCTTAGGTAAATTTATGACTGAGTCTGATGAGTGACAAACTATATGCGCAAATGTGGACATATCGGCATAAAATTTTAAATACAGAAATGACACTTAATATAAGCATGTAAAAATATGTAAGGTTGTGAGAAATATCATAAGATGGAGATGATGTGACTCTTAAAACATTTGTTCTACCTTTGGTTGTCAGAGAACATGGTTCTCAAAGCCATTCACAAGGATGATTCATTTTATAAATCCTAATAACCAGCAAATTCTTAATCCTTAAATTATGTATATACTTTTATAATTCACTGAAACATTAAAATTCTCACTTGGTTAAGTGGTACAAAATTTCCTTCTAGGAAATATTTTTTCCAGTATAGTAATTTTAATTGAGTTCTTAATGTTACCTGTTTAGATAATTTTACATATAAGACTCACATATAGAACAAAAAGAGCTTGACTACCATCTTTTTAAAACTGTCAGTAACTTGACAGGTGGAAATTTGTTTCTGATTCCTTATGCCTATGGTTCTCACTCACAGTATATTTTACCTTATGCTATAGGGGATAGTTACCTTTTTATAGGTAAAATAGAACTGACTAAACAGAAAAAACCCAGTGATTTGTATAGTTCAGAGTTTTGATTGCAGCAACAGCCCATCTGAGGAGTAGGTTCCTAGATATGGTTGCTAATATCTTCCTCATCTTTTTTTAAATGATAAAAGATACATTCCTACTCTGATGCCTGCCATTGTCTATCAAAAAACCTCACTGAATAAGAGTATCTGAAGATTAAACTTATGATACTGTTTTTCCAAAGAAAATATTTCATTTATTTAACTCAATATTTTGTACTGGCAAACTCTACAATCTTTCTATGTGTCATGCGATAAGGTGATGGCTTATGAATTTGCAAAAGCAGTTCAGACTGCTGAGCTATGCAGACCTTTTTATATCATTTGGCCTTTCAGATACTCACCATCCTCATATTATCTGTCAAAAATAATACTGAACTTCAATCCTGAAATTCAGTAAGGGAGGAGAAATTCTGAATAAAATGAACTTTTTCTTCATCAGATCTTGATCTAAAGTTATTGGGTAAAGGGAGGTAAGCAGAAGACATCTGAAGATTTTGCTCTTATTTTCTCCCTTTTGTCCAAATTATTAAGATCTGTATGAAAGAGTACTGGATGCATTACCAAGCCTTGATCAGTTAGTTCACTGTTAGCTTTTGCTGTACTGAGACTCAATATTTATTCCTAATAACTGGTCCCTATCTCTCATCTTGTTTTCATCTCCAGTGGGAATTAACCTCCTTTCCATGAACTCTTTTGTTATGAGTTATCCATGGTAGTCTATTCCATCTTTCTTTCTTCCATACTGTCCCAAGGTCCTCTGTGAACTACCACCAAATTCTATAGATACAGATATCTATACCCCTTACTTACCTATACCCCTTGTCCAGCACTTGCAGAAAGTCAGTTCCACTCCTCGCTGGCTGGCTGGGATGCACAAGCTCTCTGAGCCTACACTCACCAACCCCATGGTGTGGCTTTATCTCAGATAGGGTGTTAATTTGAACCTCTCTGGTCTACTCAGCTTCACTTTACAGAAAACTTACCAGGATATTATATCTTTAAGACTTTAAACCCTGTCGAATGCAGTTGAGAGTGATTCAGAACTGGCCACATAGCACAATTGTATGTCTCATTTAGGCAGGAACTGTGTTATTTTTGATAAAAAGGATCACATCTTTAAAAATGAATCAATATATTTAGGTTAGTCTGACTACTTCTTCTGTTACTTGCAATCATATCTTCCATCTGTGTGAACAGCACAATACCAAGCAGTTTCTGAAGTGCAAACTTCCTTTGTACAAGGTATTAAAAAACTTTTTCAGTGGAAAACTGTTTTAAATTTTAGAGAGAGAGCCCTCCAAGGTGAGCTTGAAGATGTGGATCAGCTTACTGGCTCAGAGGTTGTAAGTAAGCTCAGGTAGTAAATATGAAAAACTATCTTATGTCTGTGGAGAAGAATAGGGAGGGGTTACAAAAAAGGTGGTAAATGGAGGACAAAATGGAAGTAAAAGGGATGGAAATGTCTTGGACAACACACAGAAAATTAAATGGCAAACACTGGATTTGTTGAAATGTCATGAGAAGGTGAAATCTACTCCTCAGACTCTGCATCCAGGTTTTACAGTCGGTGGACTGTAGTCATGATCTCAGCCCAATCAAAGACTAAAGACTTTTCTATGGCTTGCTAGTCATTAATATAATTCTCCTAGCCCTTCATGCCATCATAACTTGTCTCTGCAGGATCCTTATTCCAAGTATGTAGGCAAAGGACAGCATGGCTGTAAGGTTGCCTTTCGTATCGGCATCCTTTGTACGCCCTGCAGCACTTGGTGAGGATGACTCTGTGGGCAGTCCATGCCTGGCCATCTGATTCTTTCAGGTTTAGAATACATCCATGAAGAAGTGAGATAACAGTGAGGGACACAGAAAGATCACTAAGAAAAATTCTACAACTTCTGATTTATTGTTGAATTCTTGTTCACATATCACAACACAGATTCCCGTAATTTATGCTGGAAAGCAAAGTGCATAATGGCCAAGTTCTGCTTGCCTTTACTTTGGGTGAAATTTATTCAGGTTGCTAATCTTGTCTCTACTCAGCTGTCAATTTTCATGAAATCTGTAAAAATTAATTATCTTCAACACCTTTATATTTTTCCGTATATGCTCTATGATTAACAGATTCAGAATTGTTTGGAAGAAGGACTGATAAACAAACAGACAGGTAGATGAGCAGAGATCATAATCACAGAAACTGTATTCCCTTAGACAATCAAGCTAAGTAAGAACTTGTTGGAAAAGTTGATATCTCATTTTTGTGCATGCATGTATCTTGTTTTATGTGAGTCAGTGCTTTAATGTATGTTTTCACAGTTTTAAGATGAGGCCTTTAATTTCTTTTTACCAAGTCTATAGCTGATTGTCTGCATTACCTAACCAGCTTTCCACAGTGTTTGGAAAGCTATAGCTAAGCCACATGAATGCCAGGTTATTAAGAGCAAAATAGGTTTCTCATGGTTAATATATACCAATGGCTATGTAAAAAGAACCAAAACAAAAATTGCTGTGTTAAAAGAGTGCTAAGGTTACAAAGTCAAACGCGGAAAAGTTAGGAAACGGTACATTGATAGCTCTGTGCAAGTTTAATTTGGCTCCCTTGTGTGCATGCATTATGATACAGTCTTTAATTACCTGATCGCATACTGGTTTCTCCATGGGGCTCCTACCTCATTCAGTGCACTGGATGAATGTGTCTCACTAAATGAGTAGCTATTCAGTGTTTCCTTTTATTCTCATTATCTAATGCATAACACCATGACTTATTTACTGATCTTCTAATTCTCTTTGTAAATTCAGGCTTTTTATTTCCTCGTGGCCTTTTCAGTGCTGTGCTTCATTAAAGTACCTATGTGTTTCTCATATATCGATGCCTTTATCTTCTCAAGGCAGCTGTAAGGTGACATGAATTTGATACAGTCTTTGAGGGGAAATGGAGGCTGCTAATTCTACTAGTATTCATTAACTTTGTGTATCTGCTTTAAGACTTAAAATCTGTATGTCCCCCTTAAACTACTAAATCAATGGATTGTATTCTGCATCTTGAGTAATCCTCAATACGTTATTTTTTATGAGACCTCATACCAAGGAAATAAATTAGCATCCCAGTTTTAACTAAGGTTTTAATCACCTGAACTTATTTAAGTACTGAAATCAATGGAAGTTACGTAGCATAGTGGGTTTTGTTCTGAGAATTTACCCTTGTCCTCTTGTCATCTTAATATTTAGATCAATGGGCTCAATATTTGTACATGCTGGCACCCAGGTGTGATTTAGGGTGTGCATCAACAGTGCCAGTGGAATGCCTTGTGCCATCAGTGGGTCTTAAAGGTGAATTGAAGGGCAGAATTTGCCCTGTGATCACTATTTGCATCCTTACAGGTCCCTGCCTCCAACAGGGAGCTCTGTCTGATATGGTAGACAGCACTTCTTGCATGATCTTCCTTCCCCTTTAAAGCGTATATGCAGTCTTGACTTAGCCTTCTTGAGATCTCAACACTCTAACTGAACGTTATGCCCTTTATAGCAGTGTTAGTTTGATTATTTTTATATTGCAAATAATATATTGTGTACAGATAGTGTCATAAGTATCATTCATCTCAATTTGAGCTGGTATGCATTCCTTTTACTTTATAAATACCTATAGGGAATATGACTCCAGTGGGTAGTTATAGGAAAAGAATTTGCAACGTAGTTAAACCAAAACATAAAAACTCTTTTTCACTTTAAGAGAGTTTAGAGAGTGGACATTTAGCACAATACACACGTTATTTTGTATATTTAGTATTTATAATATACTGTGTAACTCAATTCTGTAGAGAACTGTACATGATTTAAAGTGACAGAGAATAACAAAATACAGAATCCTCAGTCATTCCAGGTGTATGTAAAAATGAAGATATACAAGTTTTGTCTCTGGCAAAATCCCAGCTTTGAAACTATTCAGTGCAGTCTTCTCGTTGAGCAAGTTGATCTAATACACCACTTTATTTAAACTACATTTATCACTGTCTTCATTTTCTGTATAACTGTGAAATTGACTTATTTTGGTACATCCCATAATATCTGATTAACCTTCCTAAAGCAATTGTGAATGGAGATATTCAGGAGAAGTCGTCTGTGTGATTTCCCAAGCTGCTCTGTGTTCGCTGTTCTGCGGTAATGGTTTTTGTGCTGTGTGCATTTTAAGTATGGCAGCCTGCCATACATGCACCCCTGTTTTCTTCCTTTCCTCTCCTTCTATTTGCTCAGATACCTTAGAATAGAGTCCAAGTCACAGTTTCCTTTCTTGAAAGCAAAGGAGGTAACAACCTGCTAATTTAAAATCTGTGTTTGGAAAAACAAAGCTGTGATCTTTGTATTCACGGGTGCTTTTAATTCAGAGTCCTGTTAAATCACTCAGACTCTGCAGTCTAAACCTTAAAGAGTCTTTAACCTGGAGCTTGACTGTAGAGTATGCCACCAAATTTGTGTGTGACACTAAAATAATTTTGTTTATGTCTGTTCCCTATCTGCAGAGTGAAATAATATATGAGTATTTTATGGGAAATATTTCCTTTATGACAAGGATTTTTGATATTTTAAAATTATTTCTAAAGTAAATCAAAGCTAAAAAACTTTTTTTTTTAACATTTCCATGCTCTAGAGGTATAGAAAATTTTCAGACCTGTAAAAATCAAACTACTTTTTAACAGTTGTGAAGGACCTTTTTTATCTTTTACTTTTTTCATTTTCTTTAATTTTTTTTTTTGAGAATACAGCACCTAAAATGCATTTGAATCCTTTAAACAGAAATTATTTCAAGTAAAAATAAAACTGTTCCTTTAGAAGATGAAGTAAAAGTGGGAATTTTGGAAAGTGTATCTTGGTTACTATTTTCCTAGAAATTTAATAGTAGACTTAATTTTTAGTAGATCTGAGTTTAGCTGGAAAATGTCACCTGAAAATTTCTGGCCATCTCTCAAATGCACTCCTGTTTTGCAGAGGTTGTAGTATCTTTAACATTTCTGTATGTTTATGGAGATGTAGAGCATTGTAAAAATGTTAAGGACTGGTGAAGAGGGGAGTGACTGTGATGCGGTAGCAGCAGAGGCAGAGGATAGAAGTGAAGTAAACATTTCTGTATTGCCTTCAGTTTAGTGTTTATATAGTAACCCATCAGTGAGTGAATCTCCATTGTGGGGGATAAAGGTGAAAAAAGCTTCTGCAGAGGTATTCTAGCTGCTATAAATTATTGGCTGTGTCAGCAAGACTAGGTTCTTTGTCAGGTAATAAACAAGAAATGTTATAAAGGATAAATGACTCGCCTGGAGAGAACTCCAGGGACGTTAAGCCTGAAGGATCAACTTTGAAATTAGCTCCTATGCATTTGTGAAATAATCAGAATGTCTATGTAATATTGCTGCTGGAACTGTTGTGAGGTGAAGAAGGAAAAGCTAAATTTTGCCTTAACCTATGTTTGAGCTATGACCTTTTATATATTTTTATAATATTTTTACATATTTTCTATAATTTTTCTATATGTTTTTATATAAAAATGAAATTATAGAAAAAGACAAAGTCCCTATAATTTCTGCCTCCTCTATTTTGCTTAGCGGCTGCAAGATTTGGACAATAACAGCAGTGAATGACACAGAGATTCTTGAGATTGGCAGTGTATGAGTTTACAAAGCAGAGGAACTGTGACAAAATGCTGCAACACCTTTAGAGCATGGCAGAGCATCTGGTTCATCTGCAGACTGTATAATACAGTATATTAAGTACAGATAACTTTTTTTGCTGACAACTTTCCAAATCTTGAGATTAACTGGTTTTTTAGACCATTTAGAACATTTTTCATGTTAAATTGTGTGTTCTGCAATAAATGTATCATCTGAAATAATCTCAGTAGAATGAGATCAACAGCACAAGATTAATGCTAGTTTCAATGACCTACTAATAGTCGGTATGTGGGTGCGTTATACCCCTATATCTCTAAGTGTCTGATATGGTTACACCAAGCATGATCTCACAACCAGTGTCCCATCTAATCCTCATTATTAAGAAGAAGTCTCATGATGTTTCCGAGCATCTCCTGGGAGGAATTCAGATTATCTTCAATGCCTGCTGAAAACCCCAGGAGATGGTTAATTCTTAGCAATATCTGACACAAAAGCTGCTAAATATCGGCTGCTAACTGCCAAGAATTTTTCACTGAATTTATCTTTACTTACTTTGTTTAAAGGGCACATTTCAATACAAATTTCTTACTAAGAATAGAGTTTAATCACATGCTTAACGTTTAGAATGTGTGCGAGTTTAATGTCTAACAATGAGGAAGGTAGACATCCAAAAGGAGAGCTGGAAGTCTGGGGTTCAGATTGAAGAGGCTTGGCAAATTAATGGTGAAATTTCTAGAAGGAAAAAAAGGAGAAGAATGAATTTCTAGGAGAAAGATGCCTTGTTGAATTGAAGGAGGCAACCAGTACTCTGTTTTGACATCTCATGACTGCCACAACTCAAGTTTATTTAAAAAAAATAAGGAGAGGTTTCGTTCTTTTTTTTATTTATCATCGCAGTTCTTAGGCAAAATTACAAGCCTGATCTCTACATAACTGATGCGGTAGAGCTTGTCTGAGTCTGAATACAGCCTAAAATTTTCACTCTCTAAATCATAACCAGACCCAAAGCCTACTTTCTAAATCATACTGTCCTGTGGATCTACAACATTTATTTCACCAATTGAAGAATCAGTGGTAGAAGAATGAGATAGGGTATTCCTCACTAGGCAAAGGAGAAGTTTTAATATCCAGTATAAGAGTATGAAGCAAAGGTGGTGGCAGGTCTTAGTGCTGGATAAATTTCCTGTATCTGCTCTGTCTGTCTAGGAAGGGAGGTCCAAATGCTGGTCGGGGCTGCCATGGAGGGGAGGCTGTCCTCCTGCTGCACCAAGGACTCTTCTTTCCTGCATCAAGAGCAGTCTCACCTTAAAGTCTTGTTTCAGTGTCAAATGCAAGTGAGTAAATAACCAGGAGGACTCACAAAAATGTGTACTGCTGAGAATATGGCAGTAGTTCATTAAATTGCAGGGTCTGGGACTTAACTGTCCTGACACTTAAAAATCTCCTGGTTATGCACAATGCAATGTTGAATGAGAATGAATTGTTACACTAGTGCTATGTTGGTGAATATCACAGAAACAAATATATGGCTGATTTTCAGGGACAGTGAATGTTAACCATCAGGTCATGGCTGTAGCAAACTGATTTTTTTCTGTCTTGTTTCCCTGTCTTAAATCTCTAAGCTCTCTCCACATAGACTACATAGTATAAACTTCAAAAGTTCATTTTAGTTTAGAGGATACAAGAAACTACAAATAATTTTATTTCCTAGTAGAAAATGAAACATAGACAAAGAAAGGTTTCTTTTTTAGCCACTTTCTTAATTTTCTTTTAAAAGTGCAGGATGCAAGGCAGCTGGTGGCTTCCTTTTACAATTCTGTTAAAAACGGTGCACCTCTCCAGATCTTGACCTAAAGTTTTAGCAAAATGCTATTAAGTGAAATGTGTGTGAGTTAGCTCCTGACTTGTTATGATAGGGAGATTGGTACACTGAAGAAAAGATAGAGGTGATAGGACTCTTTTAAACTAGCTTTGCCGCTGTAAGTGTCAAGTTCTCCACCTGGGGAGGAGTAACTCTATGTACCAGTACAGACTTGAAGCTGATAGGCTGGAAAGCAACTTTGCAGAGAAGAACCTGGGGATCCTGGTGGACACCAAGTTGACCATGAACCATCAAAACACTTGCAGCAAAAAAGGCTAGTGGCATCTTGTGCTGCATTAGGCAGTGCTGCCAGCAGGTCAAGGGAGATGATCCTTCCCCTCTACTCAGCACTGGTGAGACACAGTTGGATCACTGTGTTCAGTTCTGGAGTCCCCAGTATGAGAGACACGACATACTGGAGCAAGTCCAGCCATGATGATAGTTGAGGGCTTGGAGCATCTGACATACAAGGAGAAGCTGAGAGAGCTGAGACTGTTCAGCCTGAAGAAAGGAAGGTTCAGACAGATCTTATCAATTTGTACCAATACATGACAGGAGGAGTAAAGAAGATGGAGACAGACTCTTTTCAGTGGTGCTTCGTGACAGAACAATAGGCAATGGGCACAGATTGAAATACAGAAAATTCCGTGTGAACATAAGGAAAACTTTACCATGAGGGTGATTAACTGGGACAGGTTGTCCAGAGAGGTTGTGGAGTCTTCATCTTTTGAGATACTCAAAACCCAACAGGGCTGACCCTGCTCTGAGCAGCTGGCTTGGACTAGACAATCTTCAGGGGTGCCTTCCAGCTTCAGCAATGCTGTCATTTGAAGTTCTGCCTTTAGGAAAAGGTTATAACATTCCTCCAAAATCAAAAATATTTTTTTTTCTGAATTTAATGAGTTCTTAATCTCACTCCTTGCTTACCCCACTCTAAATCTTTCCCAATACCCTCAGAAATTACATGTCTGTCATGTTCTTTGATAATTAGTCAGTAGCGCAACATAGCATCTGGTGGCTGTTGCATTTTTTGTTGGTTAAATGATCTGGATCTAATGCTGAAACAGAAAAATGCGTCTCAGTAAATAAAGCCGTACAAGCACCTTGCAGGCACTATTAACTGCTCGACGCTGCTGAACTTCCTGAGCAGACCTAGGTGGAATGAAGCTGGGATAATGGATTGGAGCACTACAACAGCTACGGAGGAAGACCAGGGGCAATCAGGATATTGAAAGGAGACTCAAATTTATTTGGATCCATGTGCTTTTGTCCAAAAGATAGACTGAGGCCACTGCAAAGCCAATTGAAACAGCCGCCTTCTCTGCAGTACCCTTGTGAGCATAAAATTTACATTCTTGCACCATATTGCCATCTTTCACCTCCTCCATGGTTTTCATTTGCTGAGGTTTGCTTACACTCGTTATTAGGCTTCTCCCACTCGAAGACCACAGCTCTTCTATAAGCAGATATCATTTCAGAGCTGAGTTCGTTCAGTTTGCTGTGGAAGAAGAAGATCTGGAAAAATAATTTTCTGAGCCAAGTTCAGAGATGGTACTAGCTGTGATATTATAGCAAGTTGACATAAATGATCATAAAATGTTGGTACTTGTATGTCCAGGAGATTATGTTGCAAGGCTGTTTTGAGCAGAATGAATAACTGGAAAGCACAGAGTGGTTGAAACTTCCTAAAAGATTATTTCTTTGTTATCTCCAACCTTCCAGTTAGAAAATTTATGGTAGGAATCACCTCGTTATGAATGTGTTGTTATCATTGCTTTGTAAAGCAGAGGCATCTCTTTCTAAAGCTTGCCTTATCTCTCGCTAACCTTTGAAGCTATAAAGATGAGTGTTGTGTCATTTAGTGCAGGAGATGTCTTATCTTTATAGTCAGAACATTTTCAGAGCAAAGTCAGCTTCTTATTGCTTGTATTCCACTATAGAAAAGTTTATTTAAAACAAAAAGGAATCTGATCACTATAGTGTCTAGTATGGTTACACTACGTTCGCTCTCTGTATTTAATGTAATTGTTTTAGACACAGAATACTTGCATAGGGCTAAATCCACAGCTTGTATTCAGTTTTTACAGTCTGCAAGTTCTCTGTGATTAGAAAAGGATCTTTGATTTTTGTTTAAATGTAGCTTAAAATTATAATTACCCATACAAACTGAGAAATATATGCTCTTGAGATGACCTTGTTTACATGCAAATGTCTGTGAGATATATATGTATCTTTGTGTTTATTAACTAAATTACTCATAAATTAAACAGAATCTCCCCTATCAATTTGGGTATACTCCTCTTTTCACATGGTCCATTAAGCATTAGTCCCTGAAGGTTCACTTTTTCAGAGTGCCTGTTTTATTGGATACAATTTCCTCATGAATGACTGTTATGCTGAAGGAAACATCGTGTATATAAACTAGATGTTTATATACTACAGTAAGCCTTGAGCAAGGTAATATGGTTTACATAATTACATATGTGGGAAAATAGATCAATTAAAACTGAAAGTGTAGTTACTTCCTTAGATTTATGTTGGGCTGCCAAGCATGGTTTGAAGGTCTTCAGTCTGAGTAGTTGAAGAGTTTGGGACTAGTCTTCGGAGTCTCTCTCTCTCTCTCGTAACAGAGACAATAAGGTTAGTGACTTCATAAACAAAACACTGACTTTTCTCTACTAAGAACAAAACTTACCCCGGCCTGCAAACTGCATGCTATCAAAATAACATGTAAGTGTTATATTTATATAACCATTATTTTTACACAACCACTATTCGTTTGGCTGTTGATCATACCAAAACTAAAACAAATGTGGTGAACGGAGTTAAATCCAGTTGGAGGCCGGTCACGAGTGGTGTCCCCCAGGGCTCGGTTTTGGGGCCACTCTTGTTTAACATCTTTATTGATGATCTAGATGAGGGGATCGAGTGCACCCTCAGTAAGTTTGCTGACGACACCAAGTTGGGTGGGAGTGTTGATCTGCTCGAGGGTAGGGAGGCTCTGCAGAGAGATCTGGACAGGCTGGAGAGATGGGCTAAGGCCAACTGTATGAGGTTCAATAAGGCCAAATGCCTGGTGCTGCACTTGGGTCACAACAACCCCCAGCAGCACTACAGGCTTGGGGAGGAGTGGCTGGAGAGCTGCCAGTCAGAGAGGGACCTGGGGGTGTTGATTGACAGCCGGCTGAACATGAGCCAGCAGTGTGCCCAGGTGGCCAAGAAGGCCAATGGCATCCTGGCCTGTATCAGAAATAGCGTGGCCAGCAGGGACAGGGAAGTGATCTTACCCCTGTACTCGGCACTGGTGAGGCCGCACCTCGATTCCTCTGTTCAGTTTTGGGCCCCTCACTACTAAAAGGACATTGAATTACTTGAGCATGTCCAGAAAAGGGCAACGAAGCTGGTGAAGGGTCTGGAGCACATGTCGTACAAGGAGCAGCTGAGGGAACTGGGGTTGTTTAGTCTGGAGAAGAGGAGGCTGAGGGGAGACCTCGTCACCCTCTACAGCTACCTGAAAGGAGGTTGCAGAGAGCTGGGGATGAGTCTCTTTAACCAAGTAACAAGCGATAGGACAAGAGGGAATGGCCTCAAGTTGCGCCAGGGAAGGTTTAGACTAGATGTCAGGAAGTATTTCTTTACAGAATGGGTTATTAGGCAGTGGAATGGGCTGCCCAGGGAGGTGGTGGAGTCCTCATCCCTGGAGGTGTTTAAGAGTCAGGTTGACATAGCGCTGAGAGATATGGTGTAGATGGGAACTGGCAGTGTTAGGTTAATGGTTGGACTGGATGATCTTCAAGGTCCTTTCCAACCTAGTTAATTCTGTGATTCTGTGATTCTTGTCAAATGTTTCTCATTAGTCTATATTGTAAACTACTGGTTACATTCAACAATTAAAAGAGCAGTTATCAGCTTCAGGTACTTGGCTCTGAATTTTACTTTAAGGAGCTCTAAGTCTCTGAGGATAACCTGTCTTATGAAACTAAAATACTTTTTATTTACTCTATACTGAGGTCCTAAATTTTAGGGCTAAATACTGGAAAGTGCTTGTTTAAATGAGCATTTGTTAAATGTAGTTTACAACAGTTTGTCAGTTCAAAAAAGGAGACTGGGTAGGAGGCAAATATTGCCAGTATGAGGAAGTTCAAGCTTCTTGAGTAGAAAGAACTATCTTGTTTCAAAATCAGGAGAGACTACAACAGATAAAAGTCACATATAATACCTGAGCCTGCAGTGAGCCTGCAGCCACAGCTCATCTTTCCACAGCAGCATGGGTATCCAGTTTTAATATTTATAATTAGATGTGTGCTGCAAATTAAAGAAATAGAAAATATTGCTGGAGGATGGATCATAATCTTAGAGGGAAATACTTTATTGAAATTTTTTTTTTTTGTACAATTTAATGTTAGGTTTCTTACTGCCAATGTGTGGATTTTTAGCACTCTTGTCCTGCAGTAGAGGAGAGGAACAGTAGACCAAAATTAACATAATTTGTCACAATATTCCTATCAGGGTCTTGATGGTTTTAATTTCATTTTATAATATTACCAAGATTTTTTAATAAGCTTAATGGAGTCATATTAATTAGTGCCTTTGGGGAAGTTAGAAGAAAAAGTATTTTTGTGAGAGAAAATATGTATGAAATATTTTCAAATGGAAATACAATTTTTTGCTTCCACTTTCTAGCCTTCTTTTCCTTGGCCTGACTGCTGCTTTCACTTTATATGATGAAACAAAATTATCTTCTTTTTTGCTTTTCTTTTGTTTAATTCTTGAAAATGAGCATGTTTTGTGGAAAGGAGAGCATCATGCAGAAAAATCTACTTTGGAAACTCAATGAGTTACAATTGATTTTCCCTTTTCTCTGAACTGCATTTGCATGCTTTAAATGATTTATGGTTCATAAGTTCAGGTTAGAGAAAACTTCTACTCTGTTATTGTGAAATGCAGCATTCAATAAAAGAAAGGAAAATGCTTCACTTGCAGAGATCCTGAAAGAAAAATTATGGTGCTTCAGAGTTTAAATTGGGATATGGTAGCAAGCTGTTTTCTTTTTTAATCCTTACTAATTTAAGAGCATGAGTCTCATAGAAGTGTAATGGATTTATGGTCTGAAATCTCTCTAAATAGGAATTTCAGATGCACCACTGACTGTTTGTATTAGGCAAAATTGTTCCAGTCCTTGTTTGACCAGACAGGGGGATAATAGGAAATAAACCTGACCGTTACATCTCTGCTTGGCTTCTGCATCCTTTTAGTGACGGCAAAGAGAGAATCTCAATTTCTTTCAGCTAATCCTGGAGTGATCCCTTTTAGACAAAGACTTGACTCCGACAGCTCAATCCAGCCCCAGAATAAAAGGAATTATATATATCCTTTCCTGGACTCCACTTAGCAAAGTAGGTATTACCACTGCTTTGTGGTAACGTGTATTTTTTTCTGCTGGGCAGCAAAAGGGACACAGAAACAATGGAGAGAACAACAGCATATTTTTCGTGCCATAAGAGCAGAAGAGATGCACCAGTTTTTAAGATTTGGAAGTAAAGCAACTGTCATATGTCACTATCTGTTTTGTTGAACACACAGCAAGGAAACGCATTACACAGTAATTATTAATTACAAGAAGAAGCTTTGCTTTTCCATTTTCAGCAAACTCAATAGGTAAGATCATTTTCAGTGCATCATACCTTTTAATTAAGGTATTTGCTTTTGCTGCATTTTGTTATGATAAAAGCACCTTATTTCATAAAAACGCACTGCTTCTAGGCCAGATCTCCAGCAGATATAAGTTGACTCAGGTTTCATTCGATGTCACTGGAACTGCCTCTTGGTTTCCCTTCTTCTCCTGAGTATTTGTGCTACTAATTTTTTTCTCCTATAGGATGCAATATTTAAGGCAAGTGATCATGCTCCCAGGACAGCAGCTGCCAGCTTTGTTAAGTAATTGGAGTGCAGGAGTCATGCTTACAGTTCAGCCTTTGCTGACAGGAATTCAGCAGGGAGAGCAGAACTTTATTCCAAAGTACAGCACAGTCTTTCTCCAGAGGGGCCAATGAATGTGAGAGAAATGTATGAACAGGCAAGCCCCCCTGCAACAGTCATTACTTATTAATGTTTGAAAGATAAGAGCAGTACGTTATACGTCTGCCTCTAGTTTCTAAAAATATATTTGTAACTGCTTTTGTTATATCAGGTACATTTTCTTACTTTACAATTTTCTGGATAATGTGGAAAAGAAGGTGGAGGGATTTCCTTTCATGTCAATCACAATTATTTCCTCCCTTTCCTCCCACTGTTTGGTATTTTTTCCTTTTTTTTTTTTTTACTTTTTTGTATTGCTTTTAAAATGCTGGTGATTTTGTAAATTAAATTCATAATTTACAGCAAAAAGTTGTAGCACTAGTTTGGAAAATATTGAAACTTCTCTGTTTATTCCCCTCCTCTTCGTCCATGGTTCATCCTTTTTCTTTCTCTTCCCAAAAATCCTATTAATTAAATTTAGTACAGATTTAATGACAATTTTATTGCCCTGAAGTTGTGGATTTTTTTCTTTTAAAAACTTGCTGTTGTTGAAAAACAGCTTTTGCTGAGCTGTCTTTATTAACCAAATTTTTGATAGTCTGATCATAAGTGTGTGTGTGTATTAACCAGTATCTTCATTAAACCTTCTCTATGTCACTTTATCAACAAATACATAAATCTTTTCCACTATTCCTTAGTCACTTGCTGTATTGTGGTAGATTCGATATAGCCATACATACATTTCATATGATTTGTAGACATGGGAGAAATATACAGGGAAAAAAAAAAGTAGTCTGAGGATTAAAACACAAGACAGAAGCTGGGATTCTTGTGTCCACAGCACAGGACACGTGCTCTGCAGACTTTTTGTCATATGTGCATTCTGACCATCTGTCAAAGTAGGATATGGATGTATGCTGTCTGCCACAGATTTATTTTAAAAAGAAATTTGAGAACACAGCTATAGAACAGGCTCTGATTTATTTTTTCTTTTTTTCTTTCAATCTGAAATTCTGAGATAAATTTCAGTTTTTATTTGACATGCACAATATAACATAGAGACAGGCACTTGAGCAGTGGTTTCACTATTGTTCCACCAGATGCACAGTTCCTGGGCCAAGCAAATAAAAGATTGCTTTTAAAAAGTGCATAACTCATTAGCTGGGAGTGGCTGGTGCAAAGGCTGTAATGTATATTTGGTGTGTTATGGAAGGCATGAGGTTGAAAAGATACCCAAGGAAAGGTATGTGACTGAGTTGGAAGGTGAGAGCTCATGGGAGGAGACTTGGTAAAAAAGGGAAATTAGAGAATATATTCTGTTTAAAGAAAGCAAACCTTGTGATGTCAGTGATGACGCAGAGCTCTTCATTCTTAACTATGGGTACTTTTATTGTCCATGGCTTCTTCTGTCTTAGAAAGATTAGGCAAAAGGTTAAGCTTGAGGACTAGCATCTTTTTGTAGTGCTGACCTCTTAGAAGAGATTTCTGTTCTCTGCTTACAGAAAAAGAGCATTAATATTTTCTGATATATTCCTAATGCTACTTCACTGGTTGGAACCACCCATTCAGGTTGTCAGATCCAACTTCTCCACCACCTTAAACAACATGTTAAGTGAAATCAAATAAAACTCAGCTGGAGAAAATGCGATGACTGTAGCTGGCTGCCTAAGTCCCTATCAGCCTGGATCAATTCCTTTAGCAAGAAAAGGGTCTTTTTGTTAAAATATACAGTATTCTATTTTTGAGTAAAGAAGGTAACTTTACTGCAGAGTTAGGACAGACTTGTGCTGTCAGCCACCAGAAAGGAGTACTGAAGCATGTCTGAAGAACTGTAAGCCAGGTAGAAAACAGATTTGAGCTCTGGGACCAATGTCTTGGTAAAACTTTTTTGGTCTGCTACATATTTCAATAATATAACTATTTCTAGTATTGTAAAAAGGAATAAAACACCAGATAGAGGCACAAAAACTTCTCCAATAGTGAATCAGGAGTTTGCTCAAGTATTTGCCTGATCTCCATGTTGTTTATAATGCCCAAGTGACCTGGTGAAGAATGACATGGGAACATCACATACAGGGACTCTTTCTTGACTTGCCCTGCTCTGTCTGACAAGCAGCTTCTCTTACGTTTGTAGCATGATAGCTGAGAACCACATGGGCGATGAAACTGTTTAGGGCTCTGCAGCATCCTCCACTCCACCTCTTTTTCCCAGGAAGTTCTGCAAAGTTATGCAGTGGTCTATGTTGCATGTTGCTGTGGTGATGCTCACTTTAGAGATGAGTGAGGCAGAGCTGTCACAGTGAGTGATTGCACAAACTTTGCAAACTGATTAATGTGCCTGGAACAGTGAAAATATTAAACTATAGTCTTTAGTTAATCATAGTGCCGGGGGGACAAAACCGGAAACAAGACTAATGTTGTGGTTCAGACAACCCCCGCGGTGAGAAGACTCCGATGTACTCAGAGTGGTGTGTAACCAAGGGCACCACTCCCACCCACCCTTTACCCCCCAGTTATTCTGCATACAAACTTTTCCCTTCTGATGGGAACCTTTACATCGTAATACAAGTGTAAAAGCAAGCTTCTCTGCGAGACATATTTTCTTCTGTTGCTCACTTGACTATGAAAATCATGTACTGACAATTGAATTTTTCAAAGCAAAAGTGAGTGATCTACTTGTTATTGTTTGCACGATACATTTTTCCCTGGGGGACCTCATGTTCAACTCATCCATTATTTAAAATTCCTGCTGAAATCAATGGGTTCTTCAAGTATGGAATGACTACCACAGCATCTCTATATCTGCATAAGTAATTGCTGCTGATCATATACTAGGCCTCATGAAGAGCTTCTTTACTCAAATGATTTCCAGTGGTGCTCACACTAAAAATATGGTTTCTTCTCGTGCCATCAGTATTTTGGAATATCAGCAAATATTGAGATGTTATGAAATACCAAATGGTAAAAATACTAACTCTACCTCAGCCTCCTGTGGTTGAGCAACATTCCCTCACAGTTTTTAAGATGTGCCTTCACCTTGTTCCATCTCTGAAGCTCCAGGTTGCTAACAGTTGCACAGGTAAATTAGTTAAAGTTGGTGGGAACATCACCTAAGTGATGTGGAGAGTCAACACAGCTTAAATATTAACTTTTTTATTAACGGCTCTTTTCCCATTCGTCATTAAGACTGTCTTTAGCTGAAATACCTCAGTTCAAGCAAGTGTTTCTTATGACAGTTCTTTCCTATTTAATCAAAATATGAAATTAATTTTATTTATCTAGTTAGGAAAAAAAAGCAACAATGTAACCAACCTACTACTGTTCAATTCTCTGTCTGATTTCCTACCATAACACTGTATTTGGCTGTGTTTCATATTTGGCTATGTTTCATCTTTTTACTTTTTATGACAATTACTTAAAATGTACTTTTTGCGTAAAAGAGTGCATGTACTGTAGATTGGTATCTATCAGGATGCACAGTCTACAATAAAAGGGTAGAGCAATAACAATACAAACATATGGTAACCAGATGTCAACCAAGCATGAAGTCAGGAAAAGGTCATATGCAGCAGCCTACAGCAACTCAGCAAGAAAGCAGAGAAAACAAAAACATTGACATTTTCTGGGCACATTTTTCTGAACTCTTCAGAAATGCATATGAGACACTGTGTTGGCTCGTGAATTTAATTTTCCTGTGCATTCCCAGGAAAAAGCCTTCTGAACTTAGTCTGATGAGGAATTGGAGCCCACCACACACAGTGCAATAGCGCTAAAGAACCCTAAGGTTAGAAAAACTCTGTGGGCCAAATTGCCCCAAATGTAGCCGTCTCTTCCATTTATAGGAATTTTGTGTTTTTTCTCTCTACAGCTGGGCCAGTCTGGGAATATTTCAGACCTCCCTTCATTCAGCTTTAAGAGGTACATTGCAGCTGGAGAGACACGTGCTGGGGGGATAGGGGTCTGCATCTATATTACATGTCATCAACTGAATGTCCCATTGAAAACTCTTTTACCTGTGTTTAATGCCCTTGAAATCTCTGTGCTTCCTCCTCTCAGGGTGATGCTGTCTGAAAATCTGGTTTCTAGCTGATGCCTTGTTCACTTGCTTTGGTGAGCTCAGATGTTTTGCATTTTGTATGTGGAGAAAAGATGTCAGTCAAGCTTTTGAAATGTATGTTTAGATTTCCTGGATAAAAATGTTTCTAAACACTCACAAAGAAAAACTCAATGCAATGCATTCTCCTATACGGCATAAGAGACTTTGTTGAGCAGTGTCTCTTCGTAAATCCAAATTACCGTAGTATTTTCCCTTTGCTTGGTGTAGTTAATGGTACTCAATGAACAATTAGACCACATTTACTCTTTGAAAGGACTGGTTTCACATAGGTGCATTTATCCTATTGTAACCACAAGGTTGACAAAAGTTGCTGCAAGTTTCAATCCTTGTTCATCAGTAAGTTGAAATGGTATTCTTTAACTGATCTGGGGAAGCAGAAGCTATGTATCTATGTCAGTACGGTGCTGTGTACATTACAACCTAGGTTAGTGCTAGCTCAGGTACTTTTGAAGTACTCCCTATTGCACAACATAAACTTACTTAACATTATGCCAGTTCTTTGTCTAGTTTTGATCCCTACAAAGGGACTACTAACTCTTTTCCAACTTTGCGGAAGTCTTTTTATTGACTTGCAATAGTTATTAAAACCTCAATTTTCTTAATAATATTAATAATAACAATGATGATGCCCCTTCTCCCTTCTTATGTTATGCACATGTCCTGCAGTCTCCAAGATCTTTCTTAATTTTTTGGTAAGGGTAAGGCAGGAGACAATACTGAATACATCTATTTCTCCTACACCAAGATTCTGTCACTGTTACACTCTCTTATTCACAAAACAAATAAGACACTATTTCTCAAAGTCTGAGAAGAGTGTGAGCTATGAAGTGTTAGAAGGATACAAAGGGCCACTGAAGAAGAATGTACAAGTATTCAGATAGGATGAACCAGGAGATTTATGCAGAAAAGGAGGGGAAAAGAGGATAATAAAGTGAAACTGGTCTTGAAGCGTCATAGATCTACTGTCAGGAAAGATGATATACCTTCATGAAGATATGGTGTTTGGAACTTGTAACGGTTAGCTAGAAATGGGAAGCAGTAAAATCCTAATTATGCTGGTGTTGATGAGCATTCTCCTGTATAATTTGGTGCAAAGACGATCACAGGGTGTTATTTTCTTTTTGCACATAACAATATTGTTTTAGTAAAGAAGTGGAATAAAATTTTAACATTCCATTTACAACACAAGATTAGAAAGTGTCAAAACATCAGATTATTAAGAATTCATGATTTTTGTAATGGCTTTGTGAAGAAAG
Source organism: Strix aluco (assembly GCF_031877795.1). NCBI lineage: Eukaryota > Metazoa > Chordata > Aves > Strigiformes > Strigidae > Strix > Strix aluco. The sequence goes on along the minus strand of NC_133936.1, from coordinate 10,181,632 downwards.
GACACAGACCTAGAAGGGAGTCCTGAGTGAAGTACTCCAGTCCTTTCCTACTGTTTAAACTTAAAGTTCTGCCTTTAAATTAGCCAGATACATTTCCTCCAGTCCTCTAAATGAAAAGCTGTTGCAGATCTCATTACCCTAATGCTGAAATCTTAGATAATGTTAAACACACAACTAGTTCGTAATGAATTATTTTAATTAATTTTCAAATGAAATCATAATAAGTATATCATCCAAGAGAAGAGAAAAGCTGACTGATGCTAGAAACCCCTGTCACATCTCCAGCAGCAGAGTCTGAGTATGGAAGGGTATGAGAAAAGGGAAGCACAGTAGTTGCCCCACTCCTGGGACCTCAAATTGACTAGACACTGGATGATGGAATTCACTTTTTAATCCATTATCTTCAACGGTGTTACAAAAACTCTTCCCACGCCCCCCCCAAAAACTTGTTAGTTTAAATTCTGTTTGTTAGGTTTATAAATCACCCACTCTTCTTTCAAAGTCCATCAAGAATGGTCAGCAACTTGTTATGGAAGCAGAGAGGAAAAGTAAGCTGTTAACATTAGGATATGACTTGCCATCTGGTTGTACTTAGTTTGATAGGATGGAAGGTTTGAAATCAAATGTGTGCTGCTCAATTCCAGAGTTCCTGCTGAGTCACTTAGTCACTTAAAGGCATGTCGTTGTAGACATTACCAGTATGTATGCTTTGTGGTCTTCCAAACACACTTGTATTTCTCATTCTGAAGATGATCAATATGTGTAGTTACACGTGTAAGTGTCATTTGTAATTTATGCTTTAAAAATAGTTCACTGTAATTCAGTTAATGGGGCCACATGTAGAGTCAGCACTTCAAACCTCTGTTTAATCTAGAAACTCCATTGTTAGTCTAAGCTGTATATATATATATATATTTCACTGCCAATGAAAAATATATCTGGAGCCAGATCTCCCACTGATGTCAATTCCTACTGTTTTAATGTCAGATGAGAATCTGGCTTGTGATTCATATTTTTCATTCCTAAACTTTTTGTACTCACTAAATTCTTGGATGCATTTTTAAGTGCATTTTTAACATATGTGATTTGGAGCTGTGAAATCTGACTGTTTAAAATGCAGTTGTTTTGCATGTGGTCACTGAATGAACTGTGACTAGTAGTATCTGTTGGTCTACTTAAAGTTTTTGAGGTTAAGGAAGTTTTAATTCTTTCTAATGCAAATAGAAGTGGGCTTGTCATTCCCCTGTGGTTACATTCAAGCAGGTTATCACATTGTGATAACTCGTTATAAGTTGCGTAACACTGCTTATCCATGTGTGCTGCACAGGGCAGAGATACAACAGGGCACAGAGGACATATAGTTGTGTTTACTCACTGCAAACAATACAACATGCTTTATTGGCCACCGCATGACGTGTTTTGCATACTGTCTTATTTTTGCTTGATATTCTTCTCAGGTCCCAGTTATACATGCTTTAGCTAGGTATAACACTAGGGTCAATACAAAGATGAGAGAGAGCCTAAAATTGTCTTCAGAGCATAGAATAGTGACAATTAAATCAATGAAAGATACTGGTTTTCTGTATTTGCTATAAAAGTGAGGTCTTCATATAAACTGAGACTACTCTGTAAATTAAGATGCTTGACTGAACTTATTAGGTTTTGAAACAATTATCCCTTGATCAGAAACTGCTGGCAATTTGTTCTGTTACCGAAAACAAGTGTTTGAAAACAACAAAGAACAGTTACACTTACCTAGTATGCTGATTTTCTTTTAGTTTCTAATTTAAATAGAGTATCTGACAGCCATTGGAGTGGCTGAAAACTGTGACTCTTTTTTTTTTCATTTTTTACACATGCAGATACCAGTTTTCTCAGTTTTAATTGCATAAATCTGGTTTAACTTCAGGGGAGTTCCTCCAGACTTGCTCCGTGATAACACATGGGTTTTGCAACATTTATTATGTAAAATTGCAAGCCTTTCACAATTAAGTCCTCCTGCTAAACGATGTGGCCAATCAGCAACGTGCAAGTAGCTGGAATATAATTTTGAGGGCTGCATTATCAAATCATCAACAGATTAAAGTCATTATCAATTCAGTCTAAAGTAATGTGCAAAAAGATATGCAGTTACCTTGGAGGAATGAACAAGGATATTAAAACTGGCAAGGAAACCCATCAGTAAAACAGGTGGTAATCAATCCTGAGGGAGTTTAACAAATGGCTGCATCATGAAATGGATGCTGTCATGAGATGTAAACTTTTTGGTGATGACTACAGAAGGATAAGAAAAAAAAGTTAAAAACTCAATTATGACATAAAAATTGTAGAATGAATCAGGTAAACAAGAAATAGCTTTCATATATTTTGTGTTGGTCAGTACTTTTAAATAACACCACAATGAGCAAATACTATTCACTAATACAAAATATGCTGACCAATCTCTAAGGATTTTAGGGTGAAAAGAACTAATTCTTTGGTTCTTCCAAGACAACTGCATTTTCAGTTCCAAAGCCAAATTTTTTGTTTTCAACTTTTTTCCCATATTGCAGTTTTAACCTCTTGTAAATCGTTTTGGTGCTCCAAAACCAGAGCACTGCGCAGAGAAACATAGTTTGATATTAAATTCCATAAAAAAAACCATTTCAGGTCACTTGAAAGAAATTTAGTTCAGAGAAACAAGAAAGTTGAGGTCAATCCAACCTGAAGCTGGCATACAGCATTTCTGGTTTTCTGATGGTAGCATGATACACTTCAAGGTGAAAAAAAAGGAACTTTCAAACAAGTTGTAGAAACTGTATTTTCAATTAAAATTAAAAAAAAAGTTTTGATGCAACATTGCTCAAGGTAGGATAATGAAATAATATGATAATGAAATATAATGAATAATAATGAAATAGTTATCCCATCAGAAAGGGTAAGCCAGATTCAAAACAAAATGGATGGCAATCTTCCAAAAGTCCCCAGGGTGTAGCAAAACTCCAGCTGTATAGATTATCAGGTAACAAGAGGAACTGGAAGAAACCTTCATCTAGTCAAGCTGAACACTAGCTGAATTTCTTGAGGATGTTCACTTTTGTGGTCATGTTCTTCATCCTGAGGGTTGGTAAGATGTCATTAAGAATAATTGTCTTTTGGCCTTACCATTTTATGGTGTTTATCTCCTTTTCTTTCAATGCGATGAAATCTTCATCATTTTAATTAAATTCAGCTTGGAAAGCTATTAGTAAAAAAAGATTAGTTACATTTTAATAATTTGGTTTTTGTGTCTAGTCTCTGATTTATGAATGTATTAGTATCATGTAACACCTCTGTTGTTTTAAAGGCTTATTACTGTCATCTCACCGTGGCTATGTTATCATTTTAATATGTATCAGAAGCAAGGAGCAAAAGATAAAAATAAAAAAACCCAACAACCTAACAGATCAAGTATTCCTCAAGCCCATGAGAAATATCTAACTCATGGGACTTAAAAAAAGGTATAAATAACTTTAAAATATATATCAGAACTCAGGTCTTTTGAATCCCTATCTCACTTAGCTCAGTGAAGTCATTGGAGTTACTGAGTTAAGACTGCTGCAGACTTGATAATTAATATATAATGGCTTAGTTCTTAAAAAGTAACAGTGTGCCTTGTCTACTGCGTCTGTTGCTTCTTTCACAAAAGAAATAAATGAGACTGTAGAACTATTTGATCATTTTTTTAAAGATTTATCAATAAAGGCAAATTATATTTTCAATCAAAGTCCTTCCACCTGTGATAAATATTGATAGATTTAAGTATTTAGGAAAAATCTTCTTGTCCTTTCTGATTGTGTTGTATAAAAGGAGAATGATAGTAGCTATTCTAAGTTTTTAAAATTTCATTGCAATCAAGCAATGAAAAGCCTCCATACACTCAAATGCAAAATCAGATATGTCATAATGAAATATCTAATTCATATTCAAACTGTTTCTATTTCTTTGTTTTAATATTTTCACAAAACATGTAATATTAAGTGAATGAATTTTTTTTCCCCAATATCATCAATTAAAAGAAAAATACAGCTGAGCAAACTGCTCTACACTCATGCACATAACACTAAAGATAGAAAATCGAGTTACACTGGTATTTTTAAATTTCCTTTAAATTTCCTTAAATTCCCTGTTTTGGCTTCATGTACTCAGTGCTATTGGGCATAAGAAACTGAGGAAAATGGCAAAGAATGGGATAGAGACAGAAAAATTAGGGTGTTTTATGTTTTTTTCCTAGATTTATTTATGTGCTTGAAAAAAACCCAGACAAGCCCACCTCATTCTGAAGAAAAGTTAGTGAAGCTCTTCACAGAAATATGTTGGTTTGTACGAAAGGATGTTGCAGTATAATGATACATCATGATCACAGCCTCACTAAATGTTTTACCTATTTACATGTATAGGGAAAACCATATCATAAAGATGTTATGAATAAAGAATCTATTACGCAATATTGGTGAAGGCAAAGATGAACGAAAACATTGTGGCCATGTGATTTCTATCAGAAACTCAATCTGACAGCAGGAGAAGAAGCAAAAATGTTGGGAGTGAGCCCAGATTGGAAGTGGGCCAGACAGAAGTTGTGGCTGCCAGGAGGAACAAAGAATTCAGCAAACAAGATCAAGGAGGCTTACAGGAAAATGAGAAGAGGCAATGGTTACAAATTACAACAGAAGGCATTCCAACTGGACAGAAGGAAAAAATTGCAATGTGAGTGATTAAACACCGACGTGGGTTGTCCAAAGAGAGTGTAGAAAACAGTTGTGGTGTGTCTTATCCATGTGGGTAACATTTCCCACTTCTCTGCTGGTCTGTCTTTTAGAGTTTTTTAAAGCACTGTCCCCTTGTGTGGCGAATTACCAATGTTAATGAATATTGATCTTGCCCAAATTACCCAGGGAGAGCAATGCTGCTCTAGATTAGCCTTCTGCATTGCTTAGCAGTCTAAGAAGAAGATCTGTCATGGGCAATAACAAACACTGCAGGGGAAACAAAAGGGACGAGGTGCCTAAAAAGCACTGAACACTTGCTTGATTAGAAATGGGCAGTTTAAGTACAAAACAGGCAGATAAACTCAAATACATGGAATACCCAATAAAAGATAAGAAACCCCTACATGTTTTCTTAACAGATGAAGATTTTTTTTTTTTCCAGAACAGGTTGAATATTGTTTTAAAGCAATGATCATTTTATTACAGACTTTCCAGCAAAGTGCTCTAAGATCCTATAAAGCAGCAGTCAACCGCAATGTACAATTATACCAGTGTGAATTATTGAATTGCATCAGTATCTCAGAAGCTGCATATATTGATGTTTTCCTTGCCTTCCAGTTATAATCAAATGACAAAGTGATATGCAATATGGCACTGATCTACTAGCTGCAAAGTCCTGGTCTGAGAAAAAGTCCTAGCATCTTGGTATCGCTGCAGATAAAGAACGCTCTGCATGAAAGTAAGAACAACATGACCTTTTAATTTAGTTATGTTTTTCAAATGTCTCAGTTTGTGGACGATCATTCTAAGATTCCTGAATTTCTGCAAGTGTCTTATCAGACTTTCTGAAAATCAAACCTATAACTAAGGTTTCAAATTCTGTCACTTTCAAAAATTTAATCTCTGATTGCGTCCATCTAATGTGCTTGTATGTGAGTACAAATAGTATGTGTACTGCATACTATATATTTTGTAATGTAATTTTGTATATACTATACATTTTGTAAACTAGACTGCTGCTGAGGACTATACAATGCAAATCTGTTAGCTCTTATTTTATATACATAACTCCATGTAGCTAGACTCATAAAATCATGCCATGGATGAATTACTTTATTTGATCTGAGTAACTGAAGGGACTGTTTATGACAGTATTTTTTAAGAGATAATCCCCAGACACCCAAAATAGTGAAGGGGTGTTCCCATACTAACCTTGTAAATATTTTCACAATGTCACCCTTCCCAACCTAGGTCAATTAAAAAAAGTAGATACAGGGTATAGCATGTTGCTTGATAACTGAAAAATGGAAAATGAGGCAAGAGCCTAAGATTCAGAATGTAGCGCTTAAAATGTTGTCACCACTCTATCTTAGATCCAGACTATCAGATGACATAAAATGGGGTCAGGTCATGCTGACTGTAAAGGAAAAAATGTGAAGTGGTACTGAATCATAGAATATTTTAGTTTGGAAAAGACCTTTAAGATCATCAAGGTCACCCATTAACCCAGTGCTGCCAAGTCCACCACTAAACCATGTCCCTAAGCACCACATCTCCACATCGTTTAAATACCTTCAGGGATGGTGACTCAACCACTTCCCTGGACAGCCTGTTCCAGTGCTTGACAACAATTCTGGTGAAGAAAGTTTTCCTAATATCCAATCTAAACCTCCCCTGGTGTAACTTGAGGCCGTTTCCTCTCATTCTATCACTTATTTCTTGGGAAGAGCATTGTCTGGCTTGAGCTAGTTCTAGATAAACATTTGATGCTTTCAGTTCCTAAAACCATCATTTACTTGCACACACTGCTGCATTTGAGAAAATGCCATTTTTCTTATAGGTATATTGGTTCACTAACACGGAAGTGCCACTTTATATTTCAGCATTCATGGGACAGAGGGAGATGTTCTTGTGCAAGACACTGGTATTTTATGGCTAATCTCAATATCAAGTAAATGTTACAGAAGAAAAGAGATCCACATGCTGCTCTACTGACCTCTTAAATATTTTTTTTTCTTTTTAATTACACAAGGTAATTAACATTTTAGGACATCTTCATGACTGTTATTTGAAGAGCAAATCTCTCTAAGTAGTAGGAAATAGCTATGAAAAAAGCAAAAACTGAAACATAAACAGATCAAGTAGTTACTATTTTAAAGTAACCTTGTTTTAAATTTTGAGGTGGTTTAGCTTACCTGTATGATAGTTTTCCAGCTTATAATTAAATATCTCTTGGTTTATGAAGGTCTGGATAAGAAAATAACAAATCAAATTAAATCAAAAGTTATTATAAGTCTTTTTAAAAAAAATTGTTTTAAAAAAAAAGAAAACAAAAAGGCATTTTGACTTTGCCATTTTAAAAATATGCCACAAATAAAAATCTTGATCTCTGTCTCTTAGAAACAGTGAACATGTTTGAATGCTGAATTTGGGAACATGGCAAATTAACTATGTGCTTTTTCTGGTGGCTACTAGTTAAAATAAAGAGATACTTGAATGTAGCTAAAATTTACTCCTCCCTTTTTAGTGCTTAGATGGATACACGTGGTGCAGGGTCCTGTAAGGGCAGTGAAGAAGAGAGAATCCACTGGCTCAACCTACAGAAAGACACCAGTACCATTGTCCTAGGGCTGGTGATGAGGGAATTATGGACCTGCTTTATTTTTGACATTCACATTTCTCTGTGTGTGCATGGAGTAGCTCTCTAACAGATGCAGAAGCAAAAAGTTGAGTTAGATTCTTCTGGCCTTCAGTTGACATGTCTTTAGATGTGAATATTTTTTCTGCAAACTGTTAGTAGGGAAGTGATGTGGGAAGTGGCTTTCCTGAGTCATGAAAGCTTTGAATATTTCAGATATTCTCTTACTCTGGAACATCTGGGTAGAAACCAAAATCCTCTGAGATGATGGCTAGCCTGGGATGTTACAGAACCATATCTGAACTTGCAGGAGACACTGAACATTTATGTCCCTCAGCAAAAAAGAAAAAGCTTATCTTCTGAGATACCCTTAGGGGATGGGCTTGGGTGTAAATTCAGATATGTAGGTACTAGACTGCCATATTGAATCATCTTTGGTATCTAGTTGCTTATATTATCTTTAGTTCTGAACATAATCAAGATGAAATACTCAAACAGGATTTTTTCATCATGGAAGGCAGCTCATGTCATGGAATTTTTCCTGGAAACATTTTCACAGGCCAGTCTTTTTGTTTTTTCTTTTCTTTTTCCTCAGAAACAACTTCTTCAAACCTCTGTTTCCAGACTTACTTGCATGCTGAGCCTGAGAAGAGATGCCAGGTGCTTTTACACTGTGTACTTACAAGGCTTTCAGAGAAAGAAGTTAGTAATCACCACCACTCCATTTTCTATGTTCCTTCCATAGAATGTGCATAAAAATTCATAAAGAATCCAACAATGCCAGATACTAAAACTGTGTGTTTCTAAAGATGATCATTCTGAGTAGGACCTTGCCACTGTCCAGGTAGACCCTGTCTGTCTTTGCATGAAATCCCCTAATTGGCGGTGAATACCACCTATTCATTGCTGTCATCAGCAAGGGTGCAGTGCATGGCCTAGAGGGTTTCCAACATACCTTTTTACTGTGGCAAAACCAGTGAAAGCACACCAGGAGATAAATGCCTTTCACTGTCTCTCCAGTTATCATTGTCTTTTATGTTTGGAGGAGGTTGAGATTGAAAGTAGTCTCTGAAAACAGAACTTGTCCATCACTTAATGTAAACTTCTGGATTCTTCAGTTGCCTGTTATTCTGGATACATTTCATAGCCACAGATACTATGGGACTATATTAGGACTCTGTGTTGAGGTGTTTGTGAATGAACAAAAACTACATAGATAGGGAGAAAAAACAGCTAACCCATACCTAATCTTCAGCTTGGTCAGCTTGCTGCTGATTCTGCAGCAGAATCACCAATATAATCATACTGAGGCATAATATCCAATCATTATAGAACAGAACAGTGGAATGATAGTAAATGAAATTAAAATATTCTTAGACTATCTAGAGGATATGCAACTGACCTTATCATAAATGAGTATTTGTCCAAAGGAGTGTTCATTCAGTATGGAACAGTTGCACAGAAACTATTCTGCTTCTTACCTCTGTCTTGCCATAAAACTGGAAATGTTCTGTAGGGACGGCAAGTCTTAGATTTGCAGAGATCTGTCAGAATCCTTTGTAGACACATTTAATGTGTGCAGCTTGGAGCTGCCAGTAACTGCTTACATTTTTCTAATGTACAGAAGCTCCCTAGGAAACCAGATCTCTGTGACCTGCTTTTGTAACCTCTTTGGCTGTACTTTGAGGTTATTTCTTTCATCACGCAGTGTCTCAAATCTGCATTTTCTAGATTAAAATTCTATTTTACATAAATTGATCTTTTTAATACTGTTCCTAGGAAGGCTTTCAGCAGAAACAGGAATTGCAGTATGCGTGTTGTGCTCGAGAAATCACCAGAGTTAAAATCTAAGAGTAAGATAGCAATGGCTAAAAACCTAGGGCTATAATCAATTCTCCACATGTGCCTAACTACTGATGATGCTATGGGGAGTTACATGTGTATCATACTGAGAATACACCTCATAGAGCTTCTGTCTAAAAGTCCAGGTTTATTAATATGGTATAATTAAATGAATACAAGAGGGAAATATCTGATTAGTGATACAAAACTATAAATCATAGTCTGGCTCACAGAAAGTGTGTGTGTGTGAGTAGGTCCTATTGAAGGCAGAAGGAGTTCATAGTGTTCAATGGAATTTCACTGTGGAGGAATAAATTAATAATTCCAGAGTCCTCTGTCCAAATAAGTGCTATTATGAGAATATCTGCCCTTGAGGAAATACTACCTGATTTTTTTTTCACTTGCTAGAAACTTCTTCTGTTAGAATCACAGAATCATAGAATGGTTTGGTTTGGAAGGGACCTTAAAGAACACCTAGTTCCAACCCCCCTGGCATGGGCAGGGACACCTTCCACTAGCCCAGGTTGCTCAAAGCCCCGTCCAACCTGGCCTTGAACCCTTCCAGGGAGGGGGCAGCCACAGCTTCTCTGGGAAACCTGTGCCAGTGTCTCACCACCCTCACAGCAAAGAATTTCCTCCTTAGATCTAATCTAAATCTGCCCTCTTAGAATTTAAAACCATTACCCCTCATTCTATCCCTACACCTCTGATAAAGGGTCCTTCCCCAACTTTCCTGTAGCCCCTTTGAAGTATTGGAAGGCTGCTATAAGGTCTCCCCAGAGCCTTCTCTTCTCCGGGCTGAACACCTCCAACTCTCTCAGCCTGTCCTCACAGGAGAGCTGCTCCAGCCCCCTGAGCATCTTCGTGGACTCCTCTGGACCTACTCCAACAGGTCCATGTCCTTCTTCTGTTGGGGGCCCCAGAGCTGGACACAGCACTGCAGGGGGGGGTCTCATGAGAGTGGAGTAGAGGGGAAGAATCTCCTCCATCGACCTGCTGGCCACACTTCTCTTGATGCAGCCCAGGACACGGTTGGCTTTCTGGGCTGCAAGTGCACATTGCTGGCTCATAGTCAGTTTTCCATCCACTAATACCCCCAAGTCCTTCTCCGCAGGGCTGCTCTCAATCCACTCATGGCCCAGCCTGTATTTGTGCTTGGGATTGCCTTAACCCATGTGCAGGACCTTGCCCTTGGCCTTGTTGAACTCCATGAGGTTTGCACAGTCCCATCTCTCCAGCCTGTCCAGGTCCCTCTGGATGGCACATCCCTTCCCTCCAGCATGTCGACTGCACCACACAGCTCGGTGTCATCAGCAAACTTGCTGAGGGTGCACTCGATCCCACTGTCCATGTCGCCAATAAAGATGCTAAACAGCAGTGTGCTTGTGGCTAGAAAAAAGTATGTTTGTTGCTAAAAAGGAGTACTTCTAAATTGAACTATTGGTCACAAGGATTTGACCTCCTTTATTTCAAGATCAATATCCTCTCAACTCAAGGACCACCTGCCAATTTAATTTTTAACCCTTACAGACAACATGTGTGGATATGTCTACTTAGACAGACATGTGTGTGTGTGTGTGTGCAGATACACATTTACAATGCCGTGATTTGAATTGGTAAGTAGAAGCCAGTTTCACACCTCACTGGTCTTTATCACTGCTGAAAGGCAAAATACCTTAGTTCTGGTTCACACCTTCTTAAGATACTTACACAGTTTCCAGAGTAACACTGATCCATGCCCAGTCAGTTCAGGGCAACAGAAACACACACCTATCTGCATGATTCCATGCACGTGTACCCAAGAATCTCACAAGCAATACTCTGTTGCCCATATTTGTTTGCATTTCTCCTGCTTCACAAACACAGTTTTTTGAGATGCTAAGAATGTTCGCATCCTCTAAGGTCTGTTTTTCCAACAGTTTTTATTGCATACAGGTGAGCCACTGCTACAGCTGTCCTTGGTGCTGAGTTAAAGAACGGTGAGCATCAGTGGGGACAAGGATCTGCAGTTTATACGACTGGGCAGGGCAGTAGCAGAGTGTAAGGTACTAAGTACAAACACAGCCTGGGCATAGTTTGGGCTGAAAGGAATAAACCTGAGAGGTATTAATGGTGCCTGGAATAGGGCAAAACAACAAGAACAGGCTATACAAGGGAATTCAGTCCTGAGTGGACTGAATTTTGAGTCAGTTCCCCTCTTTTCCTGAATATGTATACGCATTTGTGTATGTGCACATAAATATATACACGTATGTGTACGTATATCCTCTACTGTATGTATAGATTCAGACAAAATGTACGGAAAAAACACATAAACTACACTTGGAGCATATTTTCCTGGAACATCAGTCCAGGCTGTACACTGTGTGGGCAAGCACTATTAGTCATTGTACAATGTTGTCACACCTCTGTAAAGCTGACTAAAAGTTTGGCTGTCCTGATGGCTACCTCTAGAATTCTGAAGAAGATGCATTGGGAACTTGCTGCTACTTTCACCTAAGTTAAGCCTAATTTAGGTATTTGATTCCCCTTAAGTTTTGAGCAGTGGAAGAGAAAGATTAGTAAAATAAGTAAGGTTTTATTTTGGAGCTGTTTCTAAATTTCTTTTTGTGTTGGCTGTAATTGATCGTTGTAATTTCTGCTGATCATATGAGGCAATTACACTAGAAGATAGATACTTCTCTGGCCTTATAAATTCAAATAGCATTCTTTTCATCTCTCTAATGCCTATCCTTCCATCTACTCCCATTGACTTATACACAGAATCAGCTTTTTGTGCCAAATTGTCTTTTACAGGGAGACACTGGTATCTAAAATGCTATTTAACGTAACAGTTTTGAATAATCGATACCTCAATTAAAGTAAAGCAGAAGCAGCTTCTGACTTTTTCTGTTGATAAATGTGGGTAAAACTGAGCTGAAATGAATGGATTGACATCATTTGCATTAGGAGAGATTTTGGCCTTCATTCGCAATCCTGGAAAGAAATGTGACATTATATTGTTCTTCCTCCTTGTAGTGACAGAAGCTTTCGCAATAAAGATCTCTTTTAATGTATGACTTGCCATAAAAGACATTGCATGACAGGGTTCTCTGGTACCATAGTCTCCTGCCAGGGACAGAGCAACTATTCATTATGCCTTATACTGTGCAGTCACTTATCATGTTTCTTACCCCACCAGTCTATCTCATTATTCTCCAGGAAAGTCATTTTAGGAACTGCCAGAAACTTACTTAAATTATAAATGGGTTTATGCCACTTTTGGTTTTGAACAAGGAGGCAGACTTTTGTGAATTAGTAACATGGGGTTGTGCCACTTGATAATGTGATGTGACATAGTGACTCATCTAAACAACAAAATATCCCATCAGAATCAAAATTTGAAGTGGCATCATTATATATATTTGTTTCTGCAGATGAATTCAGGCAGCCAGAAAGACATAATCAAATAATCTGGATCTATAAATTATCTGTTAACGTTTCATTTCTTTTTGATAAATAACAGAAAATAATTTGTTTCCATTGTAGAAAATTCAAGCTTGGAAAGTCCTATGGATGATAGTTTAGCACAGGATGCAAATGAGATAATATAATTCCACACCAAAATTAAACTGGAGTGATGCACTGAAGTGAGTTACTCTGAATTTAAACAGCATAAATAAATCTGACATCTGATGTTAAGTCTGGCTAGTCTGGTGGTTGCTCTTGAACTGTCTTAGTACCAATACACAGAGGGGTGATATTATCCTGGCTGTCTGAGGAACATCTAGAAGTGATTTGACAACCTTGAAAGGAGAAACTTTAAAAGGTAAAGCAGGGTAATAGAGTGTTGTCTGCCTATGTACCGTGAAATCCAAAATAGGGTGAGTTGGGTGTATTGCTGAGCAGAGTGCCACTCTAATTGCAGTGACATAGCAGGAAGGTGGCTTCATGTTCTACTTATTATGGGCCTCTGGGCTTTGCTCTGATGCTAATTCATCATAGTAGGTTGAATACTCAGTTATTTTTTTCTGATTTGTTTTGCAGAAATGTTACAGAAGTTGTAGAGCTCTCCTGGGCTCATTGAATAACTAATAGTGGCACTTATGATAAGGGATGTGCTGAACTCATTTACAGCTGTGGGAACATAAACTGATTTTTAGTCTGCTAATAATTTCAAAAATTTGTTTAAATATAGTTAGGAGGCAAAGAGAATGTTTAGTTTAACACAAGGTATATTTCTTATCTGGTGTCTTGAAAGCATTTTTTAATGTAGTTAGGTTTTAAAGTGCAGTATAATCTCAAAAGAAAAAAGGAAGTGTCTTTTAAACTAAATTGGAATTATTTTATGCATTGGTCAGAATAATTCAGTCAAGAAATATTTATCAAAAGCTTTTTTTGACTTAAATCTGTATTTTCTGTTCTGGCAGAAAAATTGCCTTTTCTAGTCACTTCCAAATTGAAAGCAATTTCTGATTACAAACTGATATTTTTAGCAATCTGTATTTTACAGGTCAATTTTGATAATGTGAGGACATCAAAATGTTGTATCGATAATAGCATGCTATCCTTTCAAATTAACATCAGTTGTATTAACAAACTGATTTCATATGTAACAGTGACATTAGAATAATAAATTTAATTTCAAATGCTGTCACATTTTTACACCGTGTATTTTAGTAGTAATAAGACACTTATCTCTTTTTTTAATATAAGGTTATAATTCGGTGTCTCAAACAGCAAAGAGCATTTCTGTTCCTTTGCAGTGAGGTTCAGGTAAAAAAGTTTCAGTTGCCATATTTTTTTGAACTCTTCTATACTAATTTCATATGAATTTCTTCACAATGAAGTCACAAACATTATAATTTTGGAAATCTTTTCTGATGTCTCTTCTGATATTAGAAATCTCATTTCAGTGTGAATGCCTGGTTCTGATTTCCTTGTAACATATTAGAAACTGGAATTCACTCCAGCAACATTTGGCAAGTTTGTCCCTATAGTCAAAACTGTGATCTGAATTTGGAGTATATTTGTTCTTGATCCCAGGATAGGTCTCTTCATCCTCAGGCTCCTCCATCATGTTCACAGGGCTGCTATTGTACTCCCCACAGGTGAATTTAATTGTTGTGTGGAACTTAACATCCTGCATAGAAGGTGATATCAAGAAAAACATTCTTACTGAAACACAATGATAACCTACAAGGTGCCACTTCTTCCCATAAGTGTCTTAGCAGTAGCCCCATTGGTTAGTGCACTTTTTTTTCTCCTTGGAGAAGGCCTATCTACAGAGAGAAGGGTGACATTTTTTGCTTGTTTCTGCTGCAGCAGCTACCCTGTGATGCTTTCACATGATGTTTTTCTCAGGCGGAAAAAAAAAAAAAAGACAATAAAAACAAACAGCAATTGAGTAAAGGAAGGGTAACTGCTTAGAGATGCTCTATTCCTCTGTAATCAGTATGTTCAAGTGGAAGATGCTCTGATTGGAAAAGGAAAAAAGTTCTAAGTATGGCTCAGCTGGACAATGGGTGAAGTGTGTAAATCCATTTTAACTGTGTACTGCAAAGGGAAAGACAAATACGTGTTTTTTCTGGTTTTATATACTATTTGCTCTGTTTATATTGTCCTTGAAAGCTGTCAACTGAAACAATTCTTTCACTTGTGTCTTTCCACTCTGTCTGTCTAGATTTGCTGGTGTATGAATGCTGGGCTGATAGCTCTGATTGCAATATCAGTGGCTTTGTCGTTTACTGAAAAATAAAAAAAGGAAAAAGAAATGTACCTTAAATGTTAGCACTATAACTATGCTAATTTCTCTTTGAAATTAATAGGGATAATATATATTGGGAAAGATAGGAATAATAATGATTTGAACTTATTAACTTCTTTCATTTGAAATTTAAAAACATTAACTAATTAAGGATCACAATTCCCCCACGAGTTAGAAACTTCACAGTAATCACTATATTTACTTGACATCTCTGCTATTATTCACTGTGATTTTAAGAAGGCTTTATACTAGCTATTTAATAATGTATAACATTACAAAGCAAGTTGGGCTAGAAAGTGAAGGATACAGAAATAGAGCTTATCCTTGGGAGCGAACCCAGGAAACTTGAACTGAATGCACTCTAAAAGACAATTAGTCAAACTTCACTAAACCCCTGTGTGGAAATTCTTATTCAAATGTACCATAGTCACAACTGGAACAGGAGTGAATATGAGCATTGTGGAGAAACCTTCTGCTGTAGCTTGGTCTGATTCACTTTCCTGACTGCAACCATGCAGACAATGTGATGATGGAAATGACTGGAAAGTATGAAACATTTCAAGCAAAATTAAGATATTTTGCACAGTTCAAAATGTGAGGTGAAAATTTTGAATATTTTTAAACCAAGTTGAATTTTACTTAAGCAGGCAGGGAAAAAATTTTGTATGAAGTGAGAGAGTGTGATTTTGTTTCACTGTTGCAATGAACATTCCAATGTTTTTTGCATTTTTAATTTAAAAAAAGAGGTATGGTCAAACAAATAAATGTCACTGAGGATTTTAATTTTGGTAAAAAAGAAAGCATTTTTGATGAGTTGCTTATTTCTATCAAAAAGAATTATGAGCAGTTCCCAGTCAGTATAGCCCACTGCATTTAGAGTCAGGGAATATAAGAGGGAATAACATCTACAAAATTAATTTTTTTTAGTTCTCTCAACTGCATAATTCTTGCCTTGTCTTGTATCAAATCTGAAGCACTGATCAATGGCTTTTTTTTTTTTTTTTTTTTTTTTGTAAGAGCTAAGAAACCATTGACAGAAAATTGCTGAGGAAAAAAACCTGTCCATAGGAAAAGTCTTTTTGTGAAACCCATTAATTAAATTAGATTTTGGCTTTTTTCCTAATGCTTGCTTGTTTCCAAAACTCTTTAAGTATCTGCTATTATAAATTACATTTACTGTTGCTATTTATGCACAAACCTGATAACTGAGCTAGACATTTGTTCTCTGAAAAGGACCAAGGTTTTTGGTAATTAGATGAAATAACTAGTTCTTGTTGAAAAATCTTAGCCCATTGGTCTCATTGGCATCTTTGCTGCACTGTGTCCCATAAACTGGCTGAGTGAAGAAACACTTCTTTTGCCAGTTTATTCTGCAAAGCTTTTTAGCCAAATCCAGGCAATGCAAAAAAGAACAAAATGGTTTTTAGTAGTCTTTAAAGGGTTTCCTTCAAGCAAGATGATTCAACTCAAAGTTTGTGATTGATTAGCCTAAAAATATATATAATGCAAGAAATGCTTGTCTTCACTGTATTTGGAAATAACCCTGTGAAGTATCCTTGTGTTTTAAGAAATGAGGCATTACGCTATTCTAAAATAGCTAATTTTGTTGCCATCAGTAGAATAGCATAGCAGAAGAGAAATCCAGATAAAAACACTAATTTTCCTCTCTATGGGGAAATAATGGGGAAGATAACTGAAAAATTTTACTTAAGATTTTTAAATATGGTATATTTAATCAACTCTTATAATGAATTGCTTCCTATTATTATTGCTTTTGGGGAGTTTCTGCTGTTTTCTGTTAGATGTAGAAAGACACAGCTCCCAAGACCTGCACAAATCCAATTTTAGCTCTAAAGGAATGAGTAAGCTACAAGTAATCAGACAAGAGAGTCTGTGAAGCAAGAAAGGGACAGTTTCACTGTAACTTGAACAGAAATGGTTGTGGTGCAAATAGAAGAAAGGTGAATGGGGCATAACAACAAGTGTGATATGACATCTTGAGAATATAAAATAGGTCCAACATGGAAGTTGATGCTACATCTGGGCAGTGTCCCCAAGGCATTGCAACCCCCTGGTGCTGCTGTCCTCTCCTGCCCATTTCAAAATATTTCCCCCAGTCCCTCTACTCCCATGATGGACTGAGTAATGTGTTGGAAGAGAAATGATCCTTCAGAGTAGCATCAGGCAGCAGCGATAAGGATGGTACAGTTTTGCTATGAGACAAGCACTGACATTTGCAGACAGGCTGGACTGCAGACTAACATCAAAAAGAACATTTTAGGGAGCTGTGAAATGCTGTATCTGCAAGAGATGGGGAGAGAGCAGATCTCTGTTGTGCCAGAAAGGCATATTTTGTGCCAGCTTGTCAAGATGTACCCAGAACTCCATTTGCTGGCAGTGGGCAGGAAACTATCTGGATAGAAAAGAGGTGGAAGTACATTGAATAACCAGTGTATTGGAAGGTAAGCTGGGATCATCATTGCACTTTGTCATGTCTGACTGGGGAGATCCTGAGAGTCTGACTACGTTTTGATTTCAGCTTTCAAGATTTCAGCCTGGAAGAAATGTCAATGTATTAACTTTTTATAGCAAGGAAACTACAGCCCTTTTATAGCAAGGGAATACAGCCGCTATTCCCTTAGTAATGCAATGAGCAGCAGGATTGTTCTCTATATTGTGCATTGTGATCTTCCTAATCCACCATGAGGTCAGACTCCCTGGGACAGTACTCTCTGCCTCTGGCAACATGAACAAGGACAGGAGAAGTTATATTGTGGCTCTGGATTTTCAGAAGTGGAGTGTTTGACTTCTCTCCTTAATCCTGGCTTCACAGATAAGCAACCAAGAAAACTGCATCAGCTTTGCTTTCCTTTTCTTTTGGCCTGTTTAAAAGTCTCAGGAGACCAGAACTGTTCATTGGTGAAATACAGATAGCTGGTCAAGGGAAAGAAACCCATGGACAGCTCTCTCTGAGTCCCTTCCCATGCATCACATGCTTAATTTTTTGCTCCACACTATTCCAAAGAATTGTGAGTGTAATCTGAGAAATTTCCATCATCAACCACTTACAGTATATTCTATTTTCTTCCAGTAGATATGAATAACAGTCATGAAGAACTGCCTAGAGCTCAAAGGATGGTGCACCAGCTTTCTTGCCCTTGACATATCTGGTTGAAAAAGACCAGACAGTCATTCTGACTTCACACGGCTTTGAAAAGAAGAGGTGGTGTGGGGAATCCATAGAAGGGGTTCCTAAGGCCATAATAAATACAAGCAGCCTGGTTAGAAAAGGGAGAAGTTTGTTGGACGGTATCCTATAAATGATGGCTACAGCATGGCTGAGGTACTGTGTTAGGGAAGTACTGCTGCTGGCATTCTTTTTTCCTCCCTAGTTTTCTGATTTTGACTGCTGTTGGAGTCTACTGGGCCAGACAATCCACCATGATGTCCTGAGGCATCCATTCATATTAGTAGTCTCTGCACAAATCCACCTCTGAACTCCATCAGCCAACTGTGCTACCAAAGTAGAGAAGCTGAAAATATTAATGGATATAAGAAAAATAAGAGGCTAGTAGGCCCTCTTCTATATGCCTCCTTAAGTGCTTGTGATATCACTATTAGCTAGAAAACTGCCTGCCTGCAATGTCAACCATCCATATGGTGGTAGAAGACATGTTTCGAGGCAAGACCTTGGGTTATGGCTCTGAAATCTTAACATGACCTTCCTCTCTCCTCAGATTTATAGATTAGAGCTCTGGTGAAGGCAGTGTGGTTGCAATGCTAAAGACCCTCAAAAAGCTTTTAGCGGCTTGAATTCTACAGCCAATTTATTTCTGAGTTAAGCCCTGAGTTAGTAACACAGAAAAAAAAGAAAAAATTAATTGTTGATTGACTGAGCATATCGGGCTGTACAGTGACTTAATTTTTATCACACTTCACTAATGGCGAAATTATATGTTAGAGATACAAACAGCCTAGGGAAAAAGGAGTGTCTTTTTTCTAATGCTACTGTTAGAAAGTTATTCTGGGACTCTCTGCACATTGAAAACTGATTACATTTCAGCACGGTACTGCAAGCTGTCCTGATTGCAAAGTCATACATTTTCCTAACACAAAATAAATAAAGACTCCTACTTTCACAGTTGTTGAGAATCTAGGCATAGTGCCCATCCCTGCTCTACACTACAAAATGAAATGCTTCGACTATTTCAATAGTGGAAGATGCCAGGCCAATCTGTGTGTTTCAGTGTTTTCTTTATGTATTTTTCCCCCTGAGGACGATTTGTCATGAAACCATTGGAACAGAATCCAGGAGACTGGATTTAAAATTTTAGCTCTGTCACAGACTTGTCATGGGATTTTTGGAGAAATTGTGTGCTCTGTGTCTGTCTTCTGTCTCTTTGGTAGAGCTGCTGGAGAGTTTTGGACAAATTTTATTTTAAAACACTGTGTTATTAGTATCAATTTCTTAATGACAGCTATTAGTAGCTTTGATATATTAATCAATTCTCTAGACTTTCAAAACTGAAAAGAATGTGGGGTTTTAATTCTTTGAGAAATTCTGACAGCAGTTGAACTTTTATGATGTGGTTTTGCTCATGGTTTTCCTCATGGTTTTGCACTCTTAAACAGGACAGAGTTTGGTAGCTGGCACATACTAGGGCTCTTTATCATCAGGCAGTTTGCATGGGGTTACTCTGGTTTTTGAGGCTAAAAGTGCTTAAGAGCATGGATGGAGTCCAGTCTGTGATAGTTGGCTTCATTCGTAAGGAATAACTCTGGACACTTTTAATTTACCAGTGAAAATGTAGTCTATTTTTCCTCCATTGAAAATATTTTTTGTTTCTTGATATAAAAACAAGAAGAGTAAAATAGCAAATATAATTTCCTCTAAATTGAATAAAGAGTTTCTACTGGCCCGAAGGACACTATTTTCAATTTTCAGCTCATAAAATTTGGAAGAATTTAACTTTCAATTCCAATTTTTTCCCCTTGAAAACAATAATCAAAGCCTGGGAAAAATGTTGATATCCCCATCTATAGCAATTTCTATCCAGGCTTCATGCAAATTAAGTCTTGTTTACACCATAAATTGGATGAAAATTAAATTTCGTTTGACAAAATTTTAATATTCACTGTGTTTCTGACCTTGTAGATGATACTGGGCAAGTCAACAAATCTATTTCCTCTATAAAATTTTGTTTTTCTTTTTAACTTAGAGGGGAAGAAACTGTTTATTCAGTATTTGGTGTATACCCTTTTAAGATGCAACGTATGAAGTTTGGATGACTTAAACTGACAACTGAAACAATCCTTCCTATCCATATGCATATTTTGCCTATAGAGCTAGCAAGTCTTCCAAATCCTACCTTTCTTCTAACAGGTACCAACTTCTGCAGAGCATTAATTGGATCTTTCTTACTCCCAGCAGATTGAATCAGGGATTAAATTTTAACATTGCAGTGCTGGCTACCGCCTTGGGAAAACATTTAAAGAAAATATACACACCTCTACCCCTTTTCCCTGTCACTGTCAAATTGTATCACACACTATTTTATTTAAAAGAGAAACTCACATAAATTGTTAATGTGGAGAGCATAAGCAAAAAAGTCAATATTTTCTGTCAGATTTTTATGAAACATTGAGAGAGAAAAGTTGCGAAGTGCTTTGAATTGCCTATAAACTGAGTTTTTTTCTGTACTTTGGATCAGTGCTTGCCCAATGCTTACTAAAGCCAAGACCAGATATGCCATCAGATGTCTGGCAATAAGATCTAAAATTTGGGGCTTGAGCGCAGAAAATCCAGGTTCACACCTTTTTTCCATATAAATATTCAATGTAATCATGTGAGTCAAACTATATTTTCAATTTAAAAATAATGAATGATTAAATTTATTTTTATTGGTGTCTTTTTTAAAATTCAAGTTCTCTGAGTCCTTGAGCTGAGTTCCCTTGCTAGTATTTAGGAATACTTCAGTGAAAACACCTCAGGATACCCACACACAGTTTAAGGCAAGCTGAGGGCACCACTAAGAATATGAAAATATCCTGTTAATTTTTAAGAAGGAATTATTAAAAATTCCCAAACATGAGCAACAGGAATGATAAATAGACATTTGAATAAAAATTTAGATTGAATATCAAAAAACCTGCAGTAAATATTTGGAAGGGTATACCCTCTCACTAAAGGGGAAATATAATCACATTGTATCAAATGAAACAATATACTCAACAGAACATTAATTAATTAGAAACCTTATAAATTCTTCTAAATTTCTAAACATATTCATGTCACATTTATACTTGCTTTTCTTATGCAAGCTATGTTCTAGGTAGCTCTTCTCCACTGGTATTTGTGTCCCAAGATAAAATGTATAGAAACACTCCATACGTTTGGTTACTAAACAAGAAGAGTTCTTTTCAGCTGAATATAGTCCTTTTTACAAGGGTAGCATAGCATCATGTTGTCTAGTTTGTTTGTAATTTCTGAAATATCTACAGGCAAAATTTGGGAGGCACAATTTCCAGATCATCCTTCTAGATGATCATTTTTTGAACAGTTTCCTAGAATTGTGCTCAATCTCCCTGGAAGTCTTTCAGTGACAAGGAGAAAAACCATAGGGCAGGAGAAAACTCTTTCCTGGGAAGGTGTTTGGGGTGACAGTGGTAAGCTGACACATGTCTTAAAGAACATCACACAACAGGATTTTGATCTTGACTTTAAAGTTCTACTTTGAATCAAAAAATAAAATAACATGAATAAACTAGTCCCTGATCCTTTAAATAATGGTTATGAAATTTGGCATTTAGATACTTGTCACAGAGGCAAGTAGCAAGCCACTTATTTAACTTGAATAACTGAATAGCCACTGCCCTGATTCTGCCTACTAGCCTCTAAGTATAATATTTTTATTCCTTTTCTGCTAAACTTCTCCAATTAGAAGGATTTTGGTTAAACTGTAATTCTCTGAATGTCAAAATACATCAGGAATGTGAAGAAAAAGAACATAAAAAGCTGTGAAATAATTTCACATGAAATCAACGAACAGAAATATACATTAAATGTTTTAGCTACATCTCAGAAATTGCACAAATCCACAAGGGACATCAAGGTTTAATGAAAATGTATACAATTAAAGTAAAGAGCCTGAGGCAGTAGTTGCCTAAGTATCACGAGGCTGTACATTGAGATAGTTCAGAGGTTTGGGGCAAGTTTTTCATCAGAAAATGTCAGTTCATTGGGACTAAAACTTTTCACAAAAATGTACTGGTCTTGACGAAAATTCCACTGGGAAAAGGATCTAAGCTCAAATATAAAATTTTTGTGAAAAGGAGAATACATTAGCTACCTTAAACATTTGAATATCAGGGAAGTCTTGCCCAGCTTCATATAATTTTTATAGACTATGTTCATTGGCAGTTGTTTATTGTTTTTAGAGACCTTGTATGTCTGAACCTTTGGCTTTGCTAGCAAGATAGAGAATCATGTATTGAAGTTCTGTACTGTGGTGGCTCTGGGCTCAAGTTTTGTTTGGGAAAAATACCGCACACAGTCTAAGCTACCTTCCATTGTGTCAAGGCAGTAGCCACCTAGAAGTAGACATTCTGCAGGGTTAATTGACACTAATTGTGACTCTCCCATCCTCTCCTCAACCTCATCTCTTTATATATGTCAGTGGATGTTTATGAAATAACAAATGTCATCTATATCTATATAGTGATCTATATCAATAATAATAATGAAGAATCAAAGTTAATTAACTCATAATGGTTGAAAACGTTGAAAATCTGTGAGTCAGTTACAAAGATGTAAATGTCACCATTATGAGTTAAAACTCTCAGATTTTCAACAAAAACACCCAAAGCTTATATATTTCTCTGAATAAAGATGACCTCTGCACTTACACTATCCCATTTAGAAATTTGACAAATTATCATTACTACCCCTGACCAGATTACGTTTTGTTCACCATATGGCAGGAGGACATAGTATTTTGTGGCCATTTCATAACTGAAGCAGTGCACCAGAGGAAGGAGAGGTGTGACAGCCTGCTGAGGCAGATGCCAGTGGCTTTGTGCCACTTGCAAATAATCAGGCCACCTTCAGCAGGTTATCTTTTTTAAGCTCCTTTAAGTCTTGCCATCACAAATTTCTCATGGAATATGGCCTGAGAGATCTGACTTCAAAAATCTACAATCTATTTAAAAGCTGACATTTTGGTGTCTTTTTTTTTTGCAAAACTGAGGTGCAAGGTGACATGTTAAGAATGTTTAATAGTTGTGCCACTGCTTTTTGCATATTGGGAAGTTCTTTGCTCCTTTGATTTTTTTTGCTCCTTTGATTTTTTTCTTTGGGAGATTTTTTCTTTGATTTGGTTTTCTTCTAGTTTCAGTTTTCAATTTTTTACAGGAAAACAAGATGGCTACTACCTTTAAGCACTTCCATTGTTGGAGTTTGGCTGAAGGTTTTAGCTCTTGTTTCAGTAAAGGTGGCTTAATGATTGCGCTAGAAATATGCCTTACAGACAGCGGAATGAATTCAGCAATTACTGGAGATGGTTCAAGAACTTCATCATAACAGATTTCCAAAATTACTTTGGAAAATTTTGGTCAACTATCTGTGATATGCTTTTCAGTTTTGGGTCTCTTTGTATTCCCTTGGACTTGAAAAAAAAGTATAAAAAGTTATGTAGTTATCACTGAGTATTTTTCTTAAAGTTTGTTCTTGGTGTACACTTAGGAGGGAGGACTGAAAATAATTTAGCTAAACAATCAAGCTGTTGGTTGCTTCATCAAATTGAAGTAGATTCACACATTTGTGAATTGAGTTTCTATAAGCAGCAGTTGCAAGATAATAGATCTTGTTAATGATCCTTGCAGGGGAGTTTGCACTTCAGAATATAAATTCTTCAGTTCATTATTGCAAAACCACTAGATTCAAAATATCTGGTTAGGAAATTGACTGATGTCTTGAAATTAAATGTTATGAAAATATACTTATTGAACACTGATGGCAAGCAAGGACAGGGCAGATAGATGGCAGAAAGAATGCAATGGGTATTACCAGTTAAAACTGGTACAAATTTAAAAGAAGCACTAATGGCAACACAAAGCTTGCATGAATCTTCTGTCTGTGTTACCGATGGAAATTTTAAACAGCACTTTTAAACTTCTGTTTAAAGCACACAACTATTTTTTTTTCTCATTCATCCTCTCCTGTTGATGCCTTGTTGGGAGGCCTGTAATGCTTCTCTGGGCATTTGTTACTTATACTTTGGGTTTTGCCTGGTTGGGCAGCAGCCCTTCATGCTGCCATGAGTAATCCTTATTCAGAATTCCCACTGATCAGATCTCACTGCCTAGCTGATTGCACTGATTTTGCTGAATATGTGGTTGTTCTACTGTACAGCTGGTAATAGGAGGGTGAAACAACCCTGGATTTTGGATATGTGTGAATCATTAGATACATTTGCATGTGCACACATCCTCTCCTTCACACACCCACATGTGCAGACACCCACATGGATCCTTTATATTTGAGAATGAATACATTCACTTATAGTGTTCCCTATCTGTTAATTACCTTTGGATAAGGTGTGCTTCATTTAGGTATTTATGTCAATAGTCTTGTGAAGCCATAGACTTTACATTTGCTACTCGTTAGTCTGCACCCAGACCATTCTCCCAGGGCTCTGCATTGACTAGCAGTCTGCATTCAACTGTGACTAAAGGGCAGCATGTATTTTCTTCAGAAGCAAAGCAGAGATCAAATTTTAGCCACTTCTCAGTTACTCAGTTATTCCCTGAGTAAACCCAGCCCAGCTCCTTTTTCCCGGCAAAGCTCTACCTTCCTCCTGTCACTCCAAACAGGAGAAAGTGGTTCAAACAAATTTGCTTCTTATGGAACTTTCTGTTCCTTTATTCTCCTGTTTAACTACACAGGTAGATTCACAACTGACCCTTTAGTATTTCATACTCAATGTGCTAGGTTTTAGACCTTAAAAGTCCCAAGGGGGTGGTTTCAGGATCTGTGTGAGTCGCTGCAATTCTGCAGCTCAGTTTCATAGAGCATCCATGGAGCAAATTCATTTATGGCCCTCAGGAGGTAAGAAACATTTCTGGCACCCAGATCTTGCAATTCCCATGGGGCACAGAGCCATTACTAGAGTGTGTGCTTTGAGAAGGGTTTTTACTTTAATGTCCATTTAATGAGTAAACATCAACTTAAATGAAGTCTCCCTTCCACTGCTCGCACTTAATTATGCCTGGTCTCTTCCATTTTCTTAATTTGCTTTTAACTTGCTCAAATCTTTTGAAGTTTGCTGACATGCAGATAGTGGAATTCATCCTCTTTGAAGATCAGAGCTGCTCATTTTACCTTTGTTTTATATACGAAGAGAAACCTTATTTATTTTATTTTTAGTATTGTGCCTGTGCTGCCTATCATATGTCTTTTCTTCTTAGTTTTTAATTTTTTTGATGAAGGATTAGGAAACTGGAAAAAGGATTTCTCTTCCTTTGTTAACTTTAAAACACATTTGTAAGTGATTATTTGCAGTCTTCAAAAGAGCGCATCCACAATCTGTTCTTTAATACAATTTATTTTCCTCTACTCTTGATGTGAACAGGTTTATCATACTAAGGTTTCTGTACACAGCAGCTCAGCTGTTGTTTGTTAGAAAACCAAACATTGAAGTATTTCCTTTGGGGAAAAAGATAGATGCATGAAATGTCATGGGCTTCAAAAATACTGGAGAAAGATTAGGCCAGATTTTGTTCCAACATACCTAGAAGGGTCCTTCAACTAAATTCTTCCTCACTTGAGCTTCTTTTAAGCTTATATTTTAAACTAGAATGAGTTGTGGCATATATATCCATTAAAGGTTGGGTAGCATAGATTGTGTTTAAGTGTCTCAAGCTCTGAAGTCCTCTTGTCTATGCTCAACTTCTTTTTGAAGGGATGGAAACAGATAAATCGTCATGGGCTTTTCTTTGGTCACATTTAATGTACTGGCAAAAATGTGCATGTATGGTACAATTGGAACCAACAGCATGCAAAAAAATGGATCTGTGTTTTTTTCTCCTAATTATTTAAGATTTAACAACTTCTATCAGGTAAAAGCAGTTTAATTATTTAAGTTTTGACAAATACTGTAAGGAGCAAAGCTGACTGAATAAAATTATGAGACATGTACATGTTCATGTTCCCTGCTGATGGGACCTGAGTTGCAGGCTGAGGTGTACTAATTAATCCCAGCAAAGGTTTGTCCTCTCAATTAGCAGCCCCTTAGATATGCTGTCTGGTTGATCTACAGCTGCCTTGTGGGAAATATCCAGGTTATGCAAGTTTTATGATTCTGACCCCCTAAGCCAGTTACAAAGTTATCTCAAGGAGAGGAGCTGATCTGTTTTGCAGAAAGTAATGGCTGCATGCAGTGCTTTAGGGCAAATCCCCACCAAGTAACTGCAACAGAAGGCTGCAGCTAGCATCCAAAATAAGAGGAGAAATGTGCCCTCAGCCTGGCACACTCAAATTTCACCTCTGAACCACACAAAGTCCCTCTCGTAAAGTCTGCATTGCTGGAAACCTGGGAAAGGGTGGTTATACTCCTGTGTCTGTCAGAGAAAGTGTTTCTGTAGCTGCTTTAAAATTCATTTTTAATTCTACCTATAAAATATATGTTTGTATGTAAACATGTCTATGTTTACTTCATGGACATGTCCCACACAGGATCAGAATTCTGAAGAGTTTTAGGAACCCTTTTGGTATATATTACTTCCTAACATGAAGGTACAACACACCTTATCTGCTCAAGGATTATCACAGCACACCAATATGGCACATACTTTCTTCAGAGAGGGGCTCTGAACTTGAATAGGGTTTAGTTGTGTCAGTCTGCCCATCCATTTTCCTCTCTTCAGAATCAGTTTTCTCCTATTTCTCCTAGGCATCATTATTACCCTTCATTTGTGTCAGTGGCTTCACAGAAGAGTGAGCTTAGCCCTGGGATATGACACACACACACACACAAGCAGCCTATCTCCCCTGTTTATCCAGGCTAAGACAAAAGCCCAGATCCTGTGCCTACTTAAACTAACCCTGTAGAAATTGAAGACATTAAACTAAAGTGAAATTGGAGCAATGAAGTGGAGAATGTTGCTATGAAATCTCAGCTGTGACTCTCTCTGAGGAAAGTGCTCGTCCTTCCCCACCACTCGCAAATGGAGTCTGAGCTTATCACTTCTCCCTTGCTTCAAGCCCTGGCTGCCACCAAGAGACCAAAGCATAAGAGCATTGGGATTAGACTGTATGCATTAATACTTTTCTATCCTATTAGCACGGTGCTTAAATATGCTGGGGAATTTAAGGATGATTCAAATTACACACTGAAAGACTTTTTAACGTTTGGGAAGAAAATAGAATTTTTGACTGATGGAGCCCAAATCTTTTCCCAGATGTACCTTTGCGACCTGCAGATGCTGGTAATGTAATGGAGGGGACTGCAGAGCCTCCAAGGGATTTTTAATTTCAAAATGGATGGCAAATATCCATTCACTAATAATAATAAATCATCTATAGCGGTTCTGCAAGAAAGAAAAAAGGCTCAAGGCATCTAATTTTGGTCTTGTGTACTTTTGCCCACCCTCCGGGTTCATAGAGTTAACAGTTGTTTGAAGTAGGTGTGGGCAGATGGCCAGCCACATTAATAGTTGAGACTTCTTGTTTATATAAATTTCATTTTAATTGAGTGCATAGTGAGAGATGTATCAGTCAGTATGATTTTTCCCTAGGACCTTATTCTTGCACTTATGTTCCATAGCAGTAGTTTCTTTTGGGCAAGAAAACTCATACAGATTTATTGCCTTTCTTTTTCCTGTGCAACCTTGCCTAATAAGACTGTTGCAGTGGTTGCAGCCTGTAAAATTAGCCTGTGAAATCTTCGTATCCTTGTCTCTCTGTCTCGATCTCCCTCAGATCAGCCTAGTAAGAAGACGTAACTGTGAGCATATCTGTCTTTTTTTGTTATGGACTAGTGTTTGTTTAGGTGTCAGACTGATGAAATGCAGCAGGGGTTTCTGTTTCACATTTACCTTGCAGTGCATTTCTTTCTTTCCCTTTCCATTCAGCAGGGTACCCACTACTATCCCTAAAATCAACAATTATAATGTGCATGTGCAACACATAACTATGATGTGCCTATGACTTTTCAGATGGTACTGCCAGAGTAACTTAATTGTCCCATGGCAATGATGTCCATTTGCACAAGTTCCTGTTTTATATCTACAGTCTGGTTGTGGCAATAGCGACAAAAAAAAATTAATGGTTTTAGAACCAATGCAGTGATAAATATCAGCAGTAAAGTGATTTACTGGCTATCTACTGAGGTTTCTAATTGATCTACAGGTGTTTTATATACTTACAGCTTGCTCTTCAGCTTAGACACTGAATGTAAGCTCCTGGCCTCACCCTGTTCAATATCACACTTTCAGTTGCTATATGGTGGATAAAGTAATGTGACACTTCTGCACAAATGACTGGGATGCCACGGCTTTATTAAATATTCAGATGTCTGGACTCTACATATGCATATCAGTTTATGTCTTATTTAGTTCAAACAAACCCCCGAAGTCTCCTTTAGTATGCATATAAGTGCTATGAGATCTCTATATCTCCTAGTTTGCCTTCATGATTTGTCCTAGACTCACGAGAACTAACATACGCTCATGGGCAAGGATAATCGATCCATTTTAAAATTATGTAGCCTGAGTTAGAGAGTGAGTCTTGTGGCCTTTTTTTACCCCGACTATAGTATTTTGGATAGCTACTCTCAAACTTTAACACGGTACATAGTGCCCATAGAGGAAACGTGCTTTTCTATTGACTGTTTGCACTTCTTATTAATGCTAATGCCAGACCCCTACTGAGTAAGACAACATCCAGAATAACTTTTTATTTCAGACTAACAGAATGAGGATGGATGCTTTGTGCTGCAGGCACTGGCCTAGTGTTGAAAAAATAGGAGATCAATTCCTGGCTGTGTCACACAGTGCGTGATGGTAAGCAAGTCTTCTAGGGCCAATTTCTTTACAATGTCTAAAGTGCCAAGTGAATATATATATTGGCATTTTCAAAGGCAGCAAGGGATTGGCCTCCATGGGGCTTTTCAGCTTTCCTCTAGAAAGCACAGCTCTGAGCCCATCAAGCCTCCCAGGAGTCACCCTTACTACTCTTCTTCCTATGTGCTGATGCCATGCCTAGTGCAAGGGCACCCCAGACATCTTTGGAGCTTCAGATTTAACTCTTAAAAACCAATAGAAAAGGGAAACAGATAGGTCTTAAGTCTACAGGGATCCCAGAAGCTACCACAGTAAAGTTTCTGTTTTAAACCAGACTCAAGGTAAACATGTGGCTAATATCACATCCCTGTGCCTAAATTACCACTTGGAGTGACTGGTGCCAATTTCCATCACAAACTCTGAATGACTTGCAAAGTAGTCCTCCACAGTGGAGGACTGCATTCCTAAGGCCACCCAGGGAATGAGGTCATAACATACGTAACAGGAGACATCTGACACTGTTTTCCAGTACAATGTCTGATTTTCCCTCATGAGTCAGGATTTATTAAAAGTATTTTTGTTGATTTAAGCTGAAATGACAGATGAAAACCATTTTCATTATTTTTCTGCACTAGTTTTATCACTCTTAGACTACTAACCAAAATAATAAAAACCACATCATTTTTATGCTAAATAATCACAGTAGAAAGAAATGATCTATTACCCTAGAGAGTTTGCAAGTAACTATTTTAACTGGAGACAACAGGAAAGTTACTCCATGTACAGGACAGACAGAACACTGCTAATCTTGCAGTGACTGGGAATTCACTGCACTTGAGTTATCGCAGCCCATGTTTAGGTAGTGTGCTTCACATCTGACTACGCTGTCAGGTACACTGAAGTGGTTGCTGAAATAAGAGGCCTGAGAACCCACTCAGCCAAGACGTGCCATCTGCTTCCTGATGACTGACAACAGCGAAAGTCTCTTGTGCTACTGCCAATGGTATTCTCCCTTTCAAATAACATTGCACAGTGCCAGAATCATTCCGTGCCATGTCATTAAAACTGGGAAGGACTCAGACTTTCTGTTTCACTACCAATTTTGCAATTTCTAATCTTGTTCCTTTGGTCCAGAAAAATGTGGACAACCCAAATACTTCTTTCTCATTTTCTATATCTAAGTTTTTTACAATTTTTTTGTTCAAGGAAATAGTAATATTTTGAAAAATTATTTTAATTGAAAAATAAAAAGGTTTCATGTTGATGTAAGCACAATGCTTATTCTTTTTCTAAATGATGTGGCAAAAGGGGGTTTTTTAGTGCCTTATGCAAAATATTTAAGTGAGAATATGTACTCAGTTCTGACTCAGGTGTTGCTATGTACATCTCTGCTTCAGTGCAATGGTGTTGCACAATGTTGACTGTTCACATATCAAGTGTCAATTGATCAAAAATAGTAGGTAAAAATAGTACCAGGTTCTATGGATTTTTAACAGAAAATATGTAAGATATGATAACTTTCTGCTTGCAGAAATAATTTAACTTCTGCCCTACTGGAACTCACATCAACTTCCTATCAGATTTCTGAAAAACACAATATGTCAGTAGGCCTAAATTGGGAGCTTAGGAGGGGAGTCACAGAAACACCTTATTTCCTGGACCAGCACTTGCTTAACAAATTGATGACATCCATTGAAATGAATACGTCCCCTTTGGTATTCATTTTTCAGCCGTGGCTGAGGAAATTCAAATTGCAAGCAGCCACCAACAGAGATGGTATCACTCCTTCTGTGTCCCCTCTGCTCTCCATGCCTGTTTGCACACTCCCACCTCTTCCCTTGCATAAGGATTTCCACTTGTTTTAGCTGGTGTGGCAGTTTCAGCCTCTAAATAAACAGAAAGCAAATTATTTTGTTTTTGTTTTGGGAGGTGTGTTGTTTTCTGTTAGCTTGGTGTAAATTGCTAAACCTAATTAGCAGGGTGAGAAGTTGATTTCAAATGCTGCCTGCCTGTTTCTATTTCTTCACCTCCTCCGTAGATGGGCTAGCACAGATATTTTTGCATCCCTGCCTTGAACTACCTCAAGGGATTGGTACAGGTTTAAAATAGCCTAGTTAAAAATGGCTATTATTATTCTGGATCAGTTATCCCCGTAGTGTCACAAACAATTGTACCAGGATGCCTAAAGGGGAGATACTGGAAGAAGTTGGGTGGTGAGGAGAGAGAGAGGAGAAGGGCACAGGCTGCTGAAACAAATGGATGTCAAATTTGCCCTTAGCATGCACTTGGATATCCATCCAGGGAGATAAAGAGAATAACTGATATGATACAAATTCACATCCTAGCTTGGCATGTGTTCTTCCTCCAATGCAGATGAAGCGTTAGCTACTGTGCCAATAAAAAGTTTCACTGATGGAGCTGCTGCAAAGCACTTGAAAGGGTTCGCGATTCTTTAGTGCATCTGGAGTAAGAAGCACAAAGGAGATATGCTAATACACTGTTATGTGTTCTGTTCTTCAGGATTTATTTATTCTTCCATTTAAGACACATCTTGCAGCTGCAAGGAGCTGAAGTGTGGACTTAAAAATAGAAAGAGAATAAGTATATTACATGAAATAACCTCTAAGTAGACTACCATGTCTGGCTTGTTTCTTTGCAGTGCAATGTGTGTCTAATAAAACATCATATGTTTTGAACTCCACAGTGTTTTCAGCCTGAAACTTCTGTGTATGTCCCATTATGGACCATGACAGGGAATCCTACGCAAGTTTTGAGTTTTATGAATACATAAAGCCACGTACAGAAAATGACTGAAAGCAATCTGGATTTAGAGCTCTCAGAAACAGATATAGAGACCATATTACTAAGAGTCTCTGGGCACTGACAAAACCTATTAGGTTACTTACTGAAATCTCTTGTATCATTTAAGACTGTTGTTTAATTTAAATCTGAAATGGCTTTGATCCTCTGAGAAGTAGGTGCAGGCAAGGCACTTTATTCAGCTCCATCAGTGAGATGCTGGGAAGCTGACAGTCAGACTCATGCCTAAGATTTCTTTTCCACTCCTCACTAAGTGGATTTACTATTTTAACATACTTTAAAATTTTCTTAATTTTTTTGGTTGCATATTTGATACTTCTACTCCCTGAGACTTGCTCACTGTCATCGGCTAATGATATTGTTTTTCACATTGTGTGGTCATACCGTTCTTTGCTCTGCTTGTACAGTTACACAGGCGTCTGTCCCTCCAACATGAAATGCTTGGAGCTGAAATGCACATCAGCTGCATCAGCTGCAAGTTTGTCCTATTGAAATTTGGCTGAAGTGGTCAAAGTTGCTCCAGACTAAATGAAACTGCCACATGTTTTTGACAGTTGAGGTGACAGTCTAACACATCTCTCATAGCTCAGGATGGTATGCACCATTAGATTTGCAAAATGTGAAAGAGAAGCAATGCCAGAAGCTGCTGTCCTTCAGGTTTTCATATTATTTTTCCACTTTCCTTGAAATTCAAACAAAGCAGAAGCCTTGAAAGATCAACCATGCGCAGATATGTTTTGTCAGCTACTTAAAAAGCAAAAGCAGAAAAAAGCAAAAATCCAAAAGGCAACTGATGGTATTTTGCTCTTTGAAGAAAATCCTGTTGTATTTAGTTTCAGAGGATTGGGAGGAATTGAAAAGGGAAAAGAATTTGGACACCAGCGATTGGTGTTCGTGTAATGTCCAGAGCAGGAGATGAAAGGCTGTTGAGGACTTTCCCCTTTTGGCACCTTTTCATACTTTTTTACAGTCTTTCTGGTGGCTGTCGACATTGAGGAGAAATGTTTGTCTAATTGAATATCCCAGATTGTATTTTATAGGTGAAGTTCTTCTAATGCAACAGCTCAGCCAGACATCACACAGCATCCACTTCAGTCCATGGTCGCAATTTGAAATCATGGAGTAAGAACAGTACAACTGTAAGTCTTTAATATATCTTCTATGCCTTGTACATCTCCTTGTAGGCTCCAGAGCTCACAAGTCTGTCATCTTGCAATCAGCAATAAGGTGAAGAAGCGTGTTATCACATGGGAATTTTCTTCTCAAGGCAGTAGGGATCTTACATTCAGTAGAGCACTATGTCAGATGTGACTTATTTTAGAAGTTATGTTTAACAGTAGCACTCTGCATATCTACCATCACTCCCAGCCCCTTAGTATTTGTAAGAAATATTACAAATCTTAATCTCTTATTTCGCTTTGAGATGACAGATGCATTAAAAAGGAAATGTGGCAAACAGCTCTTCACTTCTGCTATGTAAATTATTGTGCAAAGAACATACAACAACTAGAGATGTATATTTTTTGTGGCTTTAGTAAATGGATATTTGGAGAAATGAGTAATAAAGTAATCATAAATCTCTCTCAGCATGAGGTGACGGTGGGCAGACTCCTGAGATGGAGTAAAGAGCCTGTCTCCATTCACACCAAAGGAATTGGGCTGATTGACACCACTGCAGTTGGGAAGGAGCTGGGGATGTACACCAAATATATTCTATAACAAAAATGGAGAAAGAAACAAAAATCAACCTCTGAAAAATTCCCTCCTGGTTAGAAATGCGCACTGGGGAAAGTAGCTATAAATAATAAATCTTTAGCTCTAAGAACGGTGTTTTCCACTTAATTTTCTGTAAAGTGAAACATTTCATTTTATTTCTTTAAGACCTTAATTTTCCCTCTCCCCATGTGCTTTGCCATTGTGGAAAGCTCATAAATATTTCACTCTTTCTTAAGTTGGTCCCTGTGAAGAGCTTGGAGGAATTTGTTTATTCACTGTGAATCCTTTCTCTCATCTGTTTTGTTCCTTTGGTCATCAATGTGAAGCAGCAACACAGAGCTTTTTAAATTCTGTTTGTTCTTTAATTTCCTTTTTTTTTTTTCTTGTTCCTTTGTAATGTTTAGTACTTCACCCTTGGGCTGTCTGTTCAAACTGCATCCTCAGCATACTGGCCACATAGATATAACATGTCATCTCCTGTGATATCATTACATATTTATTTACATTCTGACATTATTTTAATATGGCCTTTTTTTTTAATCTCTAACTGTTATTATAGAAGAACTTCTCACCTACTATCAGTCTATTCAGTTTATGCTTAGGACAGTTTGGCATTCCTTCTTTGAGAAGCAGTAGCACTTCCTTGTATATCGCCCCTCTAGTATTTGTCTGGGAGAAAGGCCCTGATCAAAAAATATCTTTTTTTTTATCCTGTAAAATTCTGTTTAGTTTGAGTTATAAAAGAGTTTAAAATGTCGATTTTCCCTTTATTACCTGTTTACTTACTTTCTCAAGAACTTATAAAAAGTCCACTCAATTGTGGATGCTCCACGCCACCATCAAAGCATTGGGCCAAGGCTCAGACCAGAGACTGTGTCCTGCTGCTGGCTGCTCGTTGTATTCTTTTGTATTTGACTCTGGCTTGAAGTTCAGGCTCCAGCCCAGCTAACCAACCACTCAGCACTATTCTGTCCAAAGGCAGCTGGGAGCAAGTTAGCCAAGAAGTGGCGCTTCTCCACAGTTATCTCATCTCAGCCAAAAAAAGCACTGGACTGCAAATTATCCAGCCCTGCTCCACTAGTGATGAGGGCTAAACTGTTTGCAGATAATAATATCAGCTGGGAGGGAGGCACCGGCAGTCTCTGCCTCCCAACTGGTTTTGGCACTGCAGTCAGGCTGCTCATCTTCACACCAGTGGCATGAAGCAATCAAGAACTTTGGGACAAGCTCGGCTGTGGGAACTGACCATACCTGCCCCATGCAGGCAGAAAATACCTTCCATTTCTCCATTAGCCTGTGGGCCATGGTTGCAGACAAGGTGAAGGAAAAGCATGCTCAGCTTCTTGTGGTCTCAGCAAGGGGACAACAACTAATACCTCTTCCTCTCAGAAACAGACCAGAGGAGGAACACAGGTAAAATCGGGGTTAACCCTGGACTAAAGTGCTCATGGAGGTGTCAGGTGCCTGTCCTGGAGCAGTGGAGCCCCGCAGTCCCATGAGGGGCTGGCAGGAGCCATTTCTGCATTTGAGCAGACAAGCTGCTCTGATCCTTTCACCACCTTCCCCCTCATGGGTTTGAACTACCTTCACAAAGAGAGATATGCTTCATTTTTAACAGTTAAGACTCACAGTTGCAATTTCATTTCCTTTAGCAAAAATATTACAATACTGTTAGAAATGAGTCTTACTTTTCATGGCATTATAGTCCTCAGTTGTCCAAAGAAAATGTAATGTTACTGAAAAACACAGCAGCCCTTTACAAGTGCCCTTATCCTATTAAACAATTTATAAATATTTGCATTTGCCGGTTCTCCAAAGGACTGTTGCATTCACGAACAAGAATGATGAGAACTAGTTCTCAGGCTTTAAAAATTTACAGAGAATTTGCAAACAGATGGTTTAATGAAATCATCTCTGGTAGCAGAACAAAGCAATTCTAGTTCCTAACTATTAACATTCATAACTCTTGTAGATAAAGGGAGTTATCTTCCTCAAAGAATCAAATCCTCTCACAGCATCCTTCTAAAATAATTTCCAGCACCTTTAATATTTGTTTTCTCTAAGTACCAGTGGTAGTCTGATCCAAACCTTGTTGTAGCCTGGGGAAAGATCCAGTCTTATTGGAGCTGGAATAACTTCTTGAAGAGTTTGGCAGCATGAGTGCAAAAAAAAGCCCTTTTTGGTTTTATTCTAGGACTTCTTAAAAATATTCTTCTATTTTCTATTGGAGTTTGACTGCTCTGTAGTGCAAACATCCCATCTGTACACATATTTGCATCCAGGTTGTCTCAGCTGCACTGAGAGACTTTCCAATTGCTAGCTGGAAGTTAGTTTCTCCCCTGATTTCACTTTATTCTTGACATAACTTCACCTCTTTAAAGTACAAAAAAAGACTTTTGCATCACATTTCTCGTTAGGAAATAGCATCTTGACATTTAAAACAGTCCATATTCTCACAATAAGGGCACACAGATAAAGGAAACAAGTATCTACCTTTGTTTTGGAAAAGAAAACAAGAAATACAGAACAGCATGAAAATTCAAAGGACTTAAGTTGATTATAAAATCCAACCCACTCATTAGAAATATTTTTTCAGGATAACTTTTTCCTGTTCCCAAGTGAATTTGATATTAATGAGGGATTTTGCTTCAGAATAACCCTGCCTCTCTCCCTAAATTAAAAATTAAGCTAGAGGTAGAGCATGTATTGCTACAGACAGTAGCTGCATGGAAAACTTAGCACAGATTCAGAGCTGTAAGCTTATCCGCTTAAGGATATTACTAAGGAACCAGATGGAGGATAGTTTTCCATAGCTAACCATCTGGGCCCTGCAATGATACACTCTGCCCTAAGCATTACTATGGGAATTGACTTCATGATGGGAAAAAGCAGAGAAAAAGAGACAAGCAGAGAAAGAGCATAATATTTTATATTGCAGAATGTGCAGCCAAAGAGTCACCATTTTGTCACACATTGCGGTTTCCTCATCTCTGTTTGTGTTTATAATCTGTGGGATAAAAGGAAGAGAAAATGAGAGTTTAATGGTTAATATAGCACCACAGCCAGCTGTGAAGGAAATCAGAGATGATATATTGTTTTTAGTGGAACTTTGATTGGGTTATTGAAGGTCAAAGTGCAAAGGAATAGGGCAACACTTTCTGACAGGGCTACTAATTGTTTACACAGATATGTAATTTTAGGTCTGCTGGGCTATTTTTTGGAGTTCTGTACTTCAGGGCTTCTAGCCAGTTCTGTGTCCACAGCTTAGAACTGCTTGGTTTGCAGAGAAAGGTATGGGATGCTCCATCAGGTTTGTGGAAAACACCAAATGCCTGGTAACTAGATATTTTCAAAGCAAAACCTAGAATGAGTGGATTTTCTGAGCAGTCCTACTGTATGGTCTTAACATGAAATCTGTAGGTGGAAGATTTTTAGTTGTTAGATATACAATGGTCCTGGAACCAGAAGACCTAACAAAAGTCTTTTTTTCTCTGGTGTTCATGAGGGTATACAACCTGCCTTGTTGACTGCAAACCTTAGCTGAAGTTTTCCACGCTGTTCAGGCATTCTGTTTTTTTCCCTACTATGTGGTTTCTCCAGCATCTAATATTATGTCATCTTTTGCTATGGGCTTTACTCTGCCAGGACAGTTACAGGATCTTTTTCCTCTAGCTATTCACCTGCTTTTGCAAAGCCTGTAGGAACTTACTGGAGACCTCTTCTGTCACTTTTTGGATGAAATTTGACAATAGCTTTAGTTTGTTTAGTAAATTTGGCTAAAATAGTAGACTTTAAAAAAAAAAAAAAAAAGATAAAAGTAAATAAACCAGTAAATCTGATTCACCTTGAAGTTCTGCTAAGTTTTGAAATACCCAAATAATGCAGGTTAGCTCTAATGGACTCTTTCATAGTGTGAACCTGGTCAACAAGTTACTGCAAGTCACTGAGCAAATGTCATCAACCTCCATTGAATATTAGGACATTACTTAGTGTTTCCAAATGTAGCTTGCTTTTTCATGTGTATGACAGGTCAAGAGAAATATTAAATACTTATAAATACTCAGAGACCAGTCCATTCAGCACATTTCTAGGTTGTGTTCTTGGAAAGAAATAAAAAGTTTAAAATTTTCATGTCCTTTTCCTAGATAGAACTGTCAACTCTTCTTGATATATTTATGTTACAGCTGTTCTATAAAGGGAGACAAAATTCCCTGTAATTGTTTAAATAACTGTTGTATCTTATAGTTTAATGAAGTCCCACACAGCCTGGCACTGTGTGTGTGTGTTTATGTGTGTTTATTGCATCTGGTTGTTCACAAGCAAATAACAGAGGTAGGATTGAATGTCAGGTAATCATCAGTTTATTAAGAGATTTTTTTCTTTTCCCAAAAGAAAATCTATATGGGAAAATCTGTCATGATTCTTTTTTTGTTAGCATGTGTCACTGCTGTGGAACAGGCTGTGTGCTTTGTTTAATGTTGAGATTGGCTTCAGGTATTAATGGTATGAAATATTTTATGTGGGTGCATATCGCAAAGATAGCTGCTTACCTCATGCTTAAATTATTTTTGTATGAAAATATGATTAGGAAAAATAATAATAAAAAGCCTAGCAAAACTTGCCTGCTTCCACATATCAGTCCTTTTCTTCATCATTGTTGCACTGCAGAACTGAAAAATGTGACTTGTATGAAGAGCTTGGCTTGGCAAGCATAATACATGGTTTGAGGGGGTTCATGCAGATAAACAGATCACTGTTTTGCAAAATATTCATTCCTCCTTATTAGTTGCACATTTTCTTCTTCTGGAATTTATTGAATCATTGAAAGTTGTGCAGCTGAGGCATGTTGGACAAGAGAGGGATTGCCCTCTTTGAACTGATACTCTTCCCAGCCGTCTGGAGAGCAGAGTTTTCATTCGAACCTGTGGTATTCCTTACTTGTTGGTAGTTGATGTGTTGGTGATCAAGCAGTGAGCTCTGTTTCTTAATAAGCAAAAAATATAGATCCTAATTAATATTTTAAAGCACAGAATACCATGAAAAGTGTGAGGAAAATTATTCTGTCTATAAGAAGAAAAGCTGTTAGGTTGCAAAGAGAGACAGAAATCTACCCTAAACAAGGAGAAACGTCTGTTCTTGTTTTTCTTACGTGTAAGCCTTGAGCGAAAAAGGATGTGGGACTGCAAACAGCTGCTTTGAGACAGCTCAGAAGAAACACTGAAAAGTTGCCTTTGTCTGAAGAGGTATTATTTTCAGTAGCTTTAGCCTAGAATTTTATTTGTCCAAAGGCCTGTTCCTCTCCTGTAAATCTGACTCTGCCCTATTCTACCCACATTGCACACAAGTTATAGCTCATAAAATGCATAATTGAGTTGCTAATGACATCATTCAGGAAATATCTTTTTTAAACACAGCTTTAAACACTGTTTGTTTTCTGTACTCAAACTGCGCTTGGCTTTTAGTCAGTATCAGCCAAATATATCTGTTCTGCAAGAGCTGATGTGCCGACTTTCACCAGGGATGCATGAACCTTGGCCTGATGTTCCTTAATCCTGCAGTGCTGCATTACTACAACACTGGTCCTTTGGGAGCGCTGCTAGGATGACAACCTCATTCAATAAAAACAGAAGGTGACACATAAATTAAAGCGGCAGTAAAAATCCAAATAAGACAGTGTCACCTGTGATTATTTTTCTGAAAGAAGACCGAGAAAAGTGTTGAAGAATTTCTATGAAAATGTACCCCATGGTTCTTTTGTTTGCCTACTCCTGAAAACTGTGCTTTTCCTTGTACAAATAGCTGTGTGCAAAGACACTTCATGATTTCAAGCCTTAAGCAATACCTCACAGATGGCATCTTAAGAGATAGCAATAGATTCCTGGTCTCTCTGGCTGACCCTGCTGTACACTGAGTAAGAACAAGCCAAAAGTCTGCCTCCTCTACACATCTCATCCCACAAGAAGTTACGTGGGAAGGTCCCAAAGGGCCAAAACCTTCAGTAGAGATATGATGATGTTGAATTCAGAAGAAGTCAGCACAGCCCTTATTCTCTCTCCTTTTTTTTTTTTTTTTTTTTTTTAATTAAGTTCTCTGGCTGCAACCAGGCCCCAACTCTTTCAGTTAAAAAATGAACTCATCTAGAGATATCTTTTTTGTGCACAGAGGGGACAGACTTTCTCAGGAAGCACTTTATATAGGTTGTCTTTTTGCCATTCATGAATCTTCAGAAATGGTTGCTGAATACGTGACACTGAAGTGATATAAGGCCTGCATTAGATCAGCTTCAGCAGTGTGCAATATGCTGCCCTGGGAGGGCGAGTGCTCAATGAGGTAAGCTCAATTTGCTCAGAGGGTCTGTTTTCACTAATGGGAAGTGGCATGAAATACTCCATCATCATTAAGTGGTCAAAGATTTGAATCTGTTCATAAAATTGCATCTAGAGTAATTAAGTTGCTGAGTGTGAGTGTCTCTAATTGTCATCACAGTGTTCCTCTGGCTCTGAAAAATGAGAAAAGTAATAAGTTTTGTTAAAAGACAGAATTTACAGTAATTTATGTCTAGAAGCCTAAAGCCTGCACGGACTCATACTGTGTTACAGGGACTGTAGATTTTTTTTTTCTGATGTTTGTTTACATGTACTGTGAACATATTAAAATAAAAGCTAATGCTATATCCAGAAGCTGTCTGGTTTTAATTTTACAAGAAGTGTAGGAAGCATGATGAGACATTTTTTAATACTTAAAATAGATGTGGAACTGAATACTCTAGAATTTGTGGATACCTGAAACAGGGTTTGATATCAGAAATTATTTCAAAATCTTGAACCAAACACCCAGTGAAAATGGAGCTCCTGCATTTTATTGTGATTTCTCTTAACAAACTATACAGCTAAGCCAGGGGAATCATTGCCACGATGTTGTGTGTGTAAAAAAAGTTTACCTCTGTTAAAAAAGTGCTAAGACACGGAAGGGGAAATGTTTCCTGGCTGACTGTTAAACACAAATTACTGTGGACGTGGGTTTGAGTAACAAACCTCTGGAGCTGAGAGAGTGTATGGGGGAAGCACAGTTGTGTGATGGCATAGCTCTGATCTTCTTCCCTCTGCTTCCACCACTAGCTGCTGTCTGGGACATGAAACTGAGCTAAAAGCATCTTTCTCATGGGCTGAACACTGCTGGTAGAACATGGTACCATTAAAGCACCTGAAAACCTTTTTATGCCATGTAGAATTCACTAATGACA
Organism: Strix aluco; assembly: GCF_031877795.1. Taxonomy (NCBI): domain Eukaryota; kingdom Metazoa; phylum Chordata; class Aves; order Strigiformes; family Strigidae; genus Strix; species Strix aluco. The sequence goes on along the minus strand of NC_133936.1, from coordinate 10,140,842 downwards.
AGTTTTAACGACTTAGTTCCCCTTAATGATGTTAAGCAAAATTTGTCTTTTTAGTTTCAATTTTCTACAGTCCTGTGTTTTTTGTTATCTTTTTTTTTTCCTCTCTGATCCTCCATATTGGGCCATTTTCTGTTCTTTTTTTAATTTGTTTTTTTCTCTTCACATTCACCTTCCTTACCTCAGTTTGGCTGGTAAGATTCCTCAAACCGGAATGGTCATATAAAAAGTATAGTGTGAACACTTACCTTTTATTCTTGGACAAATTGCTCACTGCAAGGTAGAGTGTACTACAGAATTGCTATACGTAAAACAATGGCATTTTTATTGTGTTGTGATGAGAATAGTTCACCTTGCTGATGACCTCAGGAAAGCAGGCTGTTCCATGCATGCAATTTTAGCTCATTGAGATTTCAAAGATCCCTTTCAAACATATATCACAAAAAGCCTTCTTTTAGCACATTGACTCTTTGTTCTTCTCCTCTATCATTGAGTTTAACATGCTGATGAAGGCTTGCAGAGAAGGCAGCAATGCCAATATATTGGCCTTGGAGATGAAGGAATGTGAAATGAGTAAAGAGAAACTTGGCTGAAATTCAACAATACATAGAGGAAGTGGGAAAGGACTAAAATTTTCAGATATCAACAGCAAGGCCACAATTACATTTCAGGCTACCAAAACCAAATAAATAAAAAGCTCAGAGCCAGATCGCAGAATCCGTGTTTTTGTTTGTGCATTCATCTCGAACACAGAGTAAGTGCCATTCACCTCTGTAAGACTGCTCAATCATAGACATAAAAATTAAATCTGTGCTCTCTATGTGGTTATTTAGCAGGCTCACATCCTCCAGAGACTGGTGTGTTGGGTGCCAGCAACACAAAGGTTTATGTTAGCTCTTGCGGGGACTATGGAAGATTATTCACACAAGTGAGTACTCAATAGCACGGGTAAGAATGGCAGCTTCAGAAGATGAGTTACTGCAGTATCCACAGGATTAGAGACAAACATGACAAAACCTATACAAAGCAGAATCATAGAACTTGTGTGATCTTTTGATGCTCCTAGTCACAGCTGTTGAATGCCTGTGAGGCTGTCTAAACCGTTCCGCAATTCATTCCTTAAAATGTAACTTTGGCCTGTAATTTTTCTAGCTTTGTTTTGAAAGTCCCAGTTGAGAGGAACAGCATCATTTCCACTTTGAGGCGCTCATCCATGGCTTAATTTCTCAACCTTGATTCTGCCTCTTCTGTCCAAGAAAGGGAGAAGAAGGAATCAAATTCACTGACAATGCCAAAGAAATGTGTATGAAAGATTCCTTCATATAAATGGACAAGTAGTCTCTTTGAAGTATCAGGATAATATGCATGAGAATGTAGTTTTCCTTTCATTTTTTTACACTGGACCCTCTTCAGAGGTTTCCACACTCTTTTTTCAGGAGTTGCTGGAAACACAAAACTTCCAGGCTGTGTTCCCTCCCTACCACTGGAATGAAACTCCTGATATCCTCAGAAATCAATTCTGTTCTCACAATGTCCACATTATCAATGAAGAGAAATCAGAAAGGAAGGCAGGCACTTTATTGATAGTGTCTTTTTATATCATTGAGACCCTGCATATAGAGTCTGTTCTGATACATTTTAAGCGTTTGTGCTTGAAGAGACTGGTGTATGCAAATGCCATTGAAAAAAAGGGAGACACAAAGCACTGAAGGCAACCAGGAGGTTTTTCAGAACAAGTAAAAGGAGATAAAAGCAAACAAGTGACAAACTGAAACTGAAATCTCAAAGGTAAGGAATTTTCAAGTCTATATATACTCAATAAACATAAGAAAAAGAAAACACAAATGTTTTAAAATTTACAAAAAAGTTTATATCAGCTGTTAAATGATCAGTAAAATTCATTAGTTACTTTTTTTCTGATTACGTCATGGATCAATCTTTGAAAGGCAGCAGGGAGAGAACAGGAGATAATAGTACTGGACAGAAGTGTGGACCAAGTTGTGGCTTACAGAGTGGTTAGGCAGGATTAGCTAAAGCAACAGGCCCAGAGAGCACGCACAGACATTAGTTTTAGGAAATGAGCAAAGAAATCAGTGAACCTTTTAACTGACATTTAGAAAAGTTCACCATTTCAGGAGTGATTCCTGAGAATTGCAAAGCAGAAAATAAATCTATATCTAGAGAATAGACACTGGTTTCTACTTTAGATTTATTGCTTTCAAGCAATAAAAGAATTTAGGGTGGAAAACTAATCTGGCCATGACCCTTCATGCAATCAGTTAGACTGAGTGACTGTAGAATTAGGTCCTTGCTCGCAACAAGGATCTGATTTAAATACTCCAGAATCAGTTCATCCACTTAGTCTCACTGAAGGCAGGGGGAGCAAGGTGTAGAGCTGAGACACACTTTTCATCTTTCTGATGGCAAACTTGTCAATACACTTAATGTGACTGAGAGGCCTTAGTCAGAAACCAAGGAGCAAAGAGGTGCTTTGACTGCATGCTGTTTCCCTGCATGGTGAATACAGGACAATAATTTGTTTGCCCCCCATAGGCTGCAGCAGAGTCTGAGAGAAGGATGCCATCATGCCCCATTTAAAGCCTCATTGCAGATAGTATGTAACCCCAGAACATATATTGCCAGCTTTACAGAGAAGATACGGGAGTGGTGTCACAGTGTGTGTTATGCAGGTGGGTGATGCACTGGTGCTGATGCCCTATAGCCAGAGAGGCTCGTGAGATACTTCCCAGGTTCAAGCCTCTATGTATCACAGCGTTTCATGTGGTTTTACTGTCAGCTCTAAGCTTCAGTGGAAACAAGAGCAGTCTGGCAACAGCTGCTTTGCTCAGTGGTTCTATTCACAGCACAAAGCAAATGAAATTGTCAGGGTAAGCACACCTGGAAATAAAAGATGGTTTGGCCCAAGCACAGGCAAAAGAAACCCAGCCTAACAACACAGGTGGCAAGAACAGACCTGTGTCACTGCTGTCAGGTCATGCTTTGGAGATGTTCACAGAAGATGCACAAGCATCTCAGTACATTTTACCAAGGGTCCGAAAACTGATAGAGTTTTCAAATGTGTGGGTGTACACAGGCCAGAAAGTATGAAACTGCTGCACTGTTTTCCAGCCTTGGCTGATGGGACACTCAAAAACTGAGTATTCATTTTAACTGTTTCCACTTGTCCCAGAATTAGAAATGTATTCCTAGATAGCTAATCCAGCACAGAACCTTCTCTCACTGCAGTTTCTTTATAAATATTAATAAATTGCCACCAAGTATGACCATTGTGACGCTAAATAAGCTAATGTGCTATACTCACACATTAATCTTACTGGGGGCTCAGGGGGAAAGCGGAAGCAAAATACTTCAATGAGAGATTAGTCTGGGTTATTCTCAATGGAAGATTAATCCAGAAATAGTCTCTACATTTTCTACTCATTTATCCAGCACAAGAATTTATTAAATAGTTCCTAAAACTGCAAGAGTTGGGGAGCTTTCCTGTGACAGTTGTGCCATACTTTATTCCTTTTCTTTTCTGCTCTACTATTTTTCTGCTTTACATGATAGCTTCGCTGGAAAAAAGTTGAGTGTAAAAGACTTGCAAGGTTCATATTTTTCAGTAGACTTAAGAAAATAAAGATGAAAGGGACTTAATATTTTTGTTTTATTACTCTCACTTTGAGAAAAGCTCTTTTTTGGCTGAATCATTACTTTGCCTTGCTTAGAAAAATGTTAGGGAAGGATTTTTTCCAGAAGTATATAAATTTTATTGGCTTTTAATAGGGCTACAAAATTCTACAGAATGTAAAATCCACAGGGTTCTTTCCATGTGGAAGTGCATTTTAGACCTGTAGAAAATTTGACTCAATGTCCCATGAAAAAGCTTAAGAAATATACTGTGCATTCCCATAGATACACATTTCCATAGATACACATAGATGTTTTGAGATATTGTTTGTCATAAAGATTTTCTAGGATGCTGTCACCATGGTGGCATAGACCAGGGAATACCAGATATTGTATCACCATGTAATTTTTTTGTCATGGAGCTGTGTACTTCTAAGACTAATTGGGGAAATGGATTTCTTTTGTTGTTGAGAGGAGTTCCTGATGACTTGGCAATCTGGAAACATCCTTCCATTCCTAGAAAATCCTTCTATTCTTTGTATCCTTTGGTATTATTGAGGCTGTGGCTAAGAAGTAAAGGGAAGGCGAGATGCTTTGCTGATAAAACCCTGGGTTTGGGACGTCCACACTCAGATCCCTGCACATGTGTACTTATTCACCTGATGTCAGTCTCATAGGTACAGACCTACAGAGAAGGATCTGGAAGAGGGGTTAGGTCTCTTAAAATCCTTGGGAATCTATTAATCTGTGCTTTTGACGCTAACAGTTCTTCCCTGACCTAATGTCAGAATTATGAGAATAAACACATTAAGTGTGACAGAGAATTCCAGAAAGGGACTATCTGTATACATGGGCAAATAAAGATGATTCACATTTATCTTAAACATGATCACTAACATCCTGGGATTTAAGGGCAAAAATATAAAAAAGACCTGAGCTGTCATGGAAGAGTATTCAGCTAATCACACAAATCTACACTTATCCCAAAACCTGATCCTGTTAATATCTATGAAAAAAATTTCTCTAACTTTAAAAGGTAGAGGATTTAATTCTCAGAATAGGAAATACTGACATTTGGTGATTTTCCTGGTAATCATTTTTCTTAAGGTTGTTTGGCATTGTGCAAAGTAAGCAGCTGTGTAGATGTCTTTCTCTATGCTTATAATTATTTTATTATAAAAACACTAAGGACAGAGTTATGTTTGAACAGTCAGATGCACTTCATCAGTCTTTTGATAGTCTTGGATAATTTGCTGTATTATTTATTGTGCTCAGGCTACTGCTTACAGGGCTTTAAGATCTTGCTGTGATTTAAACAACATTTGAAATACCAGTGTGATAATACTTCCATACAAATTCAAGAAACTACCCTTAATTTATAGGCTCAAACTCAAAATCATCTTTAAAAAAAAAAAAAAAAAAGGCTAAAAGAGATGACAGTTTTCTGAAGCAGTTATTTCTTATTCACCTTTGGAAAAGGACAAGAGGGATTTCAGGTGCCACAGGTAAAGAATAGGTGACCTGCACAGCTGCTTTTCCTACATTTTTCTGAGTTATCATGGCTTTACCCGTGGCTCCAAACTAGACCCAGTTACTACCCTGCCCCAAAACAGAGGAGTCGGATTGTGAATTGGTCTGCCTCTAAATTTCATCTTGTACAGTTGAGTGAATTCCCTGTGGTACCTGGGGAGAGGTCCACAGTCTCTCATTGCCCCTTGGAACAAGACTTCAGCTCCAAATAGTCCCTTCAATGAGTAGAAAACCTCTTATATACACCTTTTGACTCCCATATATGACTGTGTGAGGAAGCCATTTGTATTCTGTATACCAAGGTACTACTCTGCAGACAACCTTAAAATGGTATTATCTCATGTAGCCTGGACTTTGCTGCTCAGTAGTCATCACAGTAGCAGTGGCAGCTTGAAATGACACCAGCCAACCAGAAAAAAGAAAAGTACTTTCTTACACACTACACCCACTCCTATTCTTTAAACATTTTTGGGAAACACAAATTTTTTAAGCATCTCATTTTAATCTGTTCACAAATATTTGTGTAACTGAACTTTTTGCTTGCACAGATTGGTAGAAAACCCAGGCTTTTCTTCCTATGTTAAAACTCATTTGGAGATTCTCACTTATTTAAACACATAAATAAAACTTGTGCAAAATAATACTTGGTCCTCAAGACGGTTACTGCTTTTAATCATTTTTGGTTTCCTTAGTGGTAGTTGTCAGAAGGATGTTATGCTTTAGATGAACAGTTCAAATTATATGTAATTAATAGCGAATACCTAAAAAAGACAGTGGTTAAATACATGATAGGTGTGCTGGGTTTGTGTGTGTGGTGGGGGTTTTTGGTAGCGGGGAGGGGGGGCTACAGCTGTGGCCCCTGTGAGAAGTTTCTTGAAGCTCCTCCAGCTCCAAGTCAGACCCGCCTCTGGCCAAGGCCGAGCCAATTAATGACTGTGGCTTCACCTCTGTGATAATGTATTTAAGAAGGGGAATCAGGGAGGAGGAGTTGTGAGGAGAACATCTGTGCTCGCACTGAGGTCAGTGGAAGAAAGGAAGAGGAAGGGGGGGAGGTGTGCCAGAGCAGAGCCCCCTGTACCCTGTGGTGAGAGGGCAGGGCCACTGCCCCGGCACCCATGGTGGTCACCAGTGGAGCAAACGCCAACCTGCAGCTTGTGGAGGACCCCACGCTGGAGCACATGGCTGCGCCCGAAGAAGGCCAGGGCTCTGTGGGAAGAAGCAGACCCCACTGTTGTAGTTTGGTGCTGGGAGGACTGCAGCACACAGGAGGGACCAATGCCAGAGCAGGTAGGGAAAAGCTGCAACCCACGGGAGGGACTCACATCAGAGAAAGTTCATGGAGGACTGTCTCCCCTAAGAGGGGAACCACATTGGAGCAAGGGGAGAACGTGTGGAGTCCCATCCCCTGCCCCGAGGAGGAAGAAGTAGCAGGACTAACTGTACCCCCCCACTCCCCGCCCTCTGCATGGCTAGGGGTGAGGATGTGGAGATACCCGGAGCAGAGCTGAGCCTGGGAAGAAAAGAGGGGTTGGGGGGAAGGTGTTTTCAGGATTTGGTAATGCTTCTCACTATCGTATTCTGTCTGTTAAGTGTTGTTGTTGTTAGCGTCTATTAAATTTATGTTCTTTTTTCCTTCCCCTAATGAGTCTGTCTTTTGTCTGTGACTATAATGGGTGAATCGTTCCTTTGTGTCCTTATCTCTATTCCTGAGCCTTTTTCTTTATTTTTTCTCTTCCCAGCACTGTGGGGGGGCGGAGGGGGAGGGAGGAGTGAGAAACTGTGTGGTGCTCTGTTGTCCTCTGAGTTCAAACCACAGCAATAGGTTAAAACAGGCATGCATAAACTAGTTAAGTTCAGAAAAAGCAAACACATTTCACGGTCTATTTGTGTTGGCTAACTACAGAGAATTGTTTATTGAGTAATAACAGTTTGATGATTTCCATTGCATATTTATTTCAGGTTATAATTAATGGGGATATTTTTCCATTAAACATCTCCCTAAATCTTTCAGCCGATGGAGTCATGGTGTAACACTATGAACCTGCCAACAAAATGATCCAACTGAAAGCTTACAAAGAGATTTAGAGATGGTTATTTAAAAGAAGTTTAAATGTGTAAAAGATGTTTGATATAAATGCTAGAACGTCTGTGTTCTAGTTTTTAAGTAAATATCCACACGTAGCTCTTTTTACCCGTGATCTCTTTTCTCACCATTTTCTTTATTTCTTTACTGTGTCAGAAGGTTGTTTAGATGCTCCATGGTAGGAGCTGTTTGAGCATATAATGAAATGTTTGTGGTTTCCCATGAAAATTGTGTTTTACACAGGTATAAACAAACATACAGAGTATAAGAAGCCTCTCTTATGCGGTCATTAACAAAAAATGAAATATTTATTTTCTGTATGTTAAGGGTCTCAGAGCATAATCCAAGTCAAAATTCATCAGCAATTTATTATGAGTAGATTTTTGTCTCATTCAACATTAAGCTATAAATAAGGTATGACACCATCATCAGCCCACAGATTAATAAAAGCAGAACTGTAAGCATCAATTACCAGGGAATGAGCATCATATCAGTGTTTTGCCTTTTAAATAACTAGGTTATCTGCAACCCTGACTGGTAATGATAGATACCAATATGATTATTCACTTGGTTTCCCAAACAAGTAAAACACTTATTAAAAATGCTAGTATGTTCTTTAACTGGTACAGTGTCATTTAAATAATACTCCGGAGATGTGCTGTAGTATAAGCATTAACATTAACATTCAGCCTATAACCCTTGTCAAGGTATTTGCTTCCCGTGAATGAGCATTAGTCAAATATTTTAGTATTGAACTCATTGTTCCCATTTGTACCATTTTATTGTGAATGTTATTTCAGCACTTTTTAGAAGTGAACAGAATAGAAATTTGAATAACGGGGGATGGAACTTGGAATAATGTGCTATTAAGTTATTTTGCTGATATTTCATTAACATGGGTAAACCGTATGGGCAGTAAAACTAGATTACACTTAATCCTTATTCTGGAAAGTACCATTTGAAATAGGGAGTGCACATAACCAGTATGTTGTAACCTTCAGACCTATCTTGTATAATACTATTTACCAGATCCTAGAGACTGAAAACGAATTTCTAGTTAGATGTAACTCTTTTGTCTGCTACTGATAACAAGATTTGGGATCCCATGCGGTTGTTTCAATATGTCAGGTTAAGCCTGTTTAATCTCCTTATGATCAAACTTCATCCTCCAGAGCAGACAGTTAAGGCTGAGTTTATCATGGATAGGATTATTTTTTGATTTTTTCCTAAAGGGCAAAGCTTCATATCACAGTTTAAGTAGTAAAGAATAGTCTGTAGAAGGCTGCACTGAGAGTAAAGGGAACTGGAAGTGACTGTTTAGACATGTATACACACACATATAAGAACCTGCAGACTTTCTACCTGCCAGAATAGCTCTGTAAGAGAAGGGCAGGAGTTTATGGCTCTGGAATCAAGTCTCTGACTGCCGTAGCAATGCCCTTCATGCAATCCAAGAATGGCTCTTGCAGCAACACCAGCTCCCATGCACGTCCTCATTGACTTTGTCTTTGCAAAGACAGAAACCAGAATTAACTTCTGCATCCAAGAGATAAAGGTGCTGGAGAGGGAATCCTGAAAGACAACTTCCTTGCAGCAGAGTTATAGCTCAGCTGTGTGCCTTCAATGACAGGAATATTTTCTTCCCTTCTCTCTGAAATGATACCTTAGGGGAGCTTTGGTAAGCATATATTGCCAGCTGCGATGGAGGAGCTGTCTGGCTGACAGGTCACTTCCCTTGGTGAGTGCTGTAGCAATTGGTATAGCAGCCAGGTCTTAATTGCTTTTTTTTTTTTTTTTTTGAGCACATGGGGTAGATGTTCCATGCAAAAATGAAGTGTGTTCAAGGTTTGGAAATAAGACCTTGAGGGCTCTCTGATTTTTGTCTGTCCCCGCACAGCCCTGCCCTGTGAAGCATTTCTCTATAGAGTAACTTTTATCCGTGAAATTGGAATTTTCTTGAATAGAAAGCATCATTTGGCAAAGAAACTGGGCTTTTCTGGGGTGTGTATTATTTCTGCTGGTGAAACAGCAACCTCTTTGCCTAGTATATCTTGGCAAAGTGCTTAACAATATGTGTATTGCAATGTGTAATTCACTTCAGTTGTCAGAAGTCAGAAGGATATAGGTCTTTATGTGGTGCTAACAAAAAAAAAAAAACAAACCAACAGAATTGTCCTGAGTCCTCTCAAGAGCCCATTACTACCTCTGAAGGTAAATTAAACAATTTATGGAAGAAAGAAATGAACTTTACGTTTTAAAAGATAAGCCTTATTGAACTCATGGAATCTTCTTTATTCATTTTTAGTTTCAGGCAGGTCTGGTCCTATATCTATACATCACGGTACAGTGTCAGACTTTTACCAAAACTATTGGTCTTGCAATGTATGCTGAAGAAGATCAAGAATTCTGATTAGTCAGGTTCATTTGAAGAGCTCATACCTTTGCTGAATCTCTTTGCCTGATCATGCTTTATCTCTGGCTCCCACATCTTTGTCCTGGGTTCTGTAAACTGCATTATCCTGAGGAGCTGAGCAACCTTGGCAGTTCTCATTACATTATATTGCTGTTCCTGTAAAACAATTAAGATCAAACAGCAAAATTAAGAACTTGTGCCATTAGAGATAACAACTGGAGGGAAGCACCTGGCAAATAGCAGGGACCCTAACTGATAAATATGACCCTTTTTTGGTTTTTTTGTGATCCCAGAGTACTTGTGAGTGATTTTTCCTTATATACTTTACATTTGGTTTATTTGTTGAATTGTATGACAGACTGACCATGAAGAATCAGATTCAAATCCACATTGTTTAGTTATGATATGTGGTTTGTACTGCAAGATATATTATCCATTCTCTAAACTGATAAATACAGAGCTGATAAATATGCATTTCCAATATATTTCCACATGTCACGCCAACATGTTTTTCTGCATGCTACTATGCCAGCTAAACTCCACTGCTCAAGGATTATTCAGATTAAACAAAAAACAAGATTGTGGTTTCAGCAAATGTTTTTACAAAATAACTGCTTTGAAATTTTCACACTGTTCTTAATGTGGTAAATGTTTGAGGCATTCAGAGACAGAACATACCACTTCCACATGTTTCCAGTAACATTATTTTACCTTTTTTTTCAATTCTACAAGATAGGACCAATTTCCAAAAATATTATTTGCTCACTTGGGAAAAGAGGATATTAGAATTCTTACAAACCCTTACAAACAAATGTAAGATCTCAGCTGAAGGTTTTTGCTAACCTACACCGTGTAATCATAGTGAAAATCACATAATCAATCACATTTGACATGGTGAAATATTTTCACAATAAAATCAGAGTGGTTTTGCAATGAATGATAAAGAAGTCAGGATTGCACAAGATCAAAAAATAATTGCCAGATCTGTAATTTTCTCCTCATTCTTGTGCACCACTATATTTTTTTTCAGAATCCTGATAAGAACAATTTATGTACTGAAGGCAGATTTTGAGATGCACGTGACATTTAGTAAACAGAGCTTCATGTATACAACATTAGGAGGCTTTCATATTCTAGACAGCATATTAAAATCAACATTAAAAATGCAATAAATACCTTTCTCTAACCAAGCACATATGAATTCTGAATACAAAATTAGGAGGAAAGTATATTGGAAGTACATCAAGAATTAGTAAGTAAATCAAAGTATTCTTAATTAAACTTTTAATATAAAATAAAGAAAATAGGCATTTTATATCCTGAACAGAGTTCCAAAAAGTAGTGTGTGTCCTTATACACATACATCCTCTTTATTATCATGCAAATAAGTCAGTTTCTCAAATCAAAGCCCCCTGTGAGCACTTATTCCCTTACTCTGCTGGAGACATCATTCATCTGTGGTTTATGTTTTTTTCACTAAATCTACATTTTTTTTCTCATTTTTTTTCTTTTAAATTAACCTGAATATAAGCTCCTTCACATTTGCAAATAGAAGGTGCCAATTTAGTTGGTGGTATTTCATTTTGCAAAATGTCAACAAAATATTTCCCCTGTCTCATACTTTTACCTACTGCAGGGTAGAAAAAGCGAAGAAAAAATTGAGGTTTGACATAAGGCTGCTTCTGTCACTTAGCTGACAAGGTCAGTCTGATTCCTCAGGCTCGCTGTGTTGAGAGGAAAAATCACTCCTCAAGAATCAGAGATGTAGTCCTAAGTACCCTGCAACCATGTCCCCTTCCCACTTCCTGGCTTGATGTCCCTTAGGTTGGCACAAGATGCAGATATGTAAAATTATTTCCTTTTTCTCTCCCTTCTTCTGCCACACATGACACACCAGGTTTCCCTGGCACATTTGCCCATACAGAAGAACTGGAGCAGGTACCTGAGAACCTGGTCTGAGGCACTCACCAGAAATGTCACCAGTCCCGCAGCATAGCCATAGGCCAAGTCACTCTTTGCTCAGCACCTCAAAGATATATCCTTTTATTCACTGACTATAGAGAGCACAGGGATATTAGCTGGGCACACTAAGTAATTTAAATGAAGCAATGTCAACGTGCATTTGCAAATGAACCACAAACTTTTTTTCCTTTGGCTCATGGTATGCCAAAGGCATGGAAGTCACTAAGATTTTTAAGTGGATTACTTGTGTTAGCTTACACACCTATTGCTTCTATTGATTGCAAGACAACTCCCAATCAGAAGATTTAAATATGGATTAAAGAAATGCTTAACTTGAAAATTTTGGTTAGCAGTAATTTAGGAACAGGTACACTGAAGAAAATAAGATCCTTCTATACACTATTTGCAGGTACAAATAGTTTTCCTCAAAAAAATTATTTCATAAGTTTACGTCTCTAAGTATATTTAATAATAAATAATAGCAACTGTTACTTGCTGAGGAGTGGGTGTTTTATTCAGTAGATCCACGTGGTAAGGACAGGGCCCACCTGTACTAGCATGTTAGTTCAGATCTGGACTGTGCTCTTGAACCTCCTGGTTATTGAATTTCCTGATTGCTCTGTGAACCCCACTTTGATTCATGTTGCAGAGGAATCTCAGCACAGATACTGGAGTCTCTGTGGAGCAAACCAAACTGAAAGATACACTCCACCTGTGCACCCATTATGTTCCGTCTGTGCACCTAATGCCTTCCAGCTGTGCACCTAATGCCTTCCAGCTGTGTACCTGATATATTCCAGCCCCAGTCAGGTCCAGAGCAAAACCACAGATGGATGCAGTGTAAATCTTCAGTTATTTTCTGCTCTCCAAATGATATAGCCAGAAGTGTGGAGCCAATGTTTTCTAGGGAAGGTTTTCTAGGAAAAGCAGCAAGAATTCTTGGAAGATCTGGCTAACAGGGCAAATTCAAAGAACTATAGTATTACAGTCTTCAGCAGAAGAAACCTACATTGTGCTAAGAAGTGCTTAAAGAGAAGAATACCGTGTGTGTTAGGCACCTTGGCAAGTAAATACATCGTTTTTAATACATTCTCACCTACTATGGTGATATATATGTGCTGACACCTTTTAATGATATAATATGTAGGTACACTTCCTGATTGTGTGCTACAATGTTAAGTTTGGGACTGAGAGCCTCACAATTTATAAAGCATCTTCAATTACCAATGTATATGGATGTATAAACTATGTTCTTAAAGTCAGCTGCTGCCTGGTGTGTATCTTCAGTATGAAAAGAATGACATTAAAATGTGTCTGGTGAAGCAATAAAAAGTGCAGTATTCAGTAGAAGAAATAAAACAAGGAGATAACAAGAACAGATCATAGAAAATAGATAAACAAGACTGCTGCCACAGTAGACTCCCATCCACCATTACCCACACACTTCATAAATATGCAGTGGGATATACAGTATAGATAACTTTTTACCGAGAAGAATGAACCACTTGTGCCCACATACTCACGTATTTTCCAAGTGTGTGGGTAATGGTTGCTGAGAATCTGGTCTGGTATCATTCCCAAATTTTTCCTGAGAAGAATGAACTATGAGTGAACTTCAGAAGTGATTTAAACTCATACATCGCATCTGTACATCCTATTTGGACATGCTCAGAGTAGCCACTGACAGGAAAAAAGGATGACATGTAGCAGAAGTCAACAAGGGGAAGACAGAAGAACTGAGAAGTGATACATTTTTCAGTTTAGTAATTCACAAGCAAAACACATGAAGTGTACATTGAACTGAAAAGGAAAGATTTCTAGGGTATTATTAAAGCAGAGAACCAGCCACAAAAATAATCATTTGAATCATCTCAAAATGCTGTTTTTTTCCAAAGCAATCTGCTTTCTTTCTTTTCAGCTGCTAAGTCCCCTGTTTTAATCTTTTTTTTTTTTTAATCCCCCTCTCTGTTTGTGTCACTTTTGAATGAAAAAAGCCTTTTCAAAACTGAAATGCAGTTTCATTTAGAAATGTGGAAATGAAACATACTTTAACTTGGAAAATATTCATAACAAATGTTTCAATCCTTTTTTTGTGTCCTTATTCCTTCTGCCTTGTTTTTCTCAGCCAGAGTGCCAATCTAGAAACAAATTTATTATTCATCATGAGGACCCTCTTTTTCTAGGGGTTGGAGTCTTCAGTTTCTGAGGAAGCAGCTCAGGTGCCCAAATAGCTCTGATTGGAGCCATGTGCATGTATGCAAGCCTTCCAGACAGGCTCAGCTAGTACATATACATATCCAGATGTATCAAAAAATGGCACTAGGAGCTTATATTTAGGCAGCTTTTTTCTTCTGTATGAGTCAGGTTAAAATAACTGTTCTTTACGAAGACTTCCATGTTATCTGAAAGGCTGGTGATTCAGGTTTTTTTCTCTTTTAAACACTGTTGGAAAAAAATTGTTTCCTGCTTACTCTGACCAACTTTGTCTACGCTCTGTTACTTCTAGCTCCTCTACTCTGGGAAGAGAAAAGCCAGTGACAGGGCAATGTCTGCTTTAATGCTGGATGTTATGTCTTATGCTCTGAGAGGGATTTGTGAACAATGTGAGTAAGACAGTCACCCAACAACATTTGTGCCTTGGGAATAAACCAAAAATAGGGAAATAAGTAAGTGAGCAAAAATGTGTGTACCTAAGAGGAGGTCTATTTTAGTCCATTGATTTGTCCAACTTTGAGCAGTGCAAAGAGAACTGATAAATAAAGGTCTGTTTCTAAAGGTCTATTTCTATTCATTCAACTGTTTTCTCAACCCAATAAATATCAAAATCAACTTAGTGCTACTTAGTAATAGAGCAGGACTCTGTATGGAGCACCTTATGTTTATAGTGTGATTTAGAAACAGCCGTCCATTCAAAGTCTGTGTCTCCAGTTCAGAACATGCATTTCCTTGCAGGACTCAGTGTAAATAGAAGGATTTAAGACTTGAGAAAGAAGCAACGGAGATAACTCTGGAGGCTTTGAACAGGTAGGAGATGTGTCAAGGTAAACAAAGTTTTGTATACTTAGTTGCATGCTGAGATATCTGCTAACTTTCAATTCAGTATAAACTGTAGGAAATCTGATCAAATTCCTAGTTTTGAATATTAAGTTCTCCAAATGGATTCTTCATTTTCAAAGAAATGTAGGCTCTGCACACCTATGCCACTTTAGAAAGAAGCCATATCACTCAGAAGTGGATGGTGACAGTGGGGGTCTCAGGCCCTCCTTTTGGAGAGATACAGAAGTCTCTTCCCTTTGAGTTAGATGGATGCAGTGAGGTGTCCAGGTACAGCTGTATCCCAGAATAAAACCAGAGATTGTTTTTCCTTCATTTGCCTTCCAATACCAGAGATTTATGTTGGTTTTCCTTTCCTTTCATTGTTAAGAAGGAAAACCCTGAATGCCCAAATGGAAAGATTTTTAGGCCTTGTGTTTCGCTAGTTTTGCTCTCCCTAAATTGGATATACTGTTGCAGTCTAACCTGAGAGCATCCTTGCATTTCTGATGAGGAACCAGAGCCAGAGCCCTCAGCTGTTTTTCAAGTTGGCAGGCACTGAGTAACTTGTAGAGAAAGTGAAGTACTTGTTCTTGCTTACATGATTCATTATTATTTTTCCCAGTCATTATGAATTGAAATAAGCCATCTGTTATAATAACAGTGCGCCTTGCACTAAGAAGCACGGCTTTAACTAGGAATAGAAACAAACGTGACATAAAAATGAATTTGGGGATCCACGTATACATCCAAATTAGATAGCGCAATAATAGCAGCAATGGGTATGTACATAAAACTTGTTTTGTAAGAATATTTACTGTTGTTTTTAAAATGAGACACAGTAGGCTGATACCATTTCAAATAGATAAAAACAATCTATTAACTTGAAAAGAATAAATTTTATTCACTGTCTTTCAATATTAAAGCTATGTATTGTTAGATTAATTAGGCAAGTAAATCTGAAATTAGATACTAAGTCTGTTTATCATTTTAGATCAGTATTAAAGTCATTTCCAAAACAGCTTAACAAAGACTGAAAAGCACTAAAAATCTCTAAAGCCTTTTGACCTGAAAAGGTTTTTTCAATTATGCATTAAAAGTAATCTACAAAACAAATTGCAGTGTCTGTGAGAACAGATCTTAACTCTCCTGCAGAGCTCAGTTGGATGGTCTATTCTTTGGCTTTTTTGTCATGTTGCCCTGCCTGTTTTTGAAAGGTTTATACTTGACACTAAAATAAGGCTAAGAATTCTATCACAGTTGTACTTTTTCTCACTTTTAACAAATATTTACATAATCATATTTTATGAGAAAAAAATCTAAAAATGTGTTCTAAGGATGTAGTTTTCACAAGTACCGTTAGGTATTGCAATGCTGTATCCTGTCTTCCCAATTGCTATTTTCCTATTGTTTCTTCATGTCTATCCTTGCCTTTATTCTTACAAGTTAAGTACGATTCCTTTAGGTCAGAATCAGTATTCGTTCTATGTTCATGAAGCTTCCTATATGGAGAGATCACCAACAGTTTAAAGGTCACAGAATCACAGAATCATCTAGGTTGGAAAGGACCTTGAAGATCATCTAGTCCAACCGTTAACCTAACACTGACAGTTCCCAACTACACCAAAGGTCTATTTCAATAGAAAGGTCTATTTCAATAAAGTAATAGAGAAGTGCTGTAAAATCTCATCCAATAAACATCTGCAATGCTTTTAAATTAACCTCCCTACCACCAAACTCTTTGCGTACCTGGCCTCTCAGGATGTTTTTTTTTAAGCTCTGTGTAAGAAATCCACACACCCAATAGATAGCATGGTGTAGCTGGGTCAAAACCTGCACCACAACAGGCAAACAGTCCAACTTAACTCTGTAAGGTGCAACAGAAGGGACGAAGGGGTACAACATGAATTTAAAATCTTATACTTAAGGTATTGTAGTCAGGTTCAAGAAGATGGGGTCCTACACCTGAGGAAAGACCTTTCTTTTTTTTCCTTTTAAACATGGTTTGTAGAGATTTAGAAAAGGAGGTATGGGGTCAATACCTTCCACTGGATAAGGGAATTTTAATCCATGCTTTTCTCTCTCTTTTAAGGAAGATAAAACCTGAAACTTAATTTCCAGCTGCAGGTATGTTATGAAATGTAAATGTTCCCTAAGTGACTTAAAAAAGAGTACGATAAAATTCTGCAGCAAAGCCAATAAGTGCAGGATGTTAAACAGGAGACTTATCTTTTCTCTCCCGTGCTTTTTGTCATTTAAATCAATGTGAATTTTTACTTTTAATTCACTGGAAAAAAGGCCCCAGTTGTTCTCTTCCCAAACACCTTTAGTTTGGGGGCTTTTTTTGAGTAATGGATTAACAGTTAACAGTCCTGTTTTTATTGTTACCAAACAAGTGATGACAAAACGATTTCAGTAGTAGGAGATAGGCTTTGTCACAAGCTACATCTGGAATCTGATTGCTGTACTCTGGGAGGGATTGTGTTGCAAACTAAAGAATAGCTCAGGATCCTTATCAACATAAGTTAGATCTTCTTGTAAACTTCTGAAAAAATATCAGTGTTTATTTGCCAAGTGAAACTGAGGTCTGCATTGAACCTGGTGAAATTCCACCAATCAGCAGCTTACTTTAATCAGGACATCCCTATAAGCAAGCAGACCACCCTGTCTCACCATCCCAGGTGTGGTAGACCAATTTTTGGTCTTCTAGACTGGGAACACAGGTGTCTGTGCAGCACATAATGCTCTTACTATCAGATACTTTATGTGATTCCTCTCCATTATTTATTCAAAAGGTGAAACAGCCTCAGAGGGGTTATGTGAGTTTTTCAGGCTTCACAGGCTGAGGCACAGGTTGAAAATTTGACAGACAGTCCTCTCAATGGCAGCATCAATTTTTGCAACTCTTGTCCCTGGATGTTCTTCATTGTTTTGTTTGTTATATTTAATGAATCCATTCACTACATGGCCCCTAAATCAATTATACCAGTTCTAAAATAGAGCAGCATGAAGGACATGTCCTGCTTATGGAAGAAGGAAAGAAATGTCTGTGATATCATGGGTTGTCTTGGTTTGCAGAAGGAATAGAAATATTTTTGAAGAACAATGTGCGATCAGACTGGATTTGGAGTAATTGGAAGATGGTGAACATAGAAAATAATGGAAAAATACGGAAAGGAAGAACGGGGAGTTATATTCTGTGCCACCAGTGAAGAATCATACTCTTTCCTTTTTGCCAGTCAAGGGATGTGCAGTCAAATTCAAAGTGACTGAAGAGAAATTAGTCTAGAAGTTTTCTTCTTTTCACATCAGTTTGCAACTAAAGGTTGAAAGGATATTTCAGACAACACAACCTTCTCCATAGGAAAGCCCTCCCTGGTAGGAGAGATAATGGAGCATCCTGCACATGGAGTGAGAGGTCCCACTTTGAACATTCTTTCTTGAACTTTTCTGGATCCAAATATAATTTTATATGCATTCTAGCAGATGTAAAAATACTTCTCTGGCAACACTGCCCTTCTGATCAGGCATATGGACATTCAGAAATGGATGCATGAACCTAAGATTTGATGTAACACAAGGAAATAAGTCCATTACCAATTTCTGGTCCTGAGATTGAAAGCAGACTATGGAGGTTACTGTCAACTGTAGGGCTTCTCTTCAAATGCTGCTAAGATTTGGTAACCTCAAAATATGTCAGTCATCCCTCAAGTGTGCACAACTATCTGCACATACACACATTCTGTGTCCTCCAGGCCCACCTAAATTAATGGAAATCCTTGGAATGGAAAGGGTACCTTAATAGGGCATTGCTGTTGTACCTCATTGTTAGCTATCATGCTATTATATTAGACATTCATCTTTTATCCTTGTTCAGCTCCAGTAATAATGTGTCATCTAAGACTCCTGACTCTTAATTAGAAATCATACTGCTATTCTTCACCTTACTCTGTTATGCCCTGCTGTGGCTTTTCTGTCAGTCTGCTCTTCCCTGTGATATGATACAAGGTGGGGGAGCACAGGGGTTAATGCAATTATTTACATATGGTAATACAGCATATAGCTGTGAATTAATAAAACAGTTTGCAGCATTTCAGAGCTAAAAAGCAATTAGACACCATCTCATCACTGATTTTCCAACTGAAGTATGCTACATTTAACTTTTTAACTTTATGCTCCTTGCACAATTCCAATGTCACTTTTTTTTTTTTTTAGAACAATGTGCAGTCAGGCTGGATTGGAGGGACTGGAAGATGGGAGACATAAAAAATATTTTTTTACAGGTATCTATGAATTTCATGGCTTGTTTATGAAATAAGACATATAAAATTGTCTCCCCTTATAGTTTCACCTCTTTTTATACTTTATGTTTCTCCAAAGTACAAAGTACAGTACAAAACCAAAGAAATAATAATGTTACCCTTTTGAAAATAACTGCAAGTATTATGTGCTGAATGCTATCTTTATGGAGAATCCAGACTTACTGGAGTAAGAAGGAAGATTGACTTGATTTGCAGGAGGCCAGAATGCCACCCACAGAGGTGCCTGATTGCCAGACAACACTGGGTTCCCGCTGTCTGAAAATCACTGTTGTCTCTGATATCTAACGTCAGTCAGTCAAAAGGTAAGATACTGATATAACCACTGAAGACTGAAAAAGCCAGAGCTTTAGCTCATGCAGAATGGTGTCACTCTGAGAGCAATTATACAATGATGATTTATACCAGCTGAGGAACTAGATACATGATTTTGCATGTACAGTACATATGTTGTTTTCTTTATATTTATGGCTATACCTTTGAGGAAACATTGATTAAGAATATAAATATTTATGCACAATAATGATTTTAATAAGCAATTACATTTGTTATTTAAATATTTTCATGACTGCTCAGTTCATAAAACAACACCAAAAAAGAACATCTGATATTATACCTAATAATATATTCCTAATAATATCTCATCCGCAGACAAATTAATGTTCTTTCTGATACTGTTAATTTAAAATCTATCAGATTGTAACTGCAACTGTAGAGACATAGCATCTCAATGAAAGCCATAATGGAAGGAAATGAATCCCAGAGCTTAGAGCATGTTCTTATCAGTTACAAGCACCAGGCAATATAGAAAGAAACAGATAGGAGAGGTAATCAGTAGTCTTTTATAGAAACATATATATATATGATAGAAACATATTCTGTGACAGAGTCTGTATTAAGGGTAATGTTTTGCTAAGTATTTAAACAAAGAAAATGTGAAAAATATGTTCTGCTCACTTTGTGAAGCTAAATGACAGTATCTCAGTACGGCAAACCTGATTCAGGTCAGGATGAAATTTACTCTAACTTAGACATCATGAGAAAACATTGGGAACAATTCAATCCCCTGCTGTCCCCCAGCTGACTGATTCTAGTTCCAAATGAGTAAGAATCCCAGACAGCTTCTGGGATTCAATGAGCACGTGTTCAGCTTTTCATCGACCTTGGCAGAGCTGCTCTCAATCCCTTCATCCTCCAGCTTGTACTGATACCAGGGATTGCCCCAACCTTTGTGCAGGACCTTGTACTTGGCCTTGTTGAACCTCATGAGGTTCACATGGGCCCAGTTCTCAAGCTTGTCCAGAGCTCTATGGATGCCATCCCATCTCTCAGGCATGCCCATCGCACTGCTCAACTGCATTAAGATCCTAGTGCCAATAAAAGGAAGATCCATTAGAAAGCCTTGTCCCAGTTGCACTGGCACTACAGGGCAGAACTGACTGCAGTGCAGCACTGACAAAAGTGTAGGACAATCTTTTTTGCAGATTTAAGAACCTATCAAGGGTGCCCTGGCTGAGTAGCAATCAGCAGCAAGTGGATCTCTGCAACCAGAAAAGCCAAAAAGTGATGCTGCACCTGGGGAATGGGAGGCAGGGGTGGCAAAGTAAGAGGGAGAGTTCTTTAACAAGACTTTATCTATTAGATCAGGTCACTAGATTTTTTGCACACTGGGACTTGAGTATATATTAATGGTAATGGATTTCCCTGGAAATATAATTTCCTCTTCTTAAGCTTGATTGTGCCATGTCTTAGGTTAATAAATATCGAAACTGTGGTAATGTCAGAATTAACATTGCCAATTTAGATCAGAATGAATATTGCCCTGAAAAGAGTCCAAAGCAAACAAATTTGTGCTGTGTTCAGAAACCTGTCAGAAAGAGGTTGGAATGTGCATTAGTCCTTAGCAGAAGTGACTGCAGAGTTTATCCATCATAGTCTAGTCCAGGGATGCTGAAGTCACAAGAATTTATGGAAAGGGGAGAAGGGACCCATAGGCATACATGAGCAGAGGCAGGGATCCATTTTTCAGTGGAGGCAATACAGTCACTTAAACTAAGAAAACAACCAATAAACAAAACAGGCAGTGACAGCTATTAAAGTTCTGAATCATTACAGTTCTGAATGCAGAATAAATGAGTAGTATTATTTAGTATGTAGAATAAGCAATAGGTAAGTATTTGTGAGTTTTATCAGTGATGATGAAGCTGAGTAACAGCATCTTGGTTCTGAGCCATTCAAGATGTGACAAGAGACATTGGGTGAAATCCCAACCCAAATGAAATTAATGAGACTTCTATCATTGGTTTCATCTGGATGAGGATTTAATGGTTTGTTCCCACCAAAGAATCTTACACTGTAAATCAATTTCTCAACAGTCTAATACTGTCTCTCATTAGAGCACATCTTGTCACATTTGTATAGGATGGCTACTTTATACTCACAGTAAAGTGGCATGAGTGTTGAAAAATGTGAGACATTCTTATATATTAAACAGCTCCTTAGGACTGTAGAGCTAAAGCTGGGCAGGAGAATTTATCTGCAATCCGACTTCACTGAAAAGTTCCAATTATCTGCTCTAAATGTTGGTATAACCATACATCTCCTCCTCCCTTTAGTTCAGATTTGTAAATGCAATGAAATCTTCCATGGTTTATTCTGAGAAAAGAGAATTATTATATTTTTATGGTGGTGTAATTGCTCTATAATAGCTAATAATGATGCATCTGCAATATCACAGGCACAGTGTTATAAAATCCAGTGCAAACAATTAGATCCTCCATTATATCTCAGAAAGTTATTTCAGAAATGGGATGAGGTTCAGTCATTCGTGTAGACAGATGCTATTTTACATTTGGTAATGTAGTGAAAAAGATAGCTTATCTAATCCTTTACAGTCACGATCAGTTGTTTCAGAGGTCTGTCAAAACAAAAACACTGTAAAAGCTACCTACAACATAAAAAACAAAGAAAAAGAGTGAGAAGATGACTGAATAGGGGGAAAGCAGGCCTCCTTGAAAAACTGATGGCACTTGTGTATTTGCTCATGTCTTCTGTGCGAGCAACTCCGTTCCTTTAAACATCAGTACGGCAATTTGAGACCCACTTCCCTTTGAGGACTCTGGCAGTAATCAGCTCCTATGTAACATGCTGTATGCTCGCATCCTGGACTACACTGGTTTGGTTAAGGGACAGCACGAAAGAAAAATTTTCATTAGGAAACTGAATTGAAAAGTAGCTTTTAACAAATAGACTTTTATAAAAAAGATGCATTTCTTTTGGGAAGGATCAGGGTTATGAAAAATGTCATATATTCAGAGCACTGCTAATGGCTTCCCTGCCAGAAGCACTGTTGGCTGTTGTGCTGAAACGGATCCACCTCAAACTCCTGCTGGTAAATCCTTCGTACCACAGCAATTTGGTTTGTATTCCTTTTCCACATATACAGAATCTATAGCTGGCTGTTACAGATCCATATTTCCTGGGACCTGGAAGGCCCCCCCACCGGACTATCACGTTGGTTTGTGTAAATGATTCTTCAGAAGCTCAAGGCTCAGCTCTTACGCAGGGAATTGATTCATCTCTGTTATTGCTTTTCTGCTGTGCTTTTTCCTTGTCGTTTGAGGGGCTGAGGAACTCCTAGCAAACAGTCACAGAGAAAAGAAAGATTTTATGTAAAAAAATAATGCTATAGGTAACATTGCTCAATTTGAACAAAATTATGATCTGGCTTATCCTGCAATAGTTAAAGTCTCAGTAAGGGATGGCATACGGGGCATGAGGAGAAAGCTTGCAGATGGAAAAAGAGACACATTCCTTTCAGCTCCTCTCCTGTTGATGTTGTGCAGTGTTGTTAGGAAAAGGGTTGGGGTTTTTTTTCTTTATTATCCTTTGCTGGCAGTCAAAAATAATGGTCAGACCTGAAACACAGTGGGAGCTTGGAAACAAAATGTGACAACAAAGGAAAGAAGGACTGTGGAAAAAAGATCGAGGAGAATGTATTGTGTGTGTGAACTTGAAAAGGACTGATAGAAACGGAGCCTGGATAAGGCTGCCCTGTGACAAGGACTGAAATAGCAAACATACTGTGCTGTGTACACTGTCTAGATCACCCTCTGCTGACACAGTGGGACTGGAAACACAGGGACTGTTATTGCTGTCTCAGGTCTATGGGAATGGCATTAAGAAAATGTCATATACCATTTAAATTATGCCCTGATTGCAAAATACCTTACTCCTTGAAGACTTCTACAGAAAAAGACGATATAGCCTTTATAGGCATCAGAGGACAGCTGTACGTTTAGGCTTTCTTTTCTCCTTTGCCCTGGGAAAATTGCCTATTGACTGTGGATGACAGCTATACTAAAGACCAAAATTTCTCATAAATCATGCTGAGTTAAGTGCATGCTTCTTCATTTGCAACCACCTTCTAAAACCCTGCTTCCTTGGAAGACACTACTCTTCCCAAAGCCACAGCAGGTGCTGAGCAAAAGCTGGGTGCCAAATGGGGCAAACATGACCATGCTGTCCCTTAGGAAGGTGGGTGGGGATCAGAGGCATATTTCACTAAAGATGATTCTTCCCTCTGTCAGAAAAGTCACATACTTCAAGGGCTGTCCCACTTTCTGAGCAGGTGTCCTGGTGTCTCAAGAAAGCATCTGTCTCTTATTTTGATTGAAAGATGAGCATTTAAAAATATTTCTTCTCTTCACAATGTGGGTGGCTTTGCTTGTCGCATACAAGCTCACTTCAGATAGACTGTCTATTCACTAGCTCAAAATATTTATTTCGAGTAGCTGTTTTATAAACTGCTCCTTGGAAGCTTTTTATATAATGCCGTATCTGTTAGCATGAGAAAAAAAAATTCTATCCTCCTACAAAGTTTTCCTTTCTGGCTCCCACACAAAAAGATACCCACTTCTTAAAATGTCATTTTGCTGCACAGCCTCTTCTGGATTGGTCTTCCAACACTGGGAGTCCTGTAAATTCAAGTGGAAAGTTAACATTAGACATTAAATTCCTTTAAACTGGCTGAGATTATAATTCTCGTGATAGAGCCTGTCTGTAAATCTCACCTTGTCCACTGTTCTGACATGATCAGCCTTACCTTGCCATGTAGCTAGACTTGACGTAGGATGTGTCAGGTGGGTTTCTTTTTTTCAGGGCAGTCTGAACACCAATGATATCAAGCTCAGCTTTTTGCACACTGTGCAGTGGATTCAAAGGGCAAGATTTATTGTTTGAAAATAGGCCATTTATAGTTCTGCAGTGTCTTGCCTGACCTTCACTTGCCGTTCAAGGAGGATATAGAGCTCCTCTACATCCCATGTCACTCCTGCCATGGCAGATGGTATACTTTTCCAGTATGGTGCCCACACACAGGCCACTGAATCCAGCCCTGACTGTCCAGCACCTCAAATCAATGAAGGCAAGTAACAGTTTTCCTTGACATAGCTTGTAAGACTTCTTTATACTTTACATAATGATTATCTACTGGCAACCACATTCTATTCATGTATTTGCCATTTACTTTGGCTAGTTACTTTATTTCATAAACTCAGAGCACTCCAAAACATTGGCAGCTACATGTCTTTGGCCACGTATCTCTAAGTGATATACTTAATCATTTTCTCAGTTTCTACCACAATCCCAAAGACATCTTGTAGAGGCTTTGACACAGAAAGTTCTGCTTGCTGTGATGGGAGTGGTGCTTATCTGTCACACTCAAGTTCTTATTAAGATGGCCAATGACAATAATGAGAGCTGACATCCTTAAGGCTTTTTATTGCCTTGTTTAAGCCTGATGCTGGTATTGCTGTCTCTCTCCCTCTACCTATTACTTTTTTGGAGAAGCAGCTGTAGCCCATGTCCAAGTGTCTTTCCTATCCTATCCTTCTATGTTTAAAAGGGCTTCATAACCTTCAGGTCAGGTATGAAGTTATGTGTTTTCCACATCTGCACTCCTGAGTAAGAAAAAGATACTAAGGAGGGGAAAATTGAATAAAACCCAGAAACAGCAAGAAATAGCAATATCATGTTTTTGAAGCAGTATCTCCAATTATTCATTCACTTTAATTATTTCTCATCTTCGTCTTTCTTGACAGCTTGTGAAATGAAATTCTTCAGATGATGCAGCTTATTTTTGCATTTACACTTTGCGTATTTTAGAAAATTATCCATTGCAGAACAAATATTTGCTAGTTAGCAAGAATAATCATTTATCTTACTGTAATTTCACGTCATTATCCATTAGTCAGTAACAATGATTGGCAATGCAATTTTCTTTGCAATAAAACTAATTAATATTCACCTCATTATCTACTCTTCAGATACTTCTAAAAGAAAAACTTGAGACTTTTTTATCAAGCAGGTCATTAAAAGGAAAAAAATCATATGACATGAAAAATATGAGTGGAAACTAGGTTTAGAAGGACTATTTTAATTAGGAAATAAATAAAAGAAACAGTCTCCCCTGTTAGGTAGCCCTGATGCATTTCTTCTGGAGAATTAGCAGACTAGTTTTGGCCAATTGTAATACCATATATTGGCAGAAGAAGGAGATAGGTTTATGATTTCTCAACAAGTGCACATGACTTCACCTTTGAAATGGAGCACATTTTCTCAGCAATCTATGTCAGTGCTTTCTCTATTGCATCATCAAAATCAATCTTGTGCAGAACTGTCTGAGAAAGTTCTTAGAGGTTTTATGACTAATTCCCTCTCACTTCTGAAATAGAAACATCATAAATATAATAGTAGTAGTATCAGGTGACTGGGTGCCAAGACATCTGACAAACTCCAGTTATTTTTCACTTTCTTACTCACCAGTTTCCTGATGACTTTGTAATATTCCAAACTTCAACAGAGATCCAGAAAGCCTCAATAAAAACTTCATAGGCAAAAGAAAATAGGAAAAAAAACCCAGAAAAATATATTTGCATCTTGAATGGAAAATGTATCCATCATATCATTCAACCTATAGAATAGGATAAAACTGAGAATCTGCAAGTGGGTTACTGGTAGCTGATAACCATTTCTTGAGTGACTTAATTACAGCTGGTGGCATATTTAATCTTAATGCAATACCCATTAAGAACCAGTCTAGATTAGTAGGACTGGCCATCCCTAAGGTTATATAAATAGCTTGTTCAAATAACTTCCATTTTGTTTGACATTCCAAAATGTGAGTATATGTGTGTCTATGTACGTAAGCAGAGAGGCAACTATGATTGTCAAATTTTCCCACATAACATAGCTTTAAAAGCATTTTTGATTTCCATTGATTTTTAAGCATCTGAGGAATAAGTATTTTGCAGGTCAGTGTGGCAGAATTTGTGTGTTTCTTGTAGAAAGTCCACAGAAACCACAGTCACCTTCTCTTTTGTTGTAAATTGATGGAGTTCCGTTAACTTCCATGGTGTTTTGCCATGTCTACCAGAAGGGAATTCAGTGTGGTCTCTTTCATACCTAATATATTGTTTTCTCTTATTAACCTAAAGAAAACAGAAGAGTATCCCATATGACCCAACTACCTAATGATACGTCCATGGATTAACTCCAAATATAGCTAATATATTGTGCTTAGTGGAAGGTCATTGTATTTTGACTGTGCTGTTTTGGACATCTTTCTCACTCGGTGCAAGATTAAGTTCCTCCACGTGGTCCTGCAGTCTGCTATATTAAGACCCAACCTGTAAGCATTTCCAGGTCCCTAACAGTGTGACACCCTGGATATCCAAGAAGTAGGATGTCACGGAGGCTGAATGTTTACATGACTTAAGGAGACTGGGCAGGCTTATGGTGGAATAAAACATTTATTGCTAAATACATCCAAATGCCTTTCACTGAGGAAGTCTCAGAGGTACCTGAAGGAATACTCTGGGAAAATACCACACATGCCTGTCACCTTAAACAAATACCTAGGTATGTTCTTTTGGTCATCTCACAATTCAGTTAGAGATGGTGAGCTATTCAACTCTTCTCATCTTCTAGTTTAGGGCATGACATGTCAAGCTTTTTGTTTTGCTCTGTTTTTCTCTTGTGATTCAGAATACTTTGCCCGTGGTGGGTTTCCTGTAAAACAGCAGTCCAAGAAACTTCATACTTCTTAGTATGGCCTTTGAAAAGGTGCTGCTAGAAATTCCCTGCAACGTAGTTGGATTCTGTAAGTGGTGAGTAGTAGGTAATGGACTCCATAAAACCTATATTCCTTAAACCAGATGAAACATGGTTCTCAGCAGAATGGTATAAAAATGTTAGTATTAATCCTGTCACATTTTTAGTTGATGAGCAGTCAAAAGTTTCACACCAATTTATCATATCAAAGCACAGATGTTGTATCATTTAAAAAAGAACATGAAAATGGTAATTTGTCTCTATAGCTATGCAGCTGCTGATGCTAAGAATAGATCACAGAGACCCGTGTTCTGGTCAGTCAGCCTAAAAGACCTGGAACATTATGTTTGGTTTACATTTTAGAACTTGAACACCTACTATAGCATAAAATATAGAATTAATGGAATTGTATCATGGTTCTCAAATTATGACCCCAGATAAGAGAGTCCATGCACTTCTTGGCACTTCTCACTTATGTTTTACTAACTTCCCATCAGATAATTTGAACACTGCAGATTATGCTCAAATGAGGAAAAATATTACATTCTGCCAAAGCCAAATAGTTTTTGAATGAATTGCAGTAACACGTTAGCTGCTCAAAGCTACCTAAAATGGTAGGTTCAGATTTCCTGAATTCTTAAATAAATTCCTATGTATGATTATGAATATCTGATGCAACATTATCCTATGAAATATTTAGACACATTAAAAGGAATATGAGAGAAAAACTAAGCAATTCTGGTATTTAATCCACAGCAATTCATATGAATCTGACACCTATAACATGGAGTAAGTTCTGCTTTTGACATGGCGTGAATGAAATTTAAATAGATGAACAAAGGCTAACAGAAATAAACAAAATAGAGTGAAAAATAACATAAGACAAGCCACTATTTTTTCTTGTAAAGGCTTATGCTGCAGAGCTATTCAAATATTCCTGTAAATAAAGCCCCCCAAACCACAAATACCCATAAGAATATTAATGGAGAAATAAAAAGGGGCATAATCATGGTCAAACCAAACATCTGCTCAAAATTCATGTACACATTGCAAACATTACCTTGCAGCGTTCAAAAAGCTTATTTATTTTGCCACATCATAATCAAAGAAACCTGAAGCTCTACTACATACTTGTACTACATGCTTGTAAGGATGCTGACCCGTGATATTCAGGGTGGCTAGCAAAGGATTTTAGAGAAATGTCAATGGCAGGGTGATATATTTATCAAAACCTTCCTTGGTACTTGATAAAGAAAAAAATGTGAACAAGTTCCCAGTGGTTGAAGAGGTTGCCATTTTAAGAAGCTTGTTTAGAAAATACAATTTATTAACTATTTGTATTGCTTTTCCATTTACTATTGTCAGACAAAGTTGATATTAATAAATGGTAGTCAAAGATTTAGAATCATTTAGAAACTAGGATGTCATCATCTGTCCAGGTGTCCACTGACAAAGTTCATCAGATCTTTATGCTCAGTATCCCACCCTCCAAATAGGCATGTGCTCTCCAAGTTTATTGTATACTGAATTTACCTCTAGTTTACAATTTATCTATCTTATAACTTAGCAGCATACATAGCTCCGTCATCTGTAATTTTCCTGACCTGTGAATTTTAGTCTGTTCATTATACTAGAAATCAAAATTTCCCAAGCATAGCCTTGGAGTCTTAAAAAATCTGCCAAGACCTGGTCTGTAACTCCAGGTTGAAAATGTTGTTTATATTTTGTTTTGGTTTTTCCTAACAGCAAATGCAAGAAATCTGTTTCATTATAGATTCACTACAACAAACACTGATAAGTGCTGTGTTTCTTTAATTTCATTAAAAGGTAACTTTATGAATATTTCTAAACTCAAGCATGCAGAGAGACACATAAACAAAGTAGGCTATAATGTCACTTATCTGCCAAGCTGTATTGCAATGAGTGGGTCACTTGCCAGAGTGAAGTTCTGGAAGGAATAAGCAGATGGTATAGTAGACAAAGCAGAAAGAAAGCTTTTGATCATGACTGTTCAATGTGTTACCCAGTAGAGCTGTGATTATGTTTCCTTGATAGCAAAGGAAACTATTAAATAATTTACTTAACTCTTATGTTATTGAAGTTGTTCCAGAGCTTAACAGCACATTGGTGCCTTTGGACTCTTGACTGTTTAGAGTGCTTTGTTCATTAAAATTGAAGAAGGGCTTTCATTCTTTGTGTGCATTGTACACCATACATGTTCTGCATAGCTTTGTAGTTTTGCTATGTAGAAGCAGTCCTGGCTTTAGTGTTTTCATTGCTCAAGGCAATTGGAAACAATCCCTACCATCACTTGTGCTAAATGATCAGATTTCCTGAATGACATGTATGGATAATGTTCCTAAAGTATCTAGGAACCTTAATGTTTTCTTCTGAATGATGCCAGTGGAAAGAAACATCTTTCACTGGATGGCAATGGATTGATCAAAGTTTTGCTGCCCCTTAAGAGAGTCAGTCAAAGGAGAGAATCTGATAATAATAGAGGATAACTTTAGTTAGTTAGCTATTGTGAAAGAAACACAGCAGACTCTGGAATATGTTGGGTGTTCCTGAAATACTTGAAAGCAGTTTTTCTGTTCAGAAGCTTGAAAAACTTTTTAGAATGGGTTAGTTTTTAATTGGATTCTAACTGATGAGAAAGAATTGGTTAAATTCAAATTGTGGGTTATAGGATTCTCAACTCTCATTGAAAGCTTATTTATGTGAAAGTGGTCAGCTGGAGCAGGACTCATGAATAAGTAAAGATGGAAAACTTTCTTTTAAAAAAACAACAAGCTTCAAAAAGATCACAAACCAGCTAAGGATGTTCCCTTGGATGATAGTCTTAACAGACAAAGAAGAACAACTAGTTTTATAATGACATTAATACATTACCGTTAGAACTTTATAAAAACATGAAAAAAAATGCCAAAACAAAGCAGATACATTATTTAGAAATGGTGAAAATGACAATAAGAAAATGTTCTGCAAGTGCATTAAAAGCAAGAGGAAAAATAGGTGAGATGTTTTCATATAACAGGGGAGGGGAGCAAATAAATTCATGAAGAAATTTCATTGTGACAAGTAGTTAGATAATGAGAGAATAAGAGCAAAGGCAAAAGCATATTCTCTTGTTTTACCAGAGAAACATATTCTCAGCACCAGGGAAAAATTTACTTTTGAGTACTTAAGAAATGAGCCAAAGCAATTCTTCCCCAAATTTGAGAACTCTTGAAGAACAGGAACTGAAAAATGGCAAAAGATATTATGTCTAGATAGACTAAGAAGACTTGGGAAAATATGTACAGACAAATCTCATTTTGATTCCAGAAAAGATACTGAAAAGAATTATTTGTGAGCAGATAAAAAGAAGGTTATAAAGTCAATGAAACTAGATCTGTCAAAAATAATTATGTCAAACCAAGTTGATTTTTGGCAATGTAACTTTACTACTGGATAATAAGGAGACATTAAATGTAATATATACATATGCTGATTCAGGAAAGTGTTTCAACACTTCTCAGCATCTGATTAGTAAAACAAGAAAATACAGATTTGATGAAAAACCCCCAGTATTTTCGATCTGATTACAGAGGATATCAAACAAGGAAAGGGGACAATCACTTCAGAGAATGAGATTAAAATGTTTTCAAGTAGATAGGAACGTGAAATCAATCAGCTCAAATTCAACCCATGTCCTACACTTCAGAAAGCAAAATGGAAACTAGGAGAAGCTGCTAGGCTGCCTCTAGAAAACTTGCAGAAAAGAATCCTCAGGTTATAGAGACTGAGTTTGACAGTGTGGTCCTTATCATCTCCTACCACAGCTGTCACAGAATATGTGCTGACTCCAGGGACTTCAATTTCCGTCCATCAGCTTCACTTACCAGTCAGACCCTGCTGTATTCACTTCAGCCTGAGCCCACTGCTCTGAGCAGCTGCTGTGAGCAAGAGGAAACCAGCACTTTTCAGGGACGTAGGAGTGTACAGATTTGACCCCCTGAATTTCACTTACTAATAACATGCTGTTCACTACACTGTAGGTGTGCTTGTGCAGATGATGTGTTCCAAGTAGAGAAATAAATTGCAGAAATTAATGATGTGAGATAGATTTCCAAAATGTTTCTTTTTCACGTGCCCATAGGCATTACAGATTTTTCTTTTTCTTCAGTTCTATTTATGTTATTTCTTGGATTATGCTGTTCTCTATATCTTTGTTTTAAAATATTATTTTAATTAACGTTTTATTTTAAACAATGACATAATTGTTTGCATTGCTATCTTTGTGAAATTAAAAATAATATATTTTCAAACTTACTTCTTGTTATATTGCTTACACTCTTCTCTCACTTCCTCCAGCTTTAACAGTATGCATATTTTCATTAAGTGGACTCTGAAATAAATAAAAATGTTGATTTGTTATTGTTTTTAACGTTTGAAAGCAAGGATGAAAATTGTAAGATAAAAAGTGATATTATGTCAGACCAAAGATCTGTCAAAAGACATATTTTTTCCGAACATGACAAGAAGTCAACAGCTTAGGAAAGATTTTCTTTAATAATGGGCTATTTCCCCAAGGTAGCTTCCAAAACCTTATGTTTCAGGTACCTCCTGAGCCAGAGGTGATAGTGTCTATTTAAAACACTTTGATATATTTCTATCCCATTAACTTGTTTCCCTTTGCTTCCTGTAACTTTTAGCATCTGCAATGTACTGCAGCAAGGAGCTCTGCAGCTTGAACACATGAGACGTAAGGGAAACTGTTTTTCTGTGCTTTTTTTATTCTGCTCACAGCTAATTACATTTGATGCCTCCTAGTTCTTGTACTGGAAGAGACACTGGATAATCAATCTCTTTTTGCCCTCGCCAGACATGATTTTCCAGACTTCTATCAAATTCTCCTTCAGCTGTCTTTTCTCCAGTAGGATAAGTTCTTGTCTACTCAGTAAAGTAAGGAGAGTGTTCAATATTCCTTTTGATCTTTGTTGTCCTCCTTTGAGCCTTTTTGTAGAGAAGGATGAGAACTGCATGGTATGGATTTATGCAGGAGCATAAGTGTTTTCTATTTGTTCTCTGTTCCTTCTCTAATAACTTCTAGCATGCTATTTTCTTTTTTCACTCTTTCTGATCTATTTCTTGAGAATTTGTCATCTTTACAGTATCTGCTGCTTTCTTGTTCTCAGGTATGAAAGTGGGTTTAAGTGATAGTTTGTATACCACTGACAGTTGTTCACCTTTCTGGTCCTTGAACTCCTTTTGAATTCTTAGGTAAATGCTGATTGATGCAATTTGTTCCTGTTCAATTTTGTTGTTTGCTCTGTAACATTTATTGACACTTCAGTTTGATTCAGATCTTCAGTGAATACCCAATAATGAAGGGTTCCAGTGTGGGAACATCCCCAAGCTCTTCCACAGTGAATACAAAGGCAGAAAATTAATTTAGTTTTCTTGTTGGTCCCTTTTTCTCCGAGTGCTCCTTTCACACCTTTATTATCTGTTGACTCTAGAGACCTTCTGGAAGGCTTTTTACTCCTAATGGGCTTGAGGAACAATGTATTAACTCTATAGAAACTTCCATTAAATACTTTTCAAGCACAAGGGGGTTTTTTGCTCCATCTTTCTGTGTCTCTTACATTCAGCTTGTTCAGCACCTGTACTCTATTTTTCTCATTTGAAGAGAACCTTAGGTTTTCTGCAAGCTACTACTCAACTTGAATGACCTAGCTTCCCCAGCAGTTTAGCCATACTTTCTTCTTTTTTTCCTTTCTCAGGCCTTTTCTGAAGTGATATGCATTTGCTTTATGCCTCAAAATGTCATTATGTAGCCTACCTGAAGGCTGCAAAGATTTAATCTCAACTCCTTTCTCTTAGAACTTCAAGCTCAAGATTATGAAAATATTTAAAACTTTAAGAAAGTGTTTGTGATCATCATATCCATATCAATCTATGGAAAACAAATTCATTATGTGCTTTTGTGGCTGCCTGGAATTCAGTAATCAGCAGTGGTTTAGTTTGATGGGTCAGTTTAGAACAGCTTTATGCTTAAAACTTTGCTTACATCAATGGTACCTCAATGTGCACAAATAGAATTTTTTTCCTCCTCAGCTGGATTTGACATTGACCATTGCTCAATTATTTCAAAAAGTGAGGATTGGAGCACATACTATAGCAATCTACAAACTTAAAGCTCCTTCCTCCCTGTGTTATTTCTTGGTAGTGCTGAGCCAGTTATACTAATTCAGGAGTGTGCAACAATCATACCTCCAGACAAATTCACACCAGATGAAAATTTGGTTTATAATATTTCCTTTAAAAAATAAAAATGGTCAAAAGGAACTAGGCCTCTTTTTTTTTTTTTTTTTTTTTCGCCTGAGATCTTCCTTCCAGGAAAATATACATTGTTGTTGTGCTGTGCAGAAAATGCCATGCTTAAGGTTTTGGTAAA
This sequence comes from Strix aluco, assembly GCF_031877795.1. Taxonomy (NCBI): domain Eukaryota; kingdom Metazoa; phylum Chordata; class Aves; order Strigiformes; family Strigidae; genus Strix; species Strix aluco. The sequence goes on along the minus strand of NC_133936.1, from coordinate 10,107,321 downwards.
TTAAAAAGTCAATATGAGAGAGGGGAAAGCAGGAGATAAGTAATGTGGGAGCTCCCATCTTCTATAGCCAATGTCTAATCTGAATTAACTTTGAATTACCTTTTAAAATTAGTATCTTGCAAAATCAGAGCTGGTTAAGATTTGGGAAATGTGCATTCATTGTAACACACATTAGGTTCAAGAGACTGATATTCAAGGTCCTGGTTCAAAGCACTCAGGGAAAGGATTCTGGTAAATCACCACCCAGTGTTCACCAGGATGTTGGTTACTCAATAGGGCTCAATTGGCTAAACGAAGGTCGGTTTCTGTACACACACAAAGAGAATTACCTTTTTACCTCTATGCATAGCAGAGGGCAGTAGAATCTCAAAAATATAGAGTGAGGAAAAAAAAATCTCCTTCCAAGCTTCATAAAAAGCTCATTAGATGTTATAATAAATACTTTATTCCCTGCCTTTCCCACAATAAAAGAAAAGGAAAGCAGTATTTTATATCTTTAAAAACAGATCATAATAACATATTAGAAATGAAATGCAGTGACATTAAATAATAATGAAAATCTCTAGCGGAGAAATTTGTATATGTCCTCACAGATTTTATTTTCTCTTTTCCTTTATTATTTTCTGTTTTCCACCTTTTTGTCTCATCTGTGTTTTATATCTACTCCCTCAGTTAGTGTTGGTTTTGAAATCATCAACTTACCACAGACTCCTAAGATTAGTCTGATTACTTAGGCCAGAAAGTTATCTTGGTTTACAGGTTATTTGGTTCAGATACTTCATTTCAACTTTGTTCAAAAAATTTTGTGAGTTCTTCTGTTGTCACTTTTTCCCCCCCCTTAATCTTAATGTATTTTACACATGACCGTTTAGACAAAGATGATGGAGAACTTGGTTTTCAGAAAGTCTCTTCCCAAGACTTTTCTCTTTCTGCCTTTCATAAGTGTGAAATTAAACAGGTCATAAAAAGCCTTGTTAAAGGGGAAAAAAAAAAATAGTTCTGCACAATCATATCTCTTGTAATGGAATTTTCAACACTAAAAAAAAAAAAAAGTGCCAAAAATAGTCTCAGGGCTCCCTCAATCATATGGAAAGAGTGCAAATATATTTCTGTCAGTGGAGGAAATGCGTTTCTAAGAAGGCGAGGAAACCATTCAAAACCTCTTGATTGATTCCCATTATGCCTATGAGAGTCTCATGGCTAAATCCCAGCATTTTTCTTGGAAAATATATTCCATAGCAGAACAGCCATTTGTCTTAACACCCCATGGCTGCCTACAAACAAAGCGTTCTGCCAATGACTGGCACAAACTTCAAGCTGCAGCCTGAAATCAAGCTGGTCCTTTTTTATTCTTTCCTTTTTTTCTTTTTTTTTCAGTCTCTCAAGGGCACATCTCGTAGCCTGGATGAGAAACCAGAGGAAAGCAGATGGCAACACTGTTTGCAGCCTGAGTGATGGCAGAGGAAGCCAAAATGCTAGATTAGCAGCCTCGTCCCATCACAAATCTTTGCTAACTCATCTCTACTTGATTGTGTAGCATTATTTGAGGACCTAGATCCTAAAAGGATCTGCAGACTATGTTCAATATTGTGTGCTCTAAAAACATCACAGCAACAGAAAAATGCTGGTGAAGGTCACTGGCTACTGTGCAGCTTGGGAATTTAGGAAGGGGACAACACCACCTTCACACACCTCTACTGTAGAATTTAGCTTGTAAGGAGAGGATTTAAAGAGACCATTCATCTGTTTCACTGTTCTAGGGTTGCCTTTTTTCCCCAGACTGTGGCAGACCTCCAGACTAGGGATATCTGTGCGAAGTTCTACCTACTCCAGAGCAGCCTAGTTGTGATAGACTGCACTCTGTAGCAGTTGCATAAGCAGACGAAGGGCTGGTATCACAGGGGTCTGGATAGGAAGAAATGCAACCCAGTGAGCAGTGATCTCACAGGAAGGCTGGCATCAGCAAAATATTGGATGACATGTTGGAAACCCGGTGGTCCCTGAGGAGTTTGGCACACAGAGAAGAGTTCTCTGCCTGGTTTATAGGACAGAGGCTTCTATTGCAAGATCTACCTTTCTGCTGCAATTAATAATATAGATTCTCTCAACAAATATAGATCTCCTTAGTGGATGTCAGCTTCATCTAGTGCCTATTTTTGTATAGTATCCAGAAGGGATGAAAATAATGAATAACCTCTGAGCCACTGTTTCAACCCTCGTGCAGCAGGACAACCAGAGTATGAGGTAATGTCACATTTTCAGGCAAGCTTCTCACATAATGTGGGGTCCCAGAGTAAGACCAGGTCGCTCATGAGATAAAGCGCATGGGATTTGCCAGGCTAGATTAGCCTACACCAGCTACTTCAGAGGGAAGGAGAAAAACAAAAGCGAAGAAGTGAGAAAACCTTTTGACTAGTTCAGCCAGTTAATCGCACAGTGCTGCACACTAGGAAGATCCCTGCAGGGAAAGATGGTTACATTACAAATTCTCTCTTAATTAGCATATGGATCTGAGTTTCTTATGTATTTGATAGGGCAGTGTTTCCAGATGCACCAGACTATACCCCATGGTGATGGCCAATACATGAATGGCTGCTCTTGTACACAGCTGGTGAAATCCGGGAGGTTCTGCATTGCTGTAATCCAAAAGTAGTACTCTACCATAGGAGGGCACTGGCAGCACGTCAAAGTGCCAACTAGAAGTGGTGATCCCCATCTTTCAAAGCAATATTTCCCTTCTTCCAGGGAAACCCATGTAGACCGAGTGTTATATTAAAAAGGTGTCCACTGATTGGTTTTGTAATATCTTTCTCCCTGAAGGAGATGGTCCTAGTTTCTTGGGATAACACTTTCTCATGAAGCTGCCTCTTAAAACTTTCTCTGAAAGGTACATACTACAGAACAAAAGCAAAACCAAATAAGCTACTATCTTTTTGTTCTCTGTATTTAATATTTTTAATATTTTTACCTCTGCTTATCACAAATCTATATGCAGTGATTTTAATGATAATTTTCTTGAATACTTAGCATGAATTGTATGGTTGGAAAAACAGAACAAGTTACCATTTAAAATAGTCCCTCATATTTGACAGAAACTGCACTTTTGTGTCTTGTAACAACCCATAAGCCAAAGTTCTAGTCATAAGATGCCCCAGAGCTTTGGGGGTTGTTTACATTTGTTCCTACCTTTTCTCAGTGCTGTACAAATGTCAGATGATGACTTCTCCCATTAGAAGGAGGAAAAAAGATCAGAGTAGCCAGAGTAGTTGCACTGTTTCTGTCTGGTTAAAATTGACATGTGAGGAGATGATTGGCACAAAAAAGGCATTTAGACATCTGAGGATGATCACGGGGGACCTGCTGAGATCTGTGAGCTTGCCAAAGCCACTGAAGACCAAAATTCCCTCTGGTTTATACAGGCACTGTGGTCATGGTCATTCTGGATGCAGCTCGGGGCAATCGGCGAATTCTTGATTGCTCCCATCCCTCTCAGCTGGTTTTTATCATGTTTTCATCACAAGACACACATATCTCTACCATTATTCGGCATCCTGCCTGATGTGTCTTCACACGTTCTTAATAGCTTATTTGAAGATAAAATTACCAGACATGTAACATATCCTTATTCCTCTTTTTTGCTTATTTTCCATTTATCCTTTCTTCCCTCTTGACATTGATTGAAAACTTCCATCCAACATTTGCACTTTATTGCACCTCATGACATCTGCTGACCATTCTTCATTCACTGTCATGCTACTTTTTCCCCGATTTTCTCATATACTGCAGTTTTTATTTTTCCCATCTTCATTATACAATCCTGCTCTGGTACTTCCTATGAAAAACAATCTCACACTTTAGTCTATTTGCTTCTGTAGAGACCACTTTACCTTCCTGTTCTCATTTATCTTTATTCTTATTTACCACGCTGTTTTCAATTCCCTCAATTCCATGTTCAGACCTGTTAGCTCTGCTTTGCATCCTTTGCACTCGATCAATTCAAAGCACTCATGCCAAAATTTTTAATGGCCTATTCTTAGCCAAGTCTCAGAACCTGTACTCTGTCTTCATCTTTGCGACCTGACAGCTGCCCCCCATTCTCTTTTTCTTGAAATATTGCCCTCCCCTGATGATTCAATTTTCTCCTAGTTCTCATCCAAACTATTTATTCACTCATCCTTTCTCCACAGGATTCTCTTTTTAATTCCACAAACAAAGCCATCTTCAACTATATGATTACACGATCTACATCTCAATTCCATCTGTCTCTCTTCTGTTAAAAAATAAAATTTCTACCAGTTTGTATTGTGGATTAAGGATGTGTAGTTACCTGAGGTCAACCTAAACTTCATTAAGCATAGTTCTTCAATCCCAACCCCTGATAGCTCCCTTGCAAGGAAGAGTGGTATGTCCACTGGTCACTAAGAAAGTCAGTAGGCAGTGCAAAGCCATCTCACACCATAACACTTTCATGTCACTTTTCAAATTTTAACATAAAGATAATAACATAATTTCAGTAGTACTTAGGTCATGATATAATTTTTTATTTGGCTCAGTAGCATCCTTCTACACCCTTCCAGTACCGCCCTGTCACCTCTTGTGTCACACACAGGTTGTAGAAAGTTTTGTGTGTGGACCGTCTTTTTGCTCTTTCTACAGTGCCTTGCAGTAAGGGATCTTCATCCCTGAGGAGGTACTTGTTATGGCAATCAGAACAATAGTAAAATGGTGGTAACCACAAAAACCTCAGTTTGTGGATTCTGTGCAATCTGGTGTCCAGACCCTTTTCAGGGATCTTTCTTGTTAAGAATCTTTCAGGGAACAAAGCTTGCAAATGTTTTGCCATTAGATACTCTTCTACAGTAATCATTGCAGCTTCCACAACAGTTTCACAAAGGATGATACATCTTTGGTATCTCTATACCACTGTGAATACATATTATGGGTTTTCTTGTATCAGACTATAGCAGTGATATTTTTGAGAGGTAAGGCCAGTTGGGATTATTTAACATGCACAGTGAAATAATGTGCCTGGATTTTTGTTTCCTTTCTTCTGCTTTCTGCTTTTATCTGAACAAATTGTACCTACATCGCAGCAGAAATATTAACTAAGACATAAAAGTCTCCTAAAAGAAGAAATTATAGTTTAAACCCACAAGAGACATATGATTTTATTGCGTTCCTTTGTTTGAATGACCTCTCGCAGAGAAACTCAAGGGTCATTATTGTGGAAACTTTCAGGCAAAAGTGATGTCACCAGAAATCATTTTAATGGAGCCTCATCTTCACATCCTATTGATTTATCTGTTAAGCATGGAGGGAAATCAATAAGCAGAATCATTTTCACATCTTTTAAACATCTGTGGTAGCCAAAAAATATTGTCCAGTGCAGACATGAATCATTAGAAAGAAAAATCCTAGCCATTGATAAGAATGGAAACATTTATTTCTTTATATTAAGAGGGTGATTTTCATGTTTTGTTTACCATCTTTTGTTTGATATATTTGTACTAAAGGTAAATTTCACTCAGTGACAGTAAAAAATTTTATATGAAACAGAGATTAAAATACTGAGATTTTCCAAATTATAAGGCGAGATCTCAGATAAACCAATATAGATTCATTGATGTTTTCTTGCTGCAAGAGGAGCCCTTAAGTGGCTTATTCACTGCTATTAAATTAGGAACCTCACTCCATAAACAGCTAAAGGAGAGAAGATAGCTCTGGAATATTAATTCAGAGAACCCAATTTAGGAGCGTACTTCTTAACATGAATTATTTAGGGAGAATAATATGAAGTGTTTCTAATGTCAGATGTATTTCTCATTCACCTCCACCTAGCCACTTTAGTGGCATTGCATTCACATTACGAAAGAGAACTGCAAAATAAAACAGATCATTAATTATCCCATAAACCCATTTAACTCTTAGACAAAAGTGTAAATTAAAAGTTTGACATTTTTTATTTGTATGGAAAGTGCTTCGTGTCTGTTGCTATTTCTTCTCGCTAGGGCTAATTTTGGTGTGGTAACTGGTGGGAGCAATGCTCCTGAGAAAAAACAGTCACTGGTTTTCCAGGTAAATTCTTATATCTTAGAAGAAGAATCATACTATTTTTTATTGTATGGGAAATACAAGCTAAATGTTTGCTTTCTGCGTGGTGATTTGTCTGATTATGTGTGAAGATTAAATTATTTTATTTTGATTATTTACTGATCAATATCAGCCAAATTACAATAAATTAATATTATTTTGGTTTTTTCCTGATTATCAAAGTATTTTTTATTAATAATCGTAAATATGGTTCTAATAAATCTTTCTTCAAACAGATAAGAGACATGTTTTTAAATGTGTTCAGATTATTCAGTTGTTGGGTCTCTGCCTTATGATACCTCAGGGAGGCTAATTTTAGTTGCTTGTTACTTGACAAAGGTCAGATCTGTCTAAGGTTCCTTAAGCAAGACACAAAATGCTTTTTGGTTATTATCAGTATTGTTATTGAAAACTATGTAAAAAACATCAGAAAATGTGTGGTTTAGCTGCAAAGTTTGAACCCAGTCATTCATAAATGATCCAGTCATGTCAGATAGTGGGGAAAAGTAGTTTCAGCCCACTGGCTTCCTTGGCTGCCCATTTCTTTTCAATAGCCAGTTCCTGGAAACTGATCTTCACCTCACTCATCACAGTTTAAATGAAAATAAAAACAAGCGTAGTTTCATTTGCAAGTAAACATAGATTGAAACTTATTAAGTGATACTTTGTCTGCTTCATTCTAAAGTCAGTTTCTCATTCACAGCTTAACTGAACTGTCTGTCATCTCACATAATCAAAGGTTACACAGTCCTCTACTGGGTTTACTATGAAGGTAGCAGTCTTCCACAGTAAAGCGATCAAATCATTGGGTCAAAATATCCTAAAGATATCTGAAGTTTGACAAGTAACAGTAAATGCCAAATTCCATTAGGTCATTATTTGATATAATTATTTTTCTAAGTATTACTATTTTGTGTGCAGTTGAAGCCATGCATGTATGAATAAGCATCAAAAGGATTTCTAATACTGGATGAGAAACATGATGGTTTCAATAAATTCTAGAGGGAACTCTTTTCCAAGAGACTTTTTGTTGACAAAATGGTGTATTTGAGTGTTATGTTTGCATGAGTCTCTAATTGGAATTTTCCATTTCTGCAGCCTTTTCCATCCTCTATGCTCAGAGGATACAAACTGTGAATTTTATCACCCACCTTTACAAGCAGGCTCAGCTCCGGGTAGTTTCTTTCCTCTTAGCCTCTTGCCAGATGAAAATCGTTCCGTGTCTCCTTACAAACACTGACCTCCCCACTGGCCTCCATCTGTGACTGCTTATGTTGAATAATGGCACGGCACCACAGCTAAGGGTTGTCCAAAGGATAAAGACAAGGCTTGCTCTTATTCTGTCTGTATAAACTCTTTACTTCAATTCTGCATATCTGGCAGATGAAACACCTTGCTAATTCAAAAAAAAATTTTTTACATGAAGGGCATAGCTTTCTCAAGGCTTTCCAAACTAAATTAGTATTCAATTTAAATCTTTCTTCACCTTCTAATCTTTGAAAAGCCAATCATGCATTTTTCCTTTCATTGCATTCCCACATCAAAGCAAAACTTGTGGATACTTATTATTCTAAGTTCACTGTCTTTTCTTAAAACAGTACTTTCATGAACAGCCTTAGTTTCTAGTAACCTCATCTGCACCATCAATTTTCATTTTTTTTTCTATCTATTTACTTATGGTGGTAGAAAAATATTGAAACCTTTTTCAAAGAAACTACCAACCAAGGACAACTCTTTAGCCAATGTAAATTGTCCTAAGCAGATTGATTTCATCAGACAATTGTAAAATGCTCTCTGGGTATATTTACAACTTACCTGTTACCTTATCAGCCTCATACAATCTTAATTGTGTATTGACTTGTGAAGAAAATTCAGCAAGGTCAAACTCCAGTCAAAATTTTGAAGAGTATTTGAAGATATTAATTATGTGCATTGATTTTATAAGTATTTGGTAATACTGTCTAATATATGGAATCAAAAGGTTCAATCTTACAGAGGCTTTCAGCAGATATGCAGCAAGTCAACAGTGTTATAAAATGATTGTTCTTACTGTTAGTACAGAAATTGGTGAAGCTTTGCCTATAACTGAACCGACCTCAAAATAGTTAGCCTGGGATTGTGCAGTCGCCCTCGAACTGGGCAACCTTGAACAGAGAAGATATTCAATCTTGATTTGAATGAGGATCATGAAGGACAGGAGGCTGAGGGCAATCCAGCTCCAAAAGCTACCTCAGATCAGCTGGCCTGTCTAAGGTCCAGGCAAAATAAAAGACCTCAGCATGCATGTGAGCTTTCCTTTTCTTTCCTTCTTTTTTTCAAATAGTTATGTTACTATGGACATACGATTGACAACTTGATTTGAGAGAAGGTGTTATTAGCCACTGCATTTCCCATAATCATCAACACTCTTCACAAGCACCAAAGTTATCTCTAACACAAAAGAAGACTTCTAGAAAAAAAAAAAAAAAAGTCCTGTAGCTAATGATTGGCTGTTTAGAGAAGAATATAGGTTCTGCCCTCAAATAAATGCTTTTACAGGAGTCAAAGGTGCTGCTAACTCTATAACAGTACCTGATAGAGCGCTTGCTTGTTTAAATCAGATTTTTCATTTACAACACAGTGGGATTATATTCAGGAGACCACGTTTCCATGGGTTTAGCAATGACCACCCTTTATTTTTATGAAGACAGTGATGTGAAACTGGAAATTCTTGTCAAAGCAGGGTAAACAGACACCCTCTGATCTGTGAGGAAAAAATAAACAAAAAACCAAAACAAACAAAAGAAAAAACACCCAAAGAACCCCCCCAAACCAGCCTACCTCTCTTTCTGGGTTTCAAAAAAGCTACAAGGAATTTTGAGAATGTGCCAGAGCAAAAGATCAGAAAATGCTGTAGTTTGTTGAGCAGAGAAATAGGTGTTTGTTAAAAACTGTATCATGTCTGTTTTATTCCTTACTGACCAAAGCACA